>NC_061529.1:6650000-7017500 GCF_022379125.1 Scophthalmus maximus
TGACTGACATCTGAACTTTGCTCTCCTTTCAGGCCGCAAAATATCGAGCTCGGTGCCACAGGAGGAGCCTCCAATCCGAACAGCAGCAACATGGAAGAAATGACTGTGGAACAGATAACCATGAGGGCCAACCAAGTGACCGACGAGGTACAGAGTCGCACAAACGACACACACTCACACTCACTTTGTCTTTCTCTATGAGCAAGTATTAAACTTCCATAAAGTTATATCTACCTGAAATATATTACTATCAAAGTGTTAAAGCCATAAACATAAGTCAGGGTGAAGCAGATGATGATGAGTATGCAGATGGACAGTAACGGTGAGAGAGTGGATGATGTCGCAGATGAGCTTTGAGACGCCACAGATGTTTTGAAACTTTATTTTCTGAATAATGCACAACATTTTACAATAACTCTCTTTTGTCTTTCGGTCCTGACTGATGAACAAACCCGGCTAATTAATCAAACTAATTGCATAGTGTAAAAGCGTGTATGTAATCATATGGTGAGCTGAACGTCAAAAAATATGGAAACTGTCAAAAGGTTTGTAAACAATCCAATATATATCGATAATAATGTTTCCGATATTAAATTAGTAACAAATAAATATTTACATGGGTTTAAAATGAGCTTTTCTTTACAGTTAAAATATTTATGTAATATGTTATTATATAATTATCTTCAAACAGAAAATTTCCTTTCTCCTGGATGCAAAACAATTCAGTTGAGATGAATATGAAACAAAACAAATGCAGCCAGAACTGAGAGCACAAGGCATTAATAGAATGATTAGACATTGTGTTAAATGAGCCAAGACAGTAGGTTTCTACTATATTCAGCGCTTCCCGCGGTCTCTCTAGTAATTACACAATAACTACCCATTTCCCACTTTTCTACTCTTCACACTCCTTCAACTTCTTCATCCAAATTCAAGCCAGAGATCCAGTTTAGCATCAGCCTCCTCAGCAGCCGGCATTCACATCGCAATTTCTTGAGAAATTGCCTATTCTAGTCATTTTTAATGTCCAATTTACAAATACTCACAGTGAACGGCATAACAGTGTGTAATTGATCCATCAGTATTATTGACCCATTTAATTTTAGCCGTGCCAAGCATTATTTTGAATGACTCGGGATTAATCATTATCTTGATGGAATAATCATTTTAACTGTAGCCGCGTTGAAGAAAGCAGATTTTGGGCTCAGATGATAAAAGATTCAGTAGGAAAGAAAAACACAGACATTTAATCCAGAGGGTTGCATTGAAAGAGCAGAGGGTGAGTCATTTTTTTGAATTCATTCAGTTGAGTATTAAGCCGAGCATTGCTAAGAAGTGTGTGAGGCTCTACGCCTAATTTAGCCCGATAGTTCCCTGTCACCCCCTCTGTGATTGTGACAGTGTGAATGTTGTCAGCTTTTTTCTAAGTGCTTTATTATCAAGGAGATAATTGTTTAATCAGCGCTCCAGGGCATCATGTGATCCGCCATCTGATTCAAATGGAGGCAGATTAACGTAACTCTAGCTAGGCTTGTCGCAGTGCATTTCGCCTTCCTGCAATTTTGTCTGTACCTCTTTTTTTTCTTAACTGTGTCTGTGTTTTTTCACTTAACCTGCGACTTTCTCTTTCTTCCTTCCTTCTGCTGCCTGGTTGACTTGAGGAGATCGTAAAGGGGACCAGGCACTGGAGGGTGCTTCTGCTAATGCTACCTAATACTCTTTGGTAAACACTTGTACCTGGAAAAACCCAGAGCGTGTTTGGCAATGTATCAGGAGGACAACAGCCTTGGAATTTGGTGTGATAAAAAAAAGATTGTCTTTTAAGAAGTCTGACTTCTGACTTTTAAGAAATGAGCTCCCACACTCTTCAGCGTTGTCAAAATTATATAAAGTCATCATTTGCGCAATACTTCCTGATCATACTGGTACATTGCAGCTTCCACTAAAGCCATCCCAAACAACAAGATGAAAAAAAAAACATGCCATTTCCTGCATCTCCCATTTGTCTCAGAACTTCAACCTGGAAGATTTGTCTGAAGTCTGCGATTTCAGGCTTAATTAGTCAAGTCCAAGGATTTCAGGACACATAATGTAATGTGTATCCACCCGCATGATGTTCTGGCTAAGCCAACAGAAACCTGGCTGAGCTCGACATATTCCTCTCGCCAATTTTCATGTTTATCTGTTTCTCAACTCGCTGATTAATCTATTCGGAGCAAACATAAGACACAGAGAGAATAAGAAAATCCGGTCTCCACTCGCTCTTGGTAACAGTTCATTAGTGATGGGAACAATGGAGTCATGCCCCGAGTTGCTTCCGTGCTCCGCTCCTTTGGATGCTCTCACTTTTCTATTAATAGAGACACAGAGTCATTGCTCACCTGAACTGACTGCATTCCAGTTTGCCAACAACCCTTTTTGTCTGTGTGCATGCATGTGCGTTTGTCTTTGTCTCGCTGTAGATTGTTAACTTTTGTGTCGGCCTTACCCTATCATCTGATCGGAGAGTTTAGACACAGCAGGTCCATGATGTTTGCATGTATACAAAACTAACAATTATGTCATAAAATGGTAAACTCAAAAACATTCAGGTTACAATCACATAGGACACTGAGAAGAAGCTCAATCCTCACTGCTGAGGCTGGAACTGGGGAAATATTTGGTCATCAGTTGGTTGATGACTTGACTAATTGTCTCAGGTGTAGTAGAGGAGCTGCTCACAGTTGGGGAAAATGTAAAGTTAAGTTTTGTTGGTGGTGAAACTACAGAAAGACAAATAATATTTAACGAAAGTTTTAGTAACAAATGTTCTGTCATTGCGGAGTTTTATATTGTCACAGTTTAACTGGATGCATTTGGGTTTGAAATATAGATACGTCAACAAATGAACTCTTGGTGCACATTTTTCTAAGTTTTAACAGCTGAAGCGATTTGCTGTTGTCAGAAAAATATATCAACAATTTTAAAAATCAGTTTATTGTTGTTGAAAACCTTCATTTATTTTGAATTATGAGTATTTCCTGCTTTTCTTTTGCATATGTGGTAGGAAAATAAAATATTGTTTGTTTTTGTCTTTTGTCAAGATAAAAACAAGCAATTTAATTATCAATTTCACTTTAGGCCTTAGAAAATAGCAATTGGCCTTTTTTTACACTATTCTAAAATAGTCTAGCCTTTAAGATACTGTGGTAATTAATAGACTTATGTAATAATTAATCAATAGGATACTGGCAGATAATCAAGAACTAACACAATCATTAGCTGCCGCCCTACTAAAATCAGAAAGTACATTTAACCTGAATTAATCATTGTAATATAAATCTATAATCTCAGATGATATTCAGTCCACTATCACAATGTTGAACTGGTTTTATAGATCTGTTGCAGTCAACCCTCATATCTTAATGAATGTGGTGCAGCTTGCTGTTTTCTTCTTATCTTCTTTTCTTATCACACGCCTCTTCCCATTTTCCATGTCCCTCTTATCTTGTTCTCTCCTTTCTTTTAAATTCCCTTCTGTTGACATGTCCCGTCCTCTAGGCCATATTCACACCAATCAGCTGGTTTGTTTGAATCAAGGAAACTAAGAAAGTCCAAATGAATATAAACAGAACCCAGATGGATGTAACATTCTGGCCCGTCTTTCCAAACCTAAACAGTATGAATTTTACCAACAGCAAATCGTTTTCTGGTGTAGTCAAATATGTTTTGAATCCACCATCTCTTGTTGGAATACCAGGCCCCATAATGCTGCTCCAATAAACAAATACTGTTACGGGTCCTTTTTTCATTTTATTTGCTAGGCGGTTTACATTTAGCTTTTCCATTATTCTCAATATTCCCCATTTTTTTTTCTTCTCCCACAGTCGCTGGAAAGCACACGGCGGATGCTGCAGATGGCAGAGGAGGTGAGTGTTTTCATGTGTCCTCAGGTTTAAGGGCTGCAACTAACATGATTGTCATTATCGATTAATCTGGCAGTTATTTTTTCGATTAATCGATTGGTTGTTTGGTCCATAAAATGTTGATCGCGTTTCCCAAATCCCAATGTGATGTTTTGTTTTGTCCACACACCAAATATATTTAGTTTACTGTCACAGAGCGAAGAAACCAGAAAATATTCACTTTTAAGAAGCTGAAATCAGAGAATTTTTACTTTTTAAAAAAAAAATCATAAAAACTAGTAACTAGTAATAGTTGTCGATTAATTTAGTTGTAGATTACTAATCAGTTAATCAATTAACTGTCGCAGCTCTAGATGGTTTCATGACCATGGTTCCTCCATGTTGGGATCAGAAACATTTAATTTCAGTGACTGATCAATGTTTTAGCTTTGAGTCTTTGTATGACTGAATAGATTCATATTACACATCATATCAAAGATCTTCACATTATTTGTACAAACATGAATAAAAAAAATTGTGATAGGTTCTGAATTTGTGTGAATCTTGTGTTTTCAGAGCAGACAGACCGGCGTCAACACCATGGTGATGTTGGACCAGCAAGGAGGTAAATACACAACGTTGATGCAGATGCTTCCGCCTCTTTTTTTCATGAGTATATTTTTTATGTATCGTTGCTTTTTTGTTTGAGGAATTCTCAAGACAGTCAGTAAACTGATTATGGCTAAGATTAAAGAATCAGTCCTTTTTAATCCATTTTTGGATGTTTTTAATCCATTGCAAGTGAGTGATGCACAGTGCGGCGGTGTTTTGGCAAACTAAACAGTACAAATTGTCATGCATCGTGTTGCTCTCTCTTTTTTAAATTTGTTGCAAGTTTGTTTTGCGTCAGAAATCAGCCAGATGTCATCGCACCAAAATGGAGATTTAATGCAAATTTAGATAACTTCTTCAACATTCCTATAAACTTTCAAATTCGTTTTTTGGGTGATTTTTTTTATTTCACTTGAGGCAGTCGTGAACGACAGGAAAACTGTTAACAAACAAAAGATATTTGATAATGTTGTTATATCAAAAATATTATAAATAATGTTTTGCATTTTCTAACTTGAAGTCGCATTTAATTTGTGTGAACGCTACTTTCACATACTTGAATTTGCAACAATCATCACAGTTACAGTAACATGGCAACATGTCTCAGAGAGAAAATAGATTAATTGTGGTATTGAAATAAAAAAATATTCGAATTGGTTAAAAAATGTTTGCACTGCGCACCCTGAAATATTAGTGTGCCAAACTTGGAAGTTGCCTAATTAATGGTGGTTTACAGTTTTTCGTCTGTCAGGAACAGTTTGTTGTATAGTTGTATCTTTTGCCTTTAACTTTATGTGTGTGTTCTATCCAAGGCAACGTGTTCCCTGTTTGAAAATGTGCATTTGTAATTATTAGTTTTTCTACCTATACTATGTTTTATTTTGTTTTCTGTATCCCATTTTTTTCTGGCTGCGGCAATGACCCAGTTATTGACCCAATTTAAGATTCCTCACTGCAGCGATTAAATAATTTATTTGGTACCTTCTAAAAAAAGGATAAATTAAGTCTATAAACAAAACAATAGGATCCGTTTCCTAAGCATATAAAATATACATGGATACGAAATGGGGAAACGTCTGACACGGTGCGGTGTACCTGTCTCTTTGTGTTTCAGAGCAGCTGAAGCGTGCGGACCAGGGCATGGACCAGATCAACCAGGATATGAGACTGGCCGAGAAGAACCTCACCGATCTGTCCAAGTGCTGCGGCCTCTGTGTCTGCCCCTGTGACAGGTACACCGACGCCTCCAAATCACTGCCCACATCTTTGGATGCGCACCGCTGTTTTTTTTATTGCCGGTTGGGAGATTACATTCAGCTCACTGTTCTCTTCTTGGTGTGTGGCTGATTTTAAAAAGATATTTGTGAATTAACGAGGGCTTTAACTAACGATTATTTTCATTAACGATTAATCTGTCGATTATTTTCTCGATTAATCGATTAGTTGTAGTTTATCCTGTTCTCCCAAACCCTGAGATGATGTTTTTTTTTTGTCCACACACCAAGTATATTGCTTTTAATGTCATAGAGGAGCAAAGGAAGCAGAAAATATTCAATTAAATATCCATTTAAGAAGCTGAAATCTGAGAATTTTGACATTTTCTTTTTATCAAAACTACTTATACCGATTAATTGATTATCAAAATAGTTGGTGATTAATTTAGTAGTTGATTTACTAATCGATTAACTGTTGCAGCTCTAGAATTAACTTTACTTGTTGCGGCAATTATCAGAAAAGCATAATTGTTTTTTTTTCATGTCATGTATATTTTTCTGAAGTGGAAGGCGTCGTCATTACTCTTTAAATTTTCCATGGACATTGGACATGCTGATTAACAATAGGAACATTTCTATAACTGCATTACAAAATATTTGTTCCTGGATAATAATAAAAAATCAAGGGCGTGAGAGTAGGGAACAACTCCCGAGGAGCATTTTTTTGCGAGAAACCTGCACTTAGATGTCTTGAGAAAAGCGATGCTAACAGCTGTCAGATGCCGGAGCAGATGGAGTTGAGAAATAATAATAGTACAATCTGTAAGTGAAGTCAATTCACTCGTGGGATTCTGGGTCCGTTTTTTGGGATGAATTCCACTGATACGGCGCCGTATTTTGTTCCTTACCGCAACACTGAAGCTCTTTCATTCACTCCAGCTCTGATTCCAACATCTGTTTGGCATTTTCTCTGCAGCAATGGCAGCTGATGCTAAAGGGTGTTGTAGTTTATCACGCTGTCTGATGGCCATATCATAAACCTATTTAATTGTGCCATTTTCTTGGAAGGTGCCATGTTAAATAACATAGAATAAAAGTTTTGAAATGGGAACATCTCAGAAAAGCAGAAATCCTTCCCACATCACCTCGGCTCTTTTATCATGGATTAGAATTCCTTCTATTAACCTTCTCTGATCCGGCAGGTGCTTTCGCATTAACAGCCTGAACCGCCGCCTTATAACATTTGGCGGAAAATTTGCCGTCAAATGCAATATTTTGTGTTCATAAGTTTGCTGATAGGATCTGTGAGCAATCCCAATGGTTTGTGAACGATGTTTCTTCAGAGTTCCTCATGTGACGGGTGTAATACTCTGTAGTGAGCACGATCTAAACTCTCTCCATCAAACAGTGTCGATATGCAGAGTCAGTGTATTTGTATAATGAGCTCATATCTGGTTCTAAACATGAAAAACAAATCTCTCCAAAATGCTTTCACTTTGGAGAAGGGGATTCTTTGATGAGTACCTAAAGATAAGGTAGGGAATCTTTTTTTTTTAATGTTATGATTAATGAACATCTGTGACAGAAGTAATGACAGACTCACAGTTCACGGTTGTTGATTTTGCTTTGGATTTCCTGGTTTGTGCTGACCATCTTTTTTCTTTCTTCCATCTGTCAGGGTGACAACTATTGAGCACGACTCACGATACAAGCGAACCTGGGGTCTCGGAGGAGAAGGAGATGGCGAAAGTGATGCCAGCGGCTCAAAGGTCGTCTCGAAGCAGCCCTCGGGGGTCCGCAACGGTCAGGCCCCCCAGATGAATGCCTCTGCGCCCTCAGGCCCGTACATCCAGAGGTGGAGTCCCGCTCACGTTGCTTCCTTTGTCTTTCTTTTACTGTGGTGTCTTGAGAAGTATTATTTAAAAAATTGTCCCGTTTGACATATTAAGACACATTTGAAAGACCCTTTGAAAACAAATGACCTTTTCACGTCTGTGTAACAGGGTAACCAACGACGCACGCGAGGACGAGATGGAGGAGAATCTCGACGCTGTCGGCGGCATCATTGGCAACCTGAAAACGATGGCTGTGGACATGGGCACCGAGATAGACAAGCAAAACAAACACATCGACCGCATCACTGAAAAGGTACGAGATGTTCATCTTTATTTCTGTGATGACAACTTTTAAGCAGGTTTATAATTTGCAGATGCTTCAAGACGGTATTCTTTTTTTAATTTTAATTATTTTTTAAAGGAGGAGTTATGGTGTGTTCACGCCAAACGCTAAGCACATTTTCACGTTTGTGTTACTTGCAGTAAACGGTAAACACAACCTGCATTCTTTTGGATGCGGGCGTCAGTGACTTCAGGAAAATGTCATCGCTTTCGCATCAGAACTATATTTTACTTTAGTTCAAATATTTCAACTAGCTTTTTGTGTGAACGCACCATTAGGAGGAATATTACCTTAGAGTTATCTCAGAAAAACTCAGGAACTCATTTTTCTCGCTGATATTTTTTTACGGTGGAAACCCAGAAGGAAGGAAAGTGCAATAAAGCAAACATGGATGTAAACAAGATTTTAAATAGTTTTTTAAAACCAGCTTTGCAAATGCATGATGAAGAAGGACATTCATTCAAAAAGTGTGTTCGGTCTCAGGGAAGAACACAACTTGTTTACAATGACAAACGCTGAATATAAATTAAAATTCATGCAGCCCTTTGAATAATTAGATATTAGATGCTCTGAGGAATTTACTTCTAACAAAGGTACCAAGTCAATTTCCTTCCTTAATAAACAGCTGAGTGTTTGATTCCTGTCTTGTTTACGTCCGTGATCCCTCTTCTTCATTCGCTGTTGGCACGTTACTGTACCTCCACCTGTAGATCAGTGAAACACTGTCAAACATTTGGCAGCACGTCTCTCGTCACCAGGGGTGACAAAATCCCCCCCATTGTAGCTTTTTTTATGTTATTAAATGCATTCCATTAGTATTATTGAATTGCTTATACTGAAGAGAAAACGTGGCGGGTGTGTTTTTCTACATAACTGCCTCTTTTTTCACCCGTTTCATCGTTTTTCTTTCAGGCGGACATGAACAAGCATCGCATTGATGAGGCGAACCAGAGAGCCAACAAGCTCATCAAATAGACCAGGAGCCCTGCTTCTGCCAATTTCATCTATCAACCTTGAGCCTCTGTCGCCCCACACACACACACACACACACACACACACACACACACACACACACACACACACACACACTTTGACAACAACTCTGGGAGAATGTTCATGCCAGCCTGTGTGCCTGCCTTTACTGCACTAATATGTCAAGAGAGTACACAAACGTTTATACATTATACGTCTCTGAATTTGCCGCCACCGCATCATACCCTTTTTAATATGCATATTCGTAGTCATGCTGGACTCGGGGAGGCAGCGTGGACGTCAGAAGCAAGTGACTGACCGTCTATCTCTGCTGTTTCACACCAGACTTGCACCCGACCTGTTGTATCGTATGGCAACACTCACATGATGGAAAGAAGCACAGGTCAAATACTCTTGTTACCTATTCCCCCCCTTTCGCCTTTCTCTAAACTTAAAGTGCTATGAACTGTCTTTGTTTGTGCCTCTCTGGGTATGTTTGGATGATCCATAGTCATTAGCTGTCTTTTAGTGATAAACAGCATTAATGTATATATCAACCGCCCCCTCACTGTCCTCATAGAGA
Source organism: Scophthalmus maximus (assembly GCF_022379125.1). Lineage (NCBI taxonomy): Eukaryota > Metazoa > Chordata > Actinopteri > Pleuronectiformes > Scophthalmidae > Scophthalmus > Scophthalmus maximus. The sequence goes on from NC_061529.1 coordinate 6,659,444, forward strand.
TGCATCTCGTTTAATCACAAAGCGTAATCGTTGGTCTGAAACAAATATGATCTTTTCCCAAATTCCTATTGGTTCAACGTGTAATTAAGTTTAATGTATCATGTGTTGTTTTTGAGATGATGTGCCTATTTAATTATTCTTTATCGAGCAGAAATGACTTGTGAATAAAGTTGTCTTCCCTTTTTTTTTAAACACTTTGTTCCCATGTCATTTTTTGCCATTTCAGACAGGTTTTTTCGAAAAAAAATAAAAATACAGGAAGAAAGAAAGAAAATGTGAGTGAGCAAATACTTTGATCCAGGAATTCAAATCTCCTTCCCCTGAATGAGAGCAATTAATGTTTCTTTTTTTTCTTCTTTTTTTATTTTCTGACTGATAGGAAGTCAAGGTTATTGTAACCATTTGCAAGAAAAATTGCACGGCGCTGACCTGGCGTTAGACATTTTAATGTACGACAATCAATTTTCTTTCAAATGTGAAGGAGGGTCAGTAAGATTCATGGGGAATGTTCATCATCACCTCCCAGAGAGCATCTCGTTCACTTAATGGCAATTCTGAAAATGGGGGAAACAACAGTGGTTGAAAGAGGATCAACGGCTGTACTTATATTCCGTGTCACTTGAGTTTTTTTCGGTTGATGTAAATACTCACAACTCTGTGTAGCTGTTCATTAATTTGCCTATCATCGTCCTGTTAATCTAATTTCATTCTTTTCTTCGTTACCTCTCTGCTAATAGAGATTTATAGCACCCGAGAGGAGACTTAACAGCCTATTCAGGGTTCCCTGCACACGCCTGCTAATATGTGGAAAATGAATATCCTCAAGTTGAATCATTCCCTGTAAAAGTATGAAAAAAAAACCATGTTGAGTCTTGAAACACATTGCTGGGCTATTGTTTAAATTAATGAAAATGAATCTGTAAAATACTGTGATTTTAGAATTGGGGGAATTTGCAGGAAGCCTGTCAGTTCAGTGTGGGTGGTCCACGGTTGTGTTCTAACAGCCACAGTATCACAAACCGCTCCTCCTTGCACCTGGGTTTGACAATGGAGAGCATCATTTGGTTTTTTTGGTCAACGCTGTAGCCCGGTGGAGAAATTACTGCTGGCAGCAAAGATGCAAAAAAAAAATATACATGCAAATTAATGTTGTTTAGGGGGGTAAACACAGACGCAGGCTGGGCGACGCTGAGGCCTTGCCGTGGAAAATTGGCTAATGATAAAGTAAAAAGAATATCTATCATATGCATCATCTGGCTTATTTGTTTTGAGGGGAAAAAAAATCATAAGTCTGTATGATCCGCTTGCGGGCGTACACCTATTGAGTTTGTAAAGATTGAAATGAGCCTTTATGTTTCTATACGTGATCATCCTCGGCACGTTACTCGTCTCAGCTGAGATGTAATTAGTGTAGCCGGAGGATGTTTAGTCATTTTTCTACCCACAGCCACTGGAATGTAAATACAAACAGTTTTGTCTTATTTTGAACGTGTTCATGTGCAAGCTCGTCGTCTCTGAAATGAGCTCGGTGAACGGAAATGACCGTTCAACAAAGTAAAAAAAGTGCCTTTTGTCTCATGCCTGCCTATGTCAAAATGTTTGTGCTCAATAAATCTATTCTCTAATGCATTTCCCTGCACCCTCTTCAGTGTACTAGAATTTGTTAATTCAAAATTGGCAACCGACTGCGATGGAGAGCAAGAGGTCAATGAATACACCCAAACGTTGCAGTTTCAGGAGTTAATTTGAAACTTTATTCTCTGAAAGTGTTTAAATGTCTTTGATTTTTCTCTTTCCCCCCATGTCAACAGTCTTAGGGGGGGTACGTCACATAGCTGGAGAGTACAAAATGCAGATTAAAAACCACCGAAACAGAAAAAGGCAGGTGTAGGGGAAGAGGAGGATCAAGGAAAGTGGACGGAGGTGACGGAGAAGGAAGTGTGGCGAGTCTGAGATACCACAGATGCAGTGACCGAGTTTTAAAAAAGCAAGAGACTGAATACGTGCGATGCTAGTTTTTCCCCCCAAAACTATTTCAAGGTGCATTTTGTAACAGAAAAATGACGTGTTCTTTTGGCTCAGACGTGATGATCTGCACATGGAGACACGTGTGCTACACGTGGGTGGCGGCCATGACAGGATGATGTAATAAGCTACTTTTGTTCTACGGGTAAATGTAAATAAGCCAGAGGGCGAGAGAGAGATCATCGTGACGCCGACACCTTTCCTGCAAAAAACTCTTTGAGCTGAACAGTCGTTCTTTTAGTCTCTCGACACACAACTTCCATCATTTTAATGAGGTCACTTGAGATGGATCATAGTTCAGGGACGGAGCCCACGGTACAAGGCAAGACGGCAGTGGGAGAGTGTGTGTACGTGTGTGTGAGAGAGAGGGGGGGCCACTATCATAACATTTATAAATCCAGCTCGATACACTGCACATACTTTATACCCGCCTGTATGCATATATTGATTAAATGTATTCATCTATTATGGCTTTTAGTGTATTATACTCCTAAATGTAGCAAATGTCCTCATTTTCCTCATCATTTCCTCCCTTACATTCAGAGCATACGGACACATGACCTCGGCTCGCGTGGTCCTCGTCCTCCAGGTGGAGAGAAAACCTGGTCCTGTGGTGTGGTTTGGATAAAGCAGTCAAGATGCACGCGACCCGCAACTTGTCCTCCACTTTGGCTTTTGGCACCTTGAAAAAACCTTTCAACGGTGGTCCTTCTGTTCAAGTGACAGAATGTAAGTCTTGTGTTAAATGAAAATCGAGCTCTTGAGACCAGAGGGGTGTTTTTATAAAAGCTTAAAGATGAGGCCCCCTACACAGGAGCGAGACCCCGAGGCGGAAAGAGACCAAACTGAGTTGGTTGCATGATACATGATTACTTGAAACGCTTGGTTCACACTGACCCACAACATTATTCATGACTATTACTTTGCTGGAATATTTTACTCCCGTATCACGTTTATTAACACGCTGCTCTTTGTTTGAAAGCTGTGACATAATCCGGACTTGACCAAAGGAAAGGGATTAATCCCAGTTCAGTTTTTCATACGCATTTTAAGTCACAGTAAGACCTTTATAAAACACCCCTCAGATATTGGTCATACATTTTTCACATATTTTACTAGAAACCAAAGTTGAAGACCAAGAAGTCGGGTCAAGTCTGTCTCGATTCAAGGTTGAAGAATATCACAATAGCACCATATCAAACTAATAACGTAAAACATACCTCATGCATCTGTAGATAGATATATATATATATATATATATATATATATATATATATATATATACTGTGTATATGTTATCCAATAGATATGAAATTTAAGCTTCATTACACAAGTGTTGAATATATTTCAAGTTCACAGAAATAACTACTGCCACAGCTTCAGTCGAGAACATTCAGTCTTATATTCAAAAACAAACTGCTCGTGGCGTTACATGACTGATCATGTTGTCGGTTACCAATCTAAAATCTCAACAGTCGAACCCTTCACAGTGCATCGGAGCATTTCGTTTGCATACCTGCAATTACACTTGGTGTGTGTGTGTGTGTGTGTCTGTGTGCGCGCGCGCTCATCACCAAGTCTTTACACCGCATTTACAAAGCCCGTTCATTTCACGCAAACTCTAGTGTCAGTAGCGTTCATCGCTCCGAATTCAATCAGCACAGTATTACAGTTCACAACCATTTCATAAGGCAGATTAATATCAGAACGCATGTTCGTTACAGGCCTTCGTATCGTACGCAGCTGTGTATCGACGCATGCCTTTCTGAAGCGGATCAAATCAAAATGAAAGTAACACAACAAACGTTTTACAAGCATTCTTTGGTTGAGTGTGAGCGGAGCGTTCCTGTGCTTTCGTCTTTAATGCTTTGAATTTGATTATTTGTTCAAAAAAAAAAGAACACGAAGAAGAAGAAAAAAGTGGATCTTTGCAATGATACACTGTCTTTAAATACAGGCAAAGGAGTGACGGCTTAAAACTAAAACTACCATATTTATGTTAACGCTCACAAAATAATATAAAAAAAAAATAATCTGGTGATAAAAAGCTCTGATTGATTGTACACAAATACTACTTTCTCTTTCCAGGTTGCCTCGGCAACCCCCAGCCTCCCTCCCTCCCTGTGGCTCTCCCATCTCCTTTCACTTCTTCTTGGCGAAGCGGCTGAACTTCTTCTCCTTGTCTTTCTTGGCAGAGCTGGGCTCCGGGAGGCCAGCTGAGGAGGAGGGCGGGGGCAGGCTGTGGGCTTTGGCCCCCGAGGGCCCCGAGGGCCCCGACGCCTCCTCCGCTGCCAGGGGCTGAGTGGCCTTCTCCATGGCCTGGCTCCAACGGTGGAGCTCCTCCTGGAATCAAGCACAAAAAAGACCACAGCGCCAGCTTACGAAAAGGGAAGTGATATTCCAGCGGGACAGTGTGCGTGTGTTTTTCGTCCCTCGGTCTATTCTCCCTGTGTTTTATTTTCATACGTACATAACCTCATTTGTGTGCGTTTCTTGCAGAGATAACCTAGAAAAGTAACTTGGACACGGGCTGGGATGTCAAAGTGTAAACAGCTTATGAAATAAAATGTAAATATGTATATTCTGCGTGCAGCGCTATACTGTACCCCGCGACCACTGCTTCATATCGGGGTCAAAGGTCACATGCTTGCCAACTCTCCGAGCAGCCAAGTCCAAGAACACGCAGTCTCATGTGATTCACATGGAAAATTCATCGCCATCTCTCGGTCGGTTTTTAAAAAAACTCACCTCGTCTTTACACTGGAACAAATACTCGCTGCCATCACCGAGACTGTGTGGGAGAAAAAGGAAGCGGAGTTTTTAAAAAATGTATTGTGTGGAGAAACAAGTTTACACCATAAGAGTAAAATAAAGAGTAGATTTTATGTAATCTGTGTAACAGACCTTTGACTTTGACTTATTTTTGCACATTTGAAGAAGTTTGTTAAGTTTGTTTCACAATGGCGGCCTGCCTAACCAAGACATCCAAATCCAAAAATAATGAATTTACTATAATGTAAGACCAAGAAAACTGGGGAATTGTCATATCACATAAGGGATTGGTCAACTAATCGTTGCAGCCCCAAAAAGGTCCGTATGGAAACAGCTGTCTTATTTTGTAGCTTGACACTGTTGTGGGGGAATTGTTTTTATTCCCAGATGTCCCGCCCGACCATTGATAGCAAAATGTATAAAATGTAAACTAGAAATTTGTTTAGTGTATTACGAAAATACTTAAAGAATTCAGGAGGTTTAGTTTCATTTTTCTCCGACCGTATCAATACACAGTATTATGGATTTAAAGGAATAAATGCAGATTCATTTATTAGCTGGAGGCAGTGACTTCCTGAGGTCTCTGCTGCACACCCCCCAATAATAATTACAACTACATCTAATTCTTATAGCTAATGATCATACTTCCCAAAAATATCAAACTGCTCCTTTTAAATAACGGGACAACTGAGGAAAAACTGGGAAATGGCTTCCCACCGTAGTTTGGCGACGTGCTTCTTCTTCTTGTAGGTGGCGAGGACCTCCCAGGTGGCGTTGCCGAGGGGCAGGGGGTCCTCGCCGTGATACGTCGCTCCGTGCCCAAAGCTCTTGGCGTCCTTGTAGGCCGAGAGCTGAGCGGGCTTCAGCACGCAGTACAAGCTGTTCCATGACCTGAGAGTGAGCAGGAGGGGCGAACAGATAGTCCTCGTGAACAACAACAACCCGGAATGTTTGTATGTCTGCTTCTAGCTACATTAGAGGGTTGGGAAAACCATTTATCAGATGTTTACGTCCTGCTTATGAATCCTTAATATTGTTTAGCCTTCACTACAATTACTGTTGTCCGTTGAAATGACTAAATTAATGTGTTTTAAGCCTAAACTCCCTAAATACAAATACTACAAAAAAAATGTTAGACATGCTCCTGTTTTTTCCTTTCCATTGTTTTCCATTCAGAATGAAAACTACACTTTTACCACAGTCGTTCTGAGCCATCGCAGAGAAAATAACTCAATATTTGTCAGTGTTAGAATCTTTGCTGCACAGCAATGGGCGCTGCGATTGATTGGATGACACACAGTTTAATGCGGTGACGTGATGTTCACTGCGATGGATCGAAGGATGTAGCAAGTTTTTGAAGTGAGCAATTACATTTTTTTTCTAATTTGCAGAGATGAATAGTTGGCAAATGAACGTCTGGAATGGGAAGTGGAGTGCTGTAAAAGACATAACATAAAACAAACAAAAACAGCACTGGGCTGCAACTAACAATTATTTTTCATTATGGATCAATGTGTTGATTAATTTCCCGTTTAATCGATTGGTTGTTTGGTCCATAAAATGGTGAAAAATGTTGATTTTGTTTCTCAAACCCAAGGAAACCAGAAAATATTCACATTGAAGAAGCTGAAATAAGATAAATAAACCTGCTTTTTTCTTCATAGAAACTACAGATTTATCGATCATTAAAATAGTTGTTGAATAAAATTATTAATGGATTCATTGTCGCCGCTCTAATGTCATAATCCTGTACCTGCTCGAAGCCTTCTTTCCGGAGCCTTCGACGTCATGTTTGCGGCCCAGCGTGCCCTCCTGCAGCACAGCCTGGGCTCGGAGGGGCTCCGCGGGCATGGTGGCCGCCCGCTCCGGTTCCCTCGGGGTCACGAACGAGACGGAGGACTCCAGCTCCAGGGAGCCGCTCTCCCTCATCTCCGACACGACGGGCGCCGTGGAGTCGCCGGCCGTCCCCTCCGGCGGACACGAACTGGGCTCGACTGCACCGGAACCAGACTGAATTGGTAAAAGATGGAGTATGGATGACGAATGGCAGACGGAATGAGACGGGACAAGGAAAAAAACACAGAGAAATCATCCTGCATGTTTAGAGAGGTGAACAGAGCCGAGTGTGACCTTGACTACTGCATCAGTGGTTATATATTATTTAGTAAGTATTCAGAAGAGGTTCCAATTTTGAGAAATGTTTGTTTTTGAGTGAAAAATTCACTGAGCTACTTCAAAAAACAAAATGTACTTAGTGTATGTTGTCGTAATAAACCAACGACTACTTCCGTTGACACGAAACATGTTTTGAGAGGTCACAGTGACCCTTGACCTTTGACCAGCAAAATCAAATCCATTTAGAGTTTGTGCCAGATGTGATGAAATTCCCTTCAGGCGGTCCTGAGATAACGCGTTCATAAGAAGGGGATGGATGGACAACTCCGGCCTCGGCTGTCAGAAAATAGCCCCTCAGAAGCTCACAATTCAATTCATAGCGATCGCGACACGTTCGTGTACGCAGGACGTGAGCTGAGCGAGTGTAGTTACCAGAGTTTGTTCCTCGACAGTGTAGATCTGTGAAGATTCTTCTACAAAGCCCGTGTCTTCTCTCCTGGAGGAAAGAGGGAAGCATGGGGTCTTGAACAACAGCAGGTGAAAATGTGTGTGTGTCTCTCTGTGTGTGTGTGTGTGTGTGTGTGTGTGTGTGTGTGTGTGTGTGTGTGTGTGTGTGTGTGTGTGTGTGTGTAGCTGTTTCCAGATATGAACTCTGGGAAAGTTTGCCTTCCACACGTGAGAAAAACCAGCCGGAGACGATTCAGACGAGTTCACACCAACGAGAACATTTGGGAAACATTCTGTAGCGTCTAGGTCGAGTATGATGGGAAATCTGCTGCGGAAAGCAGCGGTTTTCTTTACAACTCCAGCTTCAGTTTTGCAGATTTTCCTGCTGTATTCTCACGTGGGCTCGCTGGAACATTTTTTCCGTAAATGTCACCTGGAGGCGGGCAGGAAAAAAGATCCAGAAAAATGTCCAGAGCAACGTTTGCGTTTTTTCACACGCAGCCCCTCCGGAAAAATTTCAGGAAAATGTCCCCGACTTCGGGTGCGTGTCCGAAAGCAGCTCGTGTGAGTGTGTTGGAGACGCAGAGAGAGACATTGAGTCTGGGGATGTTCAGCGTTTGTGTCATTGGCAACGATTTCCCCGAATATTTCCGGCAGCAGATTTGTTGCACCGCTGAGTATTTAGACAGTGTTTGTGTTGATCGTGTGGCTCGCTGATTTTTTTCTCTATGTAGTTTATGTACAACCAGACGGGGATGAGCCTCATCAGGCTTTAGGAACAGCGACAATACTTGTTAGGATCAATTCATGCGTCACCGCACTCGAGTTCACCCTGTGTATTCGACACAGCACACACATGAATGCCAGTGTGTTTTTGTGCGTGTGTGTGTGCGCGTGTGTGTGCGTGTGTGTGTGTGTGTGTGTGTGTGTGTGTGTGTGTGTGTGCGTGTACCTGCTGTCTTTATCCGACCGTTGCTCCTCTTTGATGAACTGCTCCATCTCCTGCTGCTGATTCCTCAGCTCCAACAACTCCAGCTGCAACACAGAACGAAACCAGAATGTTGTTGCAATCTCGTCCACGAATGGAAACACATCTAGTCGCGTCCATTTGCTGGAGTAATGCAGCAATAAAGAAAAATGTGGATTCAAATATTTCACAACACTAAGAGTAAACATCATGTATATTCAGCGAGAGCTGGAACACGACGGTACATCATACAAATCAAACGCTTTGACAGGGCGGAATTAAAGATCATTTTCCGACCATCTTAAAGCCTCTGAAAGGTAAAAAACAGGTGTTAAAATTGTTAAAGCATTTAAAATCGGATATTTCCCAATCAATATGTTGTCCTGTGTGTGTGCGTGTTTCAGCAGCTACCGTGTCATAACTCATATGTTTCTGATCAAATCAGGCCTTTAAAGATTCCTCCCTACCGTGGTGAGGCGCTCCAGTGCGGAGAAGCGCTCCTCCCAGGTGGCGGTGGATTTCTCGAAGGCCTCGTGCCTCTTGAGGAGCTTCTCCACCTCGTCCACGGTGCGGCCCAGGTCCCTGCTGGTCACGTAGGGCTCCTGAGCGACCAGCCACGCCTCCGCCACCGAGGCGTCCCTCGCAAACTGACACACCTCCAGCACTGGATTTCACAAAATGAAAAGAAACCCTCAGGTTTTCCGTGGATCAAACTATGCGGCTCATCCAGTCGCTTACGGAGACGCGCCCTCCCAAATAGTGGCCGGTTTTATTTCAGAAGCTCATTTTTAAAAAAGTGATGACTTGTTTTAGAAAGTGAGGACATTCTTCTGTTTTAAAGTGTAGTTCTACTCACGGAGCCTGAGCCAGTCCCATCTGTCGTCCCACTTGAACATCATCTCCTTCCTCTTCTCCATCAGCTGCACCAGCCTCTCTTTGATCTGACACGAGCCACAGTTACACATCAGCGTTATGAAACAACTCGGCTCCCAAGACTGGCCATTATCTTCGGGAGAATTAGTATTGTGAAGTAATTAACCGAATGTTAAATTAAGGCCGGGGTCAATTGCTCATTTAAATTCTTTTGGCTTTTTCCGTTCTAATTAGCATTTGCTTTATAGCCTCCCTGATGAGAGTAAGTTGAGTGGAGTTTTTTTCTTTTTTTACTTTCGTTCCATTGTGCCAGACGAGAACAATCGCTCCCAGAAAAGTAATTAAATTTAATGAAAGCATCAATTCAAGGCCCAGCCGAGGATGAAAAAGAAGCCGTCTCTGTTGCCGAGGCCTCACCTCCGCGGCGTCTCGATGCTTCCGCGTCAGCAGGGTCTTGCCGAGGTCTATGCAGTCGTTGAATTTGGCTCCCCTGGCTTCGATCTCCGAGCGGATCCCCTGGTGGTACTTCTGCAGCAGCTCCACGGATGACACATCCCTAACGCAGCGGTGGGAGGGAATACGACGTGATGATGAAGTTTATCTACCTCGGATTATAAATAGAACTGCAGTAATGTTTACTACAATATGTCCTTTTTTAAATACACAAGATACTGTAGTTATATTGTCTTAATAATCTGAGTAGGATAACATATGACGGCTTAAAATATTGTTCTACATTAATTGTTCTGCTTTTTGCTGCTTTTAAGAGGTAATTACAGCTTTTTCTGTAATGTGCCAATTAAGAACTACTGCAGCTTTAATAACCTCAGAATTCTTCATTTTGGTTATTGTGACTTTCATGTCACTTTTAATTATTGTTCATCTACAAGCAAATCAATTTGGATTCACTAGAACCAGCTACTGAACAATGAAAAGCATAGGAACTATAAAATCCGTCAATTTCTTTGAACTCAATTGTATACGATATGAAATACAGCCTTCAAAAATAAAACATTTAATTCTGCATAGCACAGTGGGGTTTTTTGTAACATACAAATTACATTATATTCCTAGATGATGATTTTATCTGTAGTGTAGTATCTGTAAATAATTCCAATAAAAACTGAATGAATGTGAATAAAAATTGAAATAATTACTCAGAAGTCACGGTTTAACGCTGTTTTTTAAACGTCTCTGAATCAGGTCTCCAAAAAGAAAAATACAGCCTCTTGCAGATTATTCTATTCTGTAGATCTGTTCTCTATATACAGAAATACATTAGTTATTATACTCAGCCAAGCTTTCTCCCTATAGACAAAAATCTTCACACTTTTGCTGACCATTGAATTTATTATGAATAAAAACAGCCTGCTCAGAAACTTCAGGGCACAGGTTCAGGTTTGTTTTTCATCTCTCCAAATCCGATTTCCCTCTAGAGGGATAAAGAGCAGCCTCTCTGCAAGTTGCACTATTGATCTTAGAAATATGTTCAATGGAACAGGAGACCCTGTCCGAGGTGTGCTCACCTGGGTTTCTCCTGGGTCTCGATCTGCTGGATGATGCTCTCCATCCAGGCCATCAGGTCCCGGACCATGGTGAAGAAGCGGAACTTTTCCGCCGTGTCCACCAGCTGTGCCCTGCGGCCGTCGCAGGCATCCAGCAGGCCCTTCCAGGCCTCCACCACCTCCCGCTCCGTGGCCTGGATGGCTTCGGCCCTGTCCCCTGCGTACTGGGCATGGAGCCTGGCGGCTGTCTCCTGGAACTGTTGAACCTGGAGGAAGGGAAAAGCACTGGTCAAATCATTGAAGTTTACAAAAAAAAAAAAATATATATATATATATATCCTAATTTCAATGACGGGAATATTTGGCCATTATTTTCAGTAGTATTTTAATATTCTAAAAGCAAAATGCGCCTACTCTTTTCCAATTTCAATGCTAACATTTCATTTTATTTCAATTAAAGCAGCATTTGTTGTTGTTTTTTATAACCACATTGGGTCAGCAAAAGCTGTACAACACAACATTTTTGCATTATTACCTAATAAAGTTATGGCGAATATGTAAGAAGTTGCTGAAAGTTGCTTATTCCTACATCCAAAGTTTAAAATCGCAATAATTTCAAATCGTCCAATATTTATCCTTCTTGAGGAAAATATCTTTCTCTATAGCAACTCAATACTTAAACATGTTCAACAGGTAGTCTAGTTTCTAGCTTTTTCCTTTTCTTTTGCTAAACTACTCAAGAAAACTGAGTCAAAACAATGAGCTGAAGGAACTGAGGGTAACTGCAAGATGGGTCATACTTCTCTGTGGGCTTGTCCCCAAAGTCGACCCCATGAATATCTTTATATCAATTCCACCTATTGTTAATATAAAAATACTGAAATGCTGCAGCTTTAATTTCAGCCTGACAAAATGGAAGAATCCCTGTAATGGATACCCGCGTTTCCATCTTCTCACCCTTTGAAATAAAGTATCCACAACTGCAGACGTTTTCACGCCCACAGAAACTCAAACCTTTTTCTTCTCTTTCTTTTGGTGATGGCAACACTCAGCCCTCTAGATTATGAGTCATCGAAGATAGTCTCTAAGCTGCAGCCTGCTGCGTCGCCTCAGAATAGAGCTCGGTACCTGTTTGCCGAGTGCGCTGATGTCTCTCTCAAAGGCGGCGTGCATCCGGTGGAAGGACTCGGCTTTGCTGAAGTCCTCTCCCACATCGTCGGGCAGCTCGTTCTGCTTCTCGTGGATCTGGGCCACCAACTCCTTCCCGTCGTCAAAGTACCTTGGAGGAAATAAATCGACCTGTCACCATCTTTTGGCTCTGCGTTGTAACACCATCACATTCGTTGTCCTACTCGCTTATTGCTTTTGAATCCAGATGTTTTCTGATTTGTTTTTTGTGTTGCATTACAGGATTAAACATGAGAACATGATCCAGATATCTGGGTCGTGTGTCCGTGCTCATGGTCTTGTTCGTCAACACCGTCGTGCCTCACTTTAACAGTTCGTAAGACGCCGTGAGGAGCTGAGCGCGAGTGTCGATGAGCTCCAGCAGATCGGCCCAGCTGTCGTTGATGGTGTCCTTCCACTCGGCCATGGCGGCCGCCTCGCAGTGGCCGGCTTCGATCAGCTCGTCTATCGTCTGGTTGACCATGTCCACCCGCTCCTGTCCCACCATCCCCGTCTCCCGCGCGAATTCTCTGAACTTATCCCTCAGAAGCTGAAAGGAAAGGATAGCAGATTCAAAGAAAAACAGATTCACAATCTGGATTTTTTAAATTTTTTTAACGTAATTATTTTTCTTTAGGTCTAAAGATTCACAAGATAGTTTGAACATTGACGAGACAAATGGCTTCAAGCAGCTTTAAATGTTGGGTTTGCAATTCTAATCCAATATACCTTTTGTCAAATTCAGCCAATATCTCCTAACGTGTCTGTTCAGGAATATGTGTCATAGTCAGCAAGCAAAAATAACCTCCAAAATAAGACGAGTCTACATGAAAGTGGCGATTATGTATTACGATCGCATGTGTGTGTGTGCATGATTTTGTGCGTTTAATACCGAGACGTGATCCAGGTCCTGGCCCATCTCCTGAGAGGAGGCCACCATGTCTCTCTCCGCGATCCAGTGCTCCAGGTCCTCCACCTCTCGGCTCAGCAGGAAGTGGTGGAAGGTGTGGTCCAGCTTCCTCCTGCGGTCCTCCGCCAGCTCCCGCAGCCCAGCGTACTGCTTATCCACCTGGCCCTGTCGCCTGATGATCCCCTCGCTGCAGACGAAAGAGGTAAGAAGGGAGAGGATGGAGGTCAAAGAGAAGATAAGAAGAGATGAAGAAAAAAGACGCAAAGAAATTGGATTTAGGTTTACCCTAGATGAGGCGTGTGATTATGATACAGGAATTATCACACACAACATGTTTGTCTCTCTTATCAACCTAAACCACAACTGACTGAGACAACAAGAGGGTAAACAACATTCTTGCATCCTTCAGTTCAGATGTAATATTTTTTTTTTAAAGCACACACCCATTAGGGTGGTCCTCCGCAAACATCTTCTGGGCACGGCCGTTCAGCTTCTGAATGGCGTCGGCGTAGTCGTCCACCGCCTGCTTGAGGACCATGTGCCGCTTCAGCGCCAGCAAGGCACTTTGCTCGTCCTGGAAGGAGAAGAGGATGAGGAAAGAATCGGGCAGTGTAGAAGAAGAAAACAAAAAAAGGGAAATGACGTGAAAAAGAGACAACAGGGCTTAACATCAGAGGAAAACAAAATACTTCAAATGAAAAGCGTGTCATCGTAATTGAAATAAGCCCGAGCCATGTAATCATGTTAACGCATGCAGCGCCACTTGATATTTGCTCAACATGACATGCCTCCTTTTTTTTATCTAGATAATATGATCTGCTTTTTTTCAGACATCCGCCGTCCACATCCCTCAGTTAATCAGCCCGATTCCTTGTCCGTCACGCGTGGCACAGTCCCTCTGCTTCTCACCTTGGCCTTCTCGTCGGCGATCATGTAAAGCTCCTGCTCCCCGATCCAGGCCTCGGCGTCGCCCGCGTCGTTGTAGTACTGCTGGGCCAAGTTGGAGCCGCTCAGCCTCTCCCGGCGCTTGGCCATCTCGTCCCGCAGCCGGGCCCACGCCTCCTCCAGCTCCGTCAGCTGGCCCGCAATCCGCTCCGCCTCCGGCCTGTCCTCGGCGCTGGCGGCGGCCGCCATCCTCCGTCCCCGCTCGAGCACTTCGTCCACGCGAGGCTGGTGGCCCTCGATCTCCCTCTGTAATGTCTGACGGGAGGAAAACACAAAACAGTCCAGCTTTGACACAGAGACAAAATGACTTGTGACACTAAATCCCTCCTCAACTGTTTAACAAGTTCTATAACAACTTATGTAGACTTTTGATACAGAGGAACATTAATAATATTATTGTCTTAGACGGTAGAAACAACAGTACAGCACCGTTGCTGCTTCTCTTGTTCATATCATTGTGTCACTGAATCCCTTATAGTTCGATCTTACTATCGATGTGTGCGTTTACACAGGGGCCGCCGCTCATTTGCAACAGCTCACTGCAACGTTACAAACATTTACGGACTACAACCAAACTCTTTTCCCTCCCCACTTCAGATTTCTATAGTGAGGCAATATTTAGATGTGATGCGCATTTTCAATGAGACAAGACCTCGAAAAGGATTGAAAGAAATACTGTGCGTGTACGTTTGTCTGCAAACACAGGAATAGGGAACAGGAGAAAAAACTACATTTCAATTCAATCTGATGCTGCAGAGGGAATTACGTTGTGGTGTGAGATTATGTTTATAATCACGGTGGTTGTGTCAGATTACGTGACTAATGTACCAATTTGGAAATAGGCTTATTAGTCCCCAAACAGGACTGCACTAGTAAATTGAATGGCGCATTTTTATTTTTTTTTCCTAAAGAGAAATCCCTACCTGGTTCTTCTTCAGCAACATTTGCACAGTTTGAAGATTGTGGCCGTGCCCCTCTGACGTCGCCAGGGGCATCCTCTCCTCTATCCAGAGCTTAGAGAGAAAAAAAGGGGGCGATTATGACGATAAAGAATGAAAGAAAAAAAAGCAGACACTGGAATCTTTTGAGAAAACAGCCTTACAGATCTCTCATGTTAACAGAGTATATATAAAAAAAAAATGTTAGGACCATCTCAGATATATTGAATTTTTTTTTTACCCGTTCACAAAACGTCTCCAACAACTCAAACAGTAAAAAAAAAAATCTTCCTTTAAGCCGTCTCCTGCACCTGACTGAAGTGGATTTGTGCAGTGAAAACCAATAAGGGATTAAAGCTTTTACCCAGATTCACCTGGAGAGACAATTTCATGGAGAGAGCAGGTGGTCTCCCTATCGAGCACTCGGAGTTAACGTACTGTAATTGAAAACTTCATTCTGCAAATTAATAAGTTATCATTTCTCGGGAGATAAAAAAAAGAACAGCCCTTGAAGTTCAGACTCTGTCATTCAAAAGCTAACATGAATCCAGCTCCTCTAAAAGGCAAACACTCAATGGTCTGTGAGAGCGGGGGGGGGGGAGTTCCCACGTGCTTACGAGCTCATCGGCCAGGTCTCTGTAGAACTGGTGGACGGCCTTGGCGGCCTCCAGTTTGCCCTTGCGCTGCGCCAGTGGCGTGAGGAGCTGCTGGAAGTCGCTCTGCAGGGCCCGCTGCTCGGCCTCCAGCTCGGGCTGGTCCTCCCTGCCGCCGCCGTGCCTCCTGACCGCCTCCTGCAGCTCCTCCAGCTCCCTCGCCCGGTCACGCACCTGGTTCTCCATCATCTGGCAACAGGGGGGGAGATGTGATTAGAGGAAGGAGGATAAATAGCCTTTCAGGAGGCCCTAATCGGGACAAAGTGAAAGGTTTGTGTGGGAAACCGAGCTCAGCCAGCGTTTGATGAAACCTTTTATCGGTGCAATGCTGACCGTTACATAAATTTCACAGAACTTCTGGTGTTTTCTTCTTTCTTTCTGACAAATTTACTATCCCCCCCCCCATTAAGATTCAGAGTTAACATTTTCTGTTTGCTGTGCTCGGATGCAAACAGTAAACATTAATACAGATCCCGCACAGACGCTCACTCACTCAAAGTTAATCCGAAGAAATACCAACTGTAATGTATTCACTCCCGTGGTGAGATTTAACTAAATATGATTTGAGACCTGCATGTATAAAGAGGAGCCGCAGTGGCAGCGAGCATACAAATCCAAAATGCGTCCTTATATGCGTTACGATGCCACAAAGACCCGGACCTGATGCTTCTTGAGCAGGATGTTGGCCTTCGTCAGGTCCCTGGCGTCCTCGTCTCCGCTCTGCAGCTGCTGCTGCAGCCCGCCGAGCCACTTCTTCATGTCGGCCAGGCTCTGGTCGAACAGCTCGGAGCGGTTGGCGTCGAACAGCAGCCGCGCCTTCTCCTGGGTGGTGGACTCCAGTTTGTCCCACAGCTCGTGGAGCTTGGCCAGGCGCTCCGTCACGATGGGCTCAAACTCCGGCTTGGACTCCATCAGCTCCTGGCCCTCCTGCATCCACAAAAACACACAGGGAGGAAGATGTAGATGCAGATACCTATTGTCGTATGCCACAATGTATCAAAAAACAAAGACAACAAACTCATGATTTAAAGTGCAAGTTCACCCAAATTACAAAAAAACTAATGATGGGACACTAACTCTGGAAAGAGGTGTTGCTGTTGACTTTGTATTTATCTCAGAGACGGATAACGTGGATTTTAAAACCTGGAAACTAATGCATGTATACATTTCACAATTTTATATACTGAATAATTGCACAGCCCATCTACAAACTACATAGACTTTCAATTGTTTTGAATAAAATTAATAATAATAATAATTAGTAATTTTTGTTGTTGTTGTTGTTGCCAAAATCGTAATTTTGGGTGAACCAACCCTTTTAACTGTACTTGATGCTAAATACTAACCACATGAAATCTAATGTGGGATCCTTAAATAGGCATCTTTCTTACTTACTAACTTACTATTTCGCTTACTTACTGTAATAGCAACAGTTTGCATTGTGTAGGTAAAAAAAAAAAAAACAAGCATTAGTAGCTGTTAAAATCCAATATAAAGACAAATGTGCAGCTCTGGCGACGTCTCATTTGTTTAATCTAGGCGTGAATGTTCTCCTGGAACAGACCTGGTCCACTTTGTTGAGCCAGTCCTTGTTGGAGGCCAGCTCGGCCATGAAGGCCTGGTGTTTCAGCCACTTGCTGTGGAGGTTCCTGGCCTCGTCGTACGACGTGTCCTGGGCCGTCAGCATCTTCTCGTTGATCCACAGCGTCAGCTGGAGTACGGAGATGAAGAGATGTTAGAGATTAGAAGAAAAGAGAAACTGGGAAACTGGAAGAATAGCTGCTAAAGATCAATATTTCAAGTTTGTGTAGAGGTGACTTCACACAAGTAGGACTTACTTCTTTATCTTTTGACCACGTAACAACACGGCAATTAACCAAACGTAACCCCAATCCCAAATATGGGAAATAGAAATGTAGTATAAGACATTATCATTTAGTACTGCTGTGTAGTACTAAACTGTGTTTGGCAAATTGACTCCAATAATTACCCAGCGATTGCATGAACTAAACTGAACTGACGGTGAACTCACGTCATGAGTGTTTTGCAGGAAGTGCTGCAGGTCGCGGTTATCTCTGAGCTTCTCGGACACCTCCTGGGCTCTTCTTTTATTTTTGTCATGCCTGAAGGTCACACGGGGAAGATAAGAAAGGAAAATAACATTAAAAATACAACTGCTCGCATATCTTTCTCTTTCCTCGACGCCTCTCCCTCAGCGACATAACTCAGACAACACAAGATGCAGTGAGTAAATCCACACCAGCTCCTCCACCGGACACAGCGACGCAAAAGAGTTGACTGCTTCTCGGCTGCACGGAGGAGAAGAAGCGCTCACACTTAAAGATCAATATCCATTATCGCGGGCGCCCGTCGAGCAGGTAAATCGAGGGAGTCAAGGGGAAATGCTCCGGTGCACCTCTTTACCGCCTCTTGTTGACACTAATGTTACACTGGTAAGGAAGCTGTTTCACTGGAAAATGGTTTTCTACACAAGAACAGAGCATGTACAGTATTGATCAAACTGCGTAAATGGATTTTTTTGTTTTACCGTACGTAAGGACTCAAAATAAATGTTAAGTTACCTTAAGTTCATTAAGAGTAGATCTTTGAAGGCTGTGGAGCAAAAACAGGTTGGCACCTTCTAAAACATGTTTTGTAGGGATTGTGTAAAATATTGAAGAGAAGCTTCAAATATTGATCTATTTAAAAAAAAATTAAAAAAATAATGTCTTTAGTCTGTTTTTTGTATATTTTATTGTTTATAGATATGTTTCTCACATATTCTAGTGGTTTTATCATTTATTATTATTTGTATTGCTCCTGACTCAGATTGTTTTAGTGTTGACATTTGTACTGTCGTACCATAAGTTCGTGAGTCATCTGTTAAATATCTTTGAATTGCACTAACGTGTAAGAAAGATTTAAACAAATAAAATCAATTGCATTTAATTCGAACAGCTATTGCAACCGGGGATTGGATTTTGGGAAGGATGGAGATCCAGATGTGGATCCAGGAATTGTTTTTGAAGGTGAAACAGCATGCACTGTAGGTGGGGGATCGCTCAGCCTTGGCAAAGGTCTGCGCTCTCTGAGTGCTCTCGTCTCTTCTCCTTTTTTAAATTTCACTCATCAGTATGTTACTGAATTCTCCTCATGCAGCTCATTCAGTAGCAGCAGAATGTTGTTTCCTTTGTTTCATTTTCAGCTTACTTATTATTTTTCCCATCTATTTTTCATCAACCCTAATATGAATATTTTAAATTAATTACACAGTTTTTCATTTTACATGTCACAAAAACAAAATTAACTTCCTAGAAAAAATAGATAACACACGTTTTTGCAGAACAAACGCATCACAGAGAAGAGTAGAAAGAATTAAGAATTAACAAAAGGGGATGATGTAGGGTAAATAATTATGAATTCCTGCTGCCAGTTCATAAATGTGTGTTGCTGTTAAATGTTATTCTAAACGTGGGAATCTGTCGCTTTGTTCATCACGCTGTAAAGAATTTCCTCACTCTCAAACTGTCTCTGTACAAGCTTGATAAACACTGGCCCACGGTTTTAGAACCAAAAAAAACTACATTATTCACATTTTCCCTCACCACAATATTTTAAACAGACACAACAAAGATCCGTCAAATGTCAAAGACCAGCACATGATGACACTTGAAATGACCGCACACCGCGACGACTGACCTGTCTTGGATGGAGTCCATTTTGTCCTGAACCTTCTCAGAGTACAGGTTGTTGCTGTCGACCAGCCGCCGTCCGCCCTGCAGGGCGCCGTCGATCTTGTCCTCGTTGGCCTCCATGGTGCTCACAAAGTCCTCATGCTTCTTCAAAGCCTTCTCTGCGCCGGCCAAGGTGTCGGGCTTGTCTATGTGGGCCAAGGTGTACTCCTGCAACAAGAGCAGCCAAAACAAAAGAAAAGACAAACAGCTGAACCAAGTTTACCGTGTTATGTGACAAACACACAGCGTGGGGAACTGACCGCGCTGCATTCTTCCGTTCCACATACTTTTAAATACCTGTAGCTTTACTTACCCCATCGTTAACAATCTCACCATAACTCTGTAAGTAACTGACGCGTCTTCTATTCAAAGACAGACACATTTGAGACTTAATTTTAAATTATTCCTACACCAAACAATCAACAGTACAGTACCTGGTTGTTGAGGATGGCCGATACCGCCTTGCCATCTCTCATGAACTGCTGGAAGCCCAGACCCTGGTCCAGGAGGTTCTTGCGACTGTCCCACATCTTCTGCAGCTCGTACCATCCGCGGTCCATGCCTTTCAGCCTCTGCTCCAGCTGCTGGTACTGGGGGTCGTCCTCCTGACCCTGCGTGACCTGCGCGCCGGTGTCCCTCACGCGGTGATAGTCCTCCTCGTGGTTGCTTATGTCTTCCCGCACTGCGTCGTGCAGGCTGAGCTGCTCCTCGGCCTCCGGCAGCGTGGCGGGCAACTCCTCCGACGCCACGGCCTTCTGCATCTTGAAAAGCCAGGACTGGAAGTCGTCCATGTCCTGGAGGAAGGTCTGCAACTTGCTGACCTCGCCCAAGGAGTCCTCTCTGTCTTTCAGAGTCTTCTTCAGCGCGTCCCAGGCCGCGTCCAGTTCCCCTCTGCGCGCCAAGATGTCGGCTGCGTTCTCCGGGTGATCCTCCGCCAGCTGGTCGGCCTCGTCCCTCAGGAAGGTCATCTTGGCATCGATGGCGGCTAGATCTCTCTCGATGCCAAACAGCTTCCTCTGGATGGTCATGACGGCAGCCAGGTCGTTGCCCAAGTCTTGTGTGGACTCGATCAGCCGCGTCTTGTCTCTGATCCAGGCCTCTGTCTCGTCACACTCAAGGCCGTAGTTGTGCAGACTGACGGCGGAATCCACTTTCCTCTTCTTGTCCTCCACCATGGCCTTGAACGCCTCCCACCTGAAAAAGAATCATTTATTGCCATGTTATTGCACTCTTGTTTGAAACTTTGGGTATTTTTCCTTATGTTGGGGAAAACCGTAAGAAAAATTTGTGTAATTTCTTTTGAAGGCATATAAATCATTAATGTATTACTCTGTTTTTACTGGACACTTAATTCTTCATACGGTATTCGTTTAATTGCTATGCGGTTAATAAATGAATCAGCAATTAGAAGAATTGGAATTATTCAAAAGACATAGACCTTTAAATTAAACGTCGTGAATGCCTCTGGTAGAAGATTAAAAATTGAAACGTTAATTTTGTGTTTCCTCTTGGGTATATCTCTAAATGATTTGTCAGAAATGTTGACACGGGGATGAACGGTAAAAAGGAAGGCACGTTTTCGAAAGATAATGTGTACAAATCACCTCGTATTCAGTCGCGTCTGACATTCCTTGACCTCTTTGGTGCGAGGGTGTCTGCTGTCCTCGAGGCGTTTCACAGCTTTGTTGACGTCGTCCACTCGCGACTGGACATTTGCCATATCTTGAGCTAGAATGCTCAACCTGAAATAAAGAAGGGTCGCGGGTTAAAAACAAATAAAAACTGTGCAATCTCCACAAACACATTTGTAACCAAACCAGTATTTGCAAATGATTCTGTATCAGACAGAAACACTTAGTACCTGTTCTGTACCACTTCCAGATCTTCCAGCTTCTCCGGCACCTCTAAGCCCACCAGCCACGTCTCCTTCTGGCCCATCCAGAGCTCGCAGGCGTCCGTCTCACTGACGATGGTGTACAGGGCCATGGTGTCTTCGAGCTTCTTCTGCCTCAGGTCAGCCAGAGACAAGAGTTCCATGTAGAGGTCCTTGATGTCTTTGAGACGCCTCTGGATGTCGGGAGTGTTCAGCAGCTCCTCTGGCAGCGCGTTGGCCTGCTTCGACAGAGCTTCGATTGTGGCCCCGTTCTTGATCGCCTCGTTCCTCAGGTCGTTGTGCCTCTTGAGCAGCCGCCGAGTCGTGTACTCATCGTGGCCGACGTCCTCGTTGCTCATCTGCCTCTTGGCGTCCAGCAGCCAGGCCTTGAGTTCGTCAGCGTCTCCCTGGAACTGGAAGAACCTCTGAGTGTCCTGCAGGTTCTGTTTCCGGAATGCCGCCAGCTCCTCCAGTTGCTCCCATTGCCTCCTGAGGTCGTCCATGCTTTCTTGGACCTTAGGGGAGCCGAAGTGCTTGGCCTGGATCATCTTCCCGCCCTCGGCCAAGACCTGTTCGAGGTTGGCGCGGCGGGCCCCGAGCTCGTCCTCGAAGGCGCTGTGTTTGCTCTGGAGCACCAGCACGCTCGTCAGGTCCCTGCCATAATCCAGGGAGGAGAAAAGGTGCTCCTTCTCCCGGATCCAACTCTCCAGCTCCGTCACCTCCCACAGGAAGTTCCAGAAGCGGCGGGACTGCTCCAAGCGAGCCCTGCGCTGGGCCGCCAGGGCACAGAGCTCCTGGTAGCACAGGTCCAGGTGCTGCACCCTGTCCCGGATCACCTGGGGATCGCATGGCTTGTAGCCTGGATGGGGAAGAAAAGGACAACAACTGTTACGTTCTGTATATTTGCTTGCGTCTTCTCTGGGTTCTGGGACGCTGTAGTCTTTGTCAGTGTAAACTGGGTAGAGAGCAGGACATATACTGGTGATGATGATGGATTATCATAGGCCTGAAACACACAGACACTCTTATGTACATATCTATCGTCATTGTAGAGTCTCTAAACCACCCAGTTTACCCATATCTGTGATTGCAGAAAATACAAGTGGCCACGGCGACAACAGATTCCACAAATGAGGGCCAAATTAAAAATGTTGTGTCACCACTGGGCAATTATTACAACCTTTTTCAGATTATAGAAAATGCATATTAATCACAGATAGGTCACAAACTTCACATGCAGGTAAAAAAACAAAATCAGACCAGAAAAAAGACCGGACAAAGCATCTGATGCTGACGTTTGCCAGACTCGATCCTAACAACAAGTTTCATCTACTGATACAGTATATGCTCAAAAAGTGTTGAGGTTTGACACCTGGCTCAAGTTGAGCTCCACGGCCTTCCCTCCACTTAGTGTCATCATCCCCACTAAAACCACATGACAACTAGTTTTGCCAGGGGGCCGCTGCACTTACTATCTCCATTTGCAAACTGGAGAGCAGCAGCACTGGCGTTGTGCACCCGCTCTGCCTGCAGGGCAATGTCATTCTCCAACAAGGCATGTTTCTGTAACAGGTCTTCGACTTCCAGCAAGTGTTTCCCAAAGTCCGGAGACAGCAGCCGAGCCTGAGGGATATAATCAAACCATATGGTCAGTTTACTCTATGGAAAATGTGTAATGTTAGTCCGTATTGCTTCCTTCGTTCTCCACCTTCATGTCGTCCATCCAGCTGATAATGTACAGCATCTCCTGGAAGATCCTCTGCAGCGTCAGGTTCTTGTCCAGGCGCCCGCCACGAGCCTTCAGCAGCTCCTGCAGGTAGTCCCAGAGGCGCAGGACGTTGTCTTTCCGCGCGTCGATCCGCTTGGCGTCGTGGTAGCGCTCCGACTCCAGCTCCCTCGAGATGGCCACCAGGGACTTGACGCGCTCCTCGTACGCTGCGATGTCCGTCTCGATGGCGTCGTGCTTCTTCTTGGCCGCCTCCACGGCCGGCAGGTCGTAACCAAAGTTGTCCTGAGGAGAAGCGAGGGCAGAGAGAGGTTCAAGTACAGTTTGGAAATACTATACTTCAGGATTTGATTTCCTTTTTTTTGAACTTAACTACTAATCTTTTCAGAGGCAAATTTACATTTGACTTTTCTACTTTTATATTTTTTGAAAATTATTACTATTAACTTAAAATAATAATACAATAATTTTATAAAATATGATCCATTGTGTCTGATTTAAACTACCTAGGAAACAAAGCAGCTCCACTCGGCACAGCTCATAACACACATAATGATTGTATTTCCTCAAGAATAAATTTGAATGTAGGATTTTTTTTTTCGGATTTTAATACTTTTTAATTTTCTGTTTCTTAGCTACCTCTTTGAAAATGTTCTGCTTCTGCTCACCTCTCACTTTTTGGGCTCATAAAGTTTCTATCTGGTGTCATCTCTCCATGTTTGGGAGGCAATCTGTCTCTGGTGTTTACCTCACATCATCAATAATCAGGTGCACAAACAAACAAACAAACTGCCACTTCTATTAATTAACTGTAAAAATTAAACGTGTTGATTTTTATTTGATTAGGGATTTTCAGAGATACCTTGGTAAAAATATTCTGATAATGACATCATTTACTGTCCAAGGCTTTGTCGTCGACGGTTTACCTGGGCCACTAGTCTCTGGTTCTCCAGGAGCCACGTCTCCCTCATGGCCGCCTTCCTGTCGAATCTTCTCGCCATCTGCTCCAGCTTCTCCTGTCTGATCAGCTCGTCCCTCAGGACGCGCTCGCGCTCGTGCTCCGCCCTCTCCAGACGCGCCCACGCCTGCACGCAGACGACGAGGTGGTTCATTAGGATTTTTGCCGGTTAGACGTCGTAAAGTCGACGGCAACAGCACGACCCTATCTGAGGGGCCGCGCAATTCAGAGCGTAACTAACCATTATTTTCAGATTTCTGTTTCATCACTGTATTTTTCTTTGGATGTATTTTCTTTTGATAAAGCATTCGGTCAATGAAATGTCAAATTGTGGGAAAAGGTCACAATGTCTTTACATATCTTTTTTATTTCTTACCAATTATTGATAACTTACAGATATTCAACAACATTGATGAAAAAAGAAATACAAAAAGAAGCAAATTCTCAAATCTACAAAACTGTAACCTGAAATTGTTGGAGGCGTTTTTGCTTAATAATACGACGATTACCAAGATGCCAAAATTATTACTGATTATAATTTTTTTGTCGATGTACTTGTCCATTAATCGACTAATTGTTTCAGTTCTACTTATGATTACTGGGAACGTATTCCTAATTTTGATCCGTCACAGTAGGAAATACTGCAGATCCCAATTTATTTGTGGTTACATTGCTCTCTGCTTTTTTTTGCGCTGGTTCTGTTTCGTGTCCTCGTGCTGCTCAGGCAAACTCACTCTGTTGATATCTGCGACCAGGGCCCCCTCTTTAGGCGTGAAGACCCTCTGGTTGTTGGCCCTCATACGACTCTGGATGGTGAAGAGCAGCACCTCCAGGTTTCCCTTCTCCTGAAACCTGAAGGAAAACAAACACGAGACGTCGCACAAAGAAGGTTTAGTCGCAACTGAGTCCACCTGGGGGACTGGAATGGATAATGAAACGGCTGTTTTAAGTATGACGTTCAAACAATGATGATCATTAATCAAACTACTTGCACTTAACTTTGTGAGTTGAAACAAGGTTTATCTTGAAGTTGAGTTTACTCACGTTTTCAAGGCAGCCATTGAACTTATACTTTTTATGTCGAACCACCTTGATATGTTTTTTTACAGTGAAGGGACTAGGGTTAGGGTTAGAGGCCAATTCACAAATTAAAAAGTATGGGCCGAGAACAGGACATGCTGAACAGAAATACCACAAGGTAGCGCCAAAAATATTAATTTGAATGTGAGATGTTCAACGATCTACTGAAGATGAAAACAATGGCCGGTTTGAAATATGTTCAAACTCATGTTAAGTCATGTACCATTTCAGGAATATTGTATATTTCTATGCATTTAAGAGGTTGTGCTGATTTTTGGACTTCCTCTCTGTTTGGTATTGTAATACTGCAGTTAGCTAAATATGAATAATTTTTTATGTAAGCATTATGTTTTCTTTACACTTCAAATATCTCTGCTCATTCCAACACATGGACACTTTTCTCCTGCACAACCTGTACACCTGAAACCCATATTGCACATA
This sequence comes from Scophthalmus maximus, assembly GCF_022379125.1. Lineage (NCBI taxonomy): Eukaryota > Metazoa > Chordata > Actinopteri > Pleuronectiformes > Scophthalmidae > Scophthalmus > Scophthalmus maximus. Next base: position 6,684,573 of record NC_061529.1, read on the forward strand.
TTTTAGAAAAAAAAATAAATATTTTTTATAGTTTATTGTATAGTTTTTCACATGTTGCTCTTATATTTTAAGTTCCCGTCTTTATCTTTATCCTTGTAATCAGAGTACTTTTTAATTTGCTTTATCTTTGCCCTTATTTTTTCAACCCACTATGAATTCCTTGTATTTGAAAACCTACTTGGCAAAATACATGATTCTGATTCTGATCAGAAAATACAGGATTCAGAGATTGTATTTACATCAGATTGAGTGCAATGCAGACTCACTTGGGCGGCTTCTCCACAGTGCGGTAGGTGTTGAAGGCCTGAAGCTGCTGCTGGACTCCGGTCAGGGAGTTGGCCAGTTTTCGGTTGTTCAGCACGATGATGGTCTGCTCGATCCACGTCAGCAGGTCTGACGCCAGCGTCTCGTACTTATCAATCATCTTCTCCGTCTCGATGGCGTGATCCAGAACCTGGAAGTCGGAAGACGATCAGGGATTTACAGGCTCAACAGAACTCACATTGGGGGAGAGACGGAGAGAGAAAGTGTGCGTCACGTTTCCATCTCACCTTTCCAACTCGCTTGCCCTCGACGGCGAGCTGCTTCATCTTGGAGAAGTAATGGTAGAATGCCACGACGTACGTGATGATGGACTTCTCATCTGGGTTCTCTGTGAACACATCTACACAAGGAAATGGAAGACACGGTCAGTCGCACAGCCAAGCCAGAGACATCACTGGTCCCGAGGCCTTTTTTTTTCCACCAGGCTTAAAGCTCATAAACATTTATTTCTACGTGAAGGGCACAGCCGCCGTCAGCCACTCGCCTTCTGGGTCTAACAGTTTGGTCACACCGAGCCTCTGCTCTGCCACGTTGAAGGCGTTGTGGAGGTTGTGGGTCGGGTTGGACCTCTTCAGATTGTTATAGTCCACGAGATCTGGCCTGGGGGAGAAATATGGAGAGGGCAAAAAGTGGAAAAACAGACAATGAGGCAGAGAAAGAGAAGAAGAAGAATGACGAGGAGGAGGAGGAGAGACACTGAGCAGACGGGGTCTCGTGGGTGTTTACATTTCAGGGCCGGTGAGAGTGGACTTGGACATTCATCTCCCCTTACCGGTGTTTGTGTATGAGAGCGTTGAAGGCCATGCCGTCTTTCCAGCTGGTGGTGAAGTTTGTGATGTTGACGTTGGGATATCTGGAAAAAACAAACAACAACAGCCAAGTTGATGTCACCGACTGAACACGAGGGACGTTGTTCAGGAGCTCCTGTTTTAAATCAATGTCACTATGCATCACTGAGACGCAGAAGGTGAAGCATTTCTCAGGGACAAATGTACTTTTACTCCACAACATTCATTCGATACTTTTAGCACTAATTACTTTCCGGATTCAGAATAATAACACAAAATATGGATACACAGGAGAAAATATGATTTGCATATATCTTTAAAGTGGATTCTTGATGCATGATGGATACTTGGTACTTTAAGTATACTCAGATTTTTTAATGCATATTTTTTCTCAAGTCAAATTTGGAGTTTTGAGTACAGTGTAGTATTTTTACACTCAGTGCAAGTATTTTTATGCGTCTAAAATTCTTAAGAGCAATTCACTAATTTGCAGTTTGTATTATGTTGTATAATGGATTTTCTGGATTTAATTCATATTTTTAATCATACTAATTTCAAATTGATGTAATTTTTATCAAATGACATGTTTAATTATTTTTTAATTCCAATTTTATTAATGACATTAAAATAAATTTAACAATTTGGCAAAACCTATTTTAATTGTAAAAACTTGAAAAACATGAAAATAATAATGGTAATTAATTTTCTTTCCAAGATACTGACCGATGCTTTACATGAGAAATTAAATGAGTAAAAAACAACTGAGTTTTGAATTACAGCGCCCTGAATACTCGCACACCAGACATTTTTTTACTATTAAAAGATTAACAGCCGCGCACAAGACTGGATTCCCGTTCACACACTATCCCACGGGGGATGTTTACAACAGCATGGCGATGCCAAAGGTCACACACCCCACTTACCCTGCAGTTTTCATCTGACACCACAGAAGAAGAGCGTCCTTGGCTGAGCGCGTCTCCTTCTGGTCCGCCTGGCCCGTTTCCACGACGATGTCCTGGATCTGACGAGGAGGAACAAGGAGACACAGCTGGATGGTAAATAATGGAACTTAACTAATGATCGCGACGTTTTTGCGATCAAACGGGAACAAGTCGCAGCGGAGGACGGGAAAACCTAACTGACGGCGACGTGTCGCTAATAGGATGCACCGGTGGGGAACATGTTGGTGAAGTGGCACAAATATCCCTCTGATATACATCATTCATCATAGCTTGGAGGTTGTTGTGTTTTATCCGTGTAAAACAAAAACTTATCTCAAGTGATAAATCATTAATGTAATTAGACGACTGGAATATCACAAACCTGAGCCTAAAATCCAATTGATAGGAAAAGGGGGGGGGGGGGGGGGGGGGGGGGGTAATTAGTCCGGTTCTTATTATCCCACACAGTGAGCCCAGTAATTAGAGCAGAGATGTGATCAGAGAGACGGGTCCTGAGAGAGGGCTAAATTTAGCCGGCTTTGCTTCTCCTTGTTTAATGTGGACTGAAAAGATAGGGACGGGACTAAAGTGAACTTTTTTTCTTTCTTCTTTTTACAAGGCTGAATAATGCAGCAGGCCATATTGTTTGAACCAACGTGTCTAAAAATAACAGTATTGCTGTCAAATTAAAAATAAATATCTGGCCCCCCCCCCCCTCCGAGGAAGATGAAAGTTGAGTCAAACAGACGTGTGCTGATGTTCTGGATGTTGCTCGCAACAGCAGATGATGATGAGTCGTCGCGTTCGAGGGGGGAAAAAGAAAAAGTCCAAAAATCCTCCCAAGGCTGCCGCAGGAAACTGTGTCTGCGCTACAACAATCAACAATCAGACGCTCGTCTGTTGAAGCGCAGCGGGCTGATTGCATTTAGATGCAAATAAAAACACAATTAGGATGTGATTAAGGAAGCCGAGCCCACGCTGTGATTCTATTTAGGCAACTGTGCTCTTAAGTCGATGTAAGCGCAGTCGTAGTAAAAGTACAATGGTGATTATAGCGTAGAGACGCGCAGCGCATACAGAGTGAACTGTGGTCGGGCAGCACGTGATTTTGATTTGCATTTCTTTCTTCTTTTTTTTTTACATTGATATCACGTGCATAACTGCAATGGTAACATTTCTAGTTGAAAGAAAATCCAAAGCAACAAGATTGTTGTTAAAAATTAATGCTTGGATATAACACCAAGTAAATTTTTTAGCAAGAAAATTTCCACTTTAGATGATTTTAGTTTATTATAAATGGGTTAAAACATTATGGGGAGTAGGGAGTATTATTATTTTAACATTGTTGTTATTAGTATTATTATTATCTGGGCTTTTAGTGAAGCCCCCCAAGTTTACCTGGAAGCGCAGGATGATGGTCCAGATGAGGCCGAGGATGAGGCGATGGTTGCCGTCGACGATGTCGTGGGAACCCATGTTCTCCAGATGGACCCTCTGCTCTTTGAGGAACTGCAGAGCCTTGTCCACGTTCTCCAAACAGTGGATACGCATCCGGCCCCTCGTTGGTTTTGGCTACGGACAGGGGAAGGAAAAACAATGAAGAGAAGAGTGACCTCATGAGGGTTGGAAATAATGCAGAGAAATATATTTTTTAAAAAGGGAAGAGAACAAACTGTAAGGTGTAACAGATAAGTCTTTACCAGCCGTTCCCCGGACAGCACCTCCAGCAGTTTAATGAGCATGCGTCCGTCCCGCAGGTCCAGGTAGAGGTCGGAGATGCGACAGCCGACCCGCGACAGGATGGAGTTGACCCATTTAGTGAAAGTCTTCTTCTGGACCGCCTCGCGCTCATCTGTCGGGAGCACGGAAGTTGAGGAAGAACATGAGCTCCATGAATAATGAAAAAACCTTTCACAGCTGCAGAGCAGCACCGCTGGAGCTGGTAGGGATTTACTGTCTAACACAAAAGCGTAGACTCCAGGCCGGTGGATGCCCTGGGAGACTGAAGGAATTGGAATATTGGCATTACAGACATTTTAGCATTTGTCTGTGGACAATCTGCTCCAGAGACAGAAACTGCAACAGAACTTCAGGTATTTATTAACAAGGCGAATCTAACTCCTGTGCAAAGCCTCCCGTCACATCCGATCCACACTCCTCTGCAACGATATTATACTGAACAATCAAAAGAAGAGATGAGCTGCAGGATTAGGGCTGCGACTAACGATTCTTTGGATTATTTTCCCCGATTAATCGATTAGTTGTTGAAAAATGTCGAACATGACGTTTTGTTTTGTCCACACACCAAAGATATTCAGTTTACTGTCATAGAGGAGCAAAGAAACCAGAAAATATTCACATTTAAGAAGCTGAAATAATAGAATAAATTGACTTGTTTCTCCATAAAAACTACTTGAACCGATTAATCGAACATCAAAAAAACTGTGCATCTGTAATGTGGAGGAAAACATTCAGACATATTGGATTGGGTTTGATTGGCGTAGGTGTGGCGTGGAGCATTCACGCCGACATTCCTCGAGTGCATTTCTGTGCCTGGATAAAGGCGCAGAGAGAGACACGGAGAGTACAAGCACCAGACCAGGAGAGGTTTACGGCAGGATGACCCATTTTAAATCATATGTCAGAGAACGGCCGACGAGCCTCCTACTCAGCAGCATAAGCAAAACCAGTTGTGACGGGACTATATGTCAACATTACCCAATTTACAATATCGTGCAGCGTATGATAAGTTTTTGTCTGTGGACACACTCAATGTGAATGAGGACGGGGGTGGTGGGATTGGTGTTTTGCAAACTTTCTCTTATTGCAAGTCCACTTAAGCACAGTAAATAGCATGAGCAGAGTCTTACGTCGGATAATGCCATTACACATGTAGAAAGTAATAGAACCCCACCTGTGCCAGATTTCTGTATTTTATATCTTGCTTTTGATTTATTTAATACAACAACGGTCCCCAAACCTCTTGTAACATTTGAATGAAGATCTAAGTCTCACACACACACACACACACACACACTTCTTCAGCTTCTCCGGCCAAGTGCTGGCGATGAGACCGCCTCCTCTCAGTCGTCCCACCTCGCACCATGTGACTTCCCCTCGGTCTCGCCTGCCACGAGCTGCCCTGTTTATTTCCTGCTCCCAAATATGACTGCAAACTGCCGAGTGCAAAGGACTGCATCCTTAATGACTTGTGCAATAAATGATTCAGACCCCGAAGGCGGTGGAGAACAAGAATGGAAGAGCGGAAGAGGAGGAAAGGGTGGTAGAGAGAGAAAGAAGTTAGAGATATTGGATATTGGGAGGTAGAGGAGGAGGCGGATAAACTGGAGCAGAGGTAAAGCAGGGAAGAGGATGAAGAGAATGAAGAGGGGGCAGACGATGGAGGGAAAGACAGATCAGACAAAGTAATGGAGGGAGCGACTTTCAGCCTTCAGAGACCCAAACAGGAAATACCTATACACTAGCTAAGAATGACCTATTGAGCGCCTCAATGCTCCAGCTCCACCCTGAGCATCATCAAAGAGGAAGAAACTATTATGGCTTATTGTATGTAAAACACATGGCGCATGAAGGGTACAGTAAATAAATCATGCCTCACTCCGCTGTACAGCAGCAAGCGCCGCTCCACTACACTGCACACGGATCACCACCAGCCATGAAAAAGTAATGGCAATTAAAACGTCCAAATAACTCGGGGCTCCATTAGGAGGGATCACGTCATAATCCGTCAGCAAAAAACAACAACAACAACACTCCAACAACACGAGAACACATCCCGTCTGAACTATTTGGGATTTTTACAGAGAGAGGAAAATGAACGCACACCCCCGAAAACACATGCGATACCGTATCATCTCACCCCACGAGACCTTGAGAGGAGACGGTGCACACTGATGCTCCTGGCCACTTAGAGCAGGAGGAGGAGGAAGCATGAGCCCTCTTCCCGCTCATTATGACAGCGGCCCTCGGATGCTCGCTGCTGAACAAGCCTCTCAGCATCTGTCTGAAAACTACTCTCTGCTAGACCACAAAAAAATTACAGTGGAGCTTTGGCAGAGCCGGGGCATGATATTCAAATCATATCAGAATCAAGATAATCAATATAAATCTTAATATTGTGAGATTCACCAAATTGTATCTTTTCTTTAGGTAAGTCATACAATTCAAAACCTTATTCAATAAATTGAATTAAAGCATCTTAAAAGTGTTTCCCAAAGAAGGTATTGTTCCATAATATCTTCATATATTGATATTGAGGTATTTCTCTTTTAGATAAACTATCATGGTTTGTTGCCCGGAGCTAATTACCACCGTGTTTCTAAATTGAACTTCCTGAACATTGACTTTTGTCAAGATCCATTTTGCTGTTTGCGATATATAAACAATTACATATATACTTACAGATATCATGATAAAAAGTTATACTTCATTTAGAAAGATTCTCCTGAGTTAGTGATTTCAAAGACATCAAACACAAACACAAGCAGGAACTAACACGTTCCTCCCGAGCGGGTCCGGACATTTCCCAGGGTTTGCTATTCATATATGACGAACGCATCAGGGAAACTCTCTGAAACTCCCTCGATGTGTGTTACAGTAACCTAAGTTGAGAAGTGTCACAAACTCAGAATCTGAGAGTTTCTTTAGGAAGCTAACTTAACTAACTCCCAAACAAGGGGCGCATCATTTCATTCATGTTGATTCGAGCGTGTTTCTCGTTGCACGGCTGCACTTTGAGGTTTCGTATCTCAGTTGTGTGTTGTACGAGCAGGATTGCTTATTCATTTTTTTCACCGCTATCGTGTGTGTGAGCTGTAGCTGAGGGCAGCTTGTGTTCTTCAAAAGACAAATGAGACTTAGTTAGACTTTAGTTACAGCTCATGAACAGAAAGTGCATCCAGTAGTTCATACGATGGGCTGACCACAACCTGAGTTACTGTTCGGTTGCCGCTGCAACAGACACCGCTGCCATTGTCCTACTGTCAATTTACATTAATTAAAAATCACACATCAGTCGTGCATTCAACATTTGACGGGACGGGACCGCAGCTTCCTGTCACTTCTGAGCTGCGTGCCCCTTTTCCAACTTAGCAGCTTCTTCTTCTTCGTCGTCTTCTTCCTGCGTATCAGTGCAAGCATTACTAAACATTCCTCTGTTTCACATGCTTTTACTTAGTAATCTCTTATCCACTCTTTGACTCCGGTGAAAGCCCCATGACTTATTCATGCTGATGGATTTTCCCTGTACGCAAGCCTTGATCCGACTTTTCCCCCAGTCAGCTCTTACTGGACGTGGCCAGCTACACGCCTGAGTCATGGCACTGCCAGCGTCGCGTGTCCTGCGGACGTGAAGCCGTGTCTTTATTTGTCCACGAGTGAATGAAACAGCTCCTCCGTTACGCTTCCTCAAGACATGTTTTCTACAGCCGCTTCTCATTAACGCAAAGTTGACTTTCCAAGGTTTAGCGACGTGGTAAAGAGCCAAACAAGACCCGTATATTTCAACTAATGATGATTAAGAGAGATGCTCAAAAACACGGGGGAAGCAATACAGACACGACAGAAGGAAGCTGAAAAGCTAAAGGTCGATTGTGTTGCAAAAACAAATAAAACAACAGGACGGAAATAGGAAATTCTTTTTCTGCAACCAGGGCCGCAGAAATGGTCAAGAGCAATGATTGTGCCAAATTCCAAGAAAGACATTAGAGAATGAATGGCTACTCGAAATCGATAAATGAAAAAACACAGATAGTTTCCCATCTCGTTCGTTTTTCTGTTGTTGTTGTTGTTGTTCCATCCAAATTCATTTCGGTGCAATCTCAACCAGATCACGCATGACAGCAGGTAAATAAAAAAGTAAATAAAGAATTTCAGGGAAATGCAATCGGCAGATCGATACACTTTGGCACCAAAACACAAACAAACTTCCAACTTTGGGAGAGCTTTAAAAAGTTTACCGCCTCACATATCAGTCGTGTCTGCAGTCTTCAGAACCAGTCGATACTTGGAATCTAGCAAGGCCCGGGGGGGGGGGGGGGGGGCATGTTTCCCTCCCCTCTCTGTTCCTGCATCGTCTCTCCTCCATTTTTCTTCCCCTCACTAATGCACTCCTGTCATCGGGGAGTTGGATAGCATAGTGCAAGCTAACAAAAATCCACAGTGACGGCGAACCTCTCTCTTAAAACCTTAATAACACAGGCGCAGGGAGAAGTGGAAAACCATCAGAGAAATTCATTTTGTTTTTTTCATGCCACCAATAAAATCCTTCAGGAAAATAAAAGATTAGGATACGAAACACACGTTTGTTCTCCAGAAGAGTTTGTGAGGAGTAAGGGCCATGTGGAGAATAGGGGACAAGGAGTTAAAATGATGAATTTGTTTTTGCTATTTTAAAGAATTACCTCGCGGCGCATAATAACTACCAATAGCAATGAAGGGCTTTGGAGGGAAAGACATCACAACCTTTTTAGGAGTTTGCCCATGAATTATTCAAGGCCACGTCAGTGAACAATTGGGGCAGAGCCGCAGCTTACTTAATCTGCTCGATATATTTCATAGAAGCTATGGAAGCTCTGACTTTTGCCTTTTTCCAGTTCGCACAACGGGACGACCGGCCTCACACTTACGACACACACCGAGGCCCAACCTCCGTCCTGGCCTGAACACACACACAAGTTGGGGGAAGGCTGGGGCCGTGATTGTGAAAAAGTGGAGTGCCGGAGCAGGTGGACAAACTCTCTGAAACACACACACACGCACGCACGCACGCACGCACGCACGCACGCACAGTTCCGCCGCCAGGACCCGATCTGTACCTTGCAACTGCCTGAAGCGTCCTTCCAGGATGGAGTTGAAACAGATGTTGGAGGTGCTGAAACTCAGCCAGCGCGCTCGCTTCATACTCCTGGCCGAGGAGGACGAGGAGGGGGGGGGGGAGAGGATCGAGCCGGGGGGCGGAGGGTGAGGAGGGTGAGGAGGGTGAGAAGGGTGAGAGGACCGCTGACGTCTGGGGGTGCAGGAGGAGGAAGAGGAGGAGGATGAGGACAAGGGGGAGAGTCCCGCGGGGGCCACGGGAAGCGGGACATGCAGGAGGGTGCCGTTCCTCTCCGGGTGGTGCTCCGGCGCCTGCTGCTTGCCGCCGCCCCTCGCTGTCTTCTTGCTGTGGGCCCTGTGGACCGGCGGGGTGCTCCTGCTCCGGCTGCTGCTCACGCCGACCCGCACCGGGGCCTCTTTCTCTGCCGGGGTATAGGTCCGGCTGGAAGCCTCCTTGGTCCCGCCGCTGCCGCTGCCGCCGCTGCCGCCGCTCCGGGGGGCTGTGGCCTCCCTGCCGCTGGCCTTCAGGCTGATCTTGACCTCTCGGAGCCGGGGTTGACTTATAGGGGCGGCGCGCAGCAGGCACGGGCTGCTCATCTTGACCCCCACACAACAACAACAACAACAGCAGCAACGTCACGCAGCCTGGAGCTGGCAGAGGACCTTGGCTCTCCACGTCTCTCCTCTCCTCCGTCTCTTTGGCTCTCTGTCCTCCTTTTCCAGATCCCTCTCGTGCTCACTCCTCCCTCCCTCCCTCCCTCCCTCTTATTCCTCTTTTCTTTCTCACTCTCTCCCTGATGATGCTGTGCCTCCACTCTCAGGCGGCTCGCGGGCTCAGGCAGCCTTTCGTTTTCGGCTCAGAGTGGTTTTCTCCAGCTCCATCCATGCATACAATATGTCTCAATACGTCCACCTGCTCCCACGACCCCCCCCCCCCCCCCCCCCCCCCCTCTACCCAGCTCTCCCACACAGTCATGACATCACTGAATTTGAAACACACGACGCACTCGTTGTGATTTCCCGTGCCAACATGGAAACTGTCCTCAGGGGAATGTGTCCTTTTTTAATCTTGCATATAGGGGACGCGTGTAAATGACGGGCTATTCAATATGTTCTGTGCGAGCTCCGAAGGCACGCTGGATTCTTGCGTCTGAGTTCACATGCTGCAAATAAGCAGCGGGTGTCATTCAGAGCTTCTTTCATATCCTGCCTCTCTCTCTCTCTCTTCACTTCCCATTCTCCTTCTCCCACTTGCTCTCTCTCTCTCTCTCTCCCGCTAACAGGAAACACTGATTGCATTACAGAAACATCAGTGCAGCGGCACTCTGACACACATATCACCCACCGCACCGAAGTCTTCATCACTTAAAGAGACAGAAGGAGACAAGGCACATGCACACGATCCAAGGGATCGGATATCGAACCGCGATACTGTTTTTTATATCGACCGGATGTGTCTGGAGGCAGACACTGAGTGACAGATCAGATCAGACACTTCTTTATTGTGAGTCATTGTACAGTCCACTGCATGTACACCTGCCCCTGAGGCCTGCAGCCATTGGACAGTGCTAGCTGTCAATCATTCGTGGCGTTAAACACGACGCCAAATAAATGAATAATGATGCTCTGTCGCCATATCAGCTGACAGATGATATGTCAAACTTAAACTACTTCAAATGCAAAGTTATCAAATGGCAACACCATTATGGACATTATTTAGTGTTGTCAGGCACAGTTTGGTGTTTTAGTATGTAGAATCAGAACATTTAAGAATGACACCCAGCTCTTCCCAGAAGACCTGTTGCCACCGTGCAGACTTGCCACCTTGTGGCTGACCTCTGTTGTGTCTGCAGCCTAACGGGCGTGAACATCGTGTGACCCTTCGACTTTTCTTTTTTACGCTTCCTTCCACCGCAGAAACGCTGCTATTTTAAAACGCCGAGCAGCCGGCCCCACAGGTGGGCCGCAGCTTACCAGCTTAGCCAGAAATGCCAGAGATCTGTGCAATGGGCAGGCAAGACTGGCAGGGCAGCTGTCCAGATCGGTCAGACGGGGAACATTCTGGGAATGTGCAAGTGATCCCGGTCTCTTGCAGAGGGTGTGGAGCGCTGTCGGGGCCTCAGCTGCCGGGAATGTGTTACGCCACGAGATACATGCACACGGAAACGCGCGCGCACACACACACACACACACACACACACACACACACACACACACACACACACACACACACACACACACACACACACACACACACACACACACACACACACACACACACACACACACACACACACACACACACACACACACACACACACACAACACCTGATGAGCTCGGGTAGAAGCAAAAATGGCTCTGAACAGGGTTTTCTCTTTTTTTTTTACTTAATTTGAGTGAAGGTCAATGTTTTATTCAAGCTCATTCAACCTTGTCAAATTTAAACAGGCACCCATTCATCTCTGCCCTTCCCATAAAAAACGAAAGACTGTCATCTCAAAAAAGTGTGTTGCAGGGAGGACACGGAACTCGGCCTGATTACTATGCGGGGCACTCACCTGCGAGGGCCTTGATGCGTGAGCGCTCGAACAGCCGGGCAGAGCTGTTGTCGTTGTCGAGTTCTCCATCGGGGAGGTCAAAGCGGGTGTTGATGCGGCTGTACTGCTGCGTGATCTCCGCATTGTCAAAGTCCGTGGTGGACGTCATGGCGGCAGCCAGCGTGGCGAGCAGGTGGGGGACGGGACGGCGGCCGGCGTCCTCAGGTGCTCTGGGTGAAGAGGGGGGATGAGCGGAGGGGGAGGAAATGGCAGGAGGGGTCTGGAACACTTGAGGTAGCCTGCAACACAGGGAAAAGGACATAGAGCGGAGGTGTCATTGTGATTGATTATGATTATTAACCGGGGTCGAGCATGTACAAGACAAACTAAAATGACTTTCATGAGAAAGATTATACCAGGAATCAGTATGTAATGGCAGAAAACAAAGAGGTTTGAAGTCTCTTTTAATGTAAATATGTTTTTTTTGTATTATGTTGCGTCACTCTGAGTCTTTTTTCACATTTCATCTGCAGCAGATGGAAAGTTGCACTGTGCTCACGGTAAATCTCAAAAGTTCAGGATGTTTACATACCAGGTGATTGTGAGGCATCACAACTCACACAACTGTGACGTTGAAATTTTAAACCTCCAGCGCACATAGTGTATACATTCTCATTTTTGAATGGCAGAGAAGGGTTGGAATTACATCCCTGGATGAGGTTTAAAATATATATATAATATGAATATATTTGTGACAGAATAGACTGACGTAGGGGGCCAATAAGACAAAAAAAAAAAATGTTCCACCCTAATCACTGAGAAATGAGAAATCTGACTGAGCTAACTTTAAGCAGACTTCAACCTTAAAAAAAGAATGCCAGGACTCAGATCACACTAAATGACTGTGAGAATCTCAAGGACACATCATAATATGCTGTTTTCTGATGTTTTATTAATAGGGCACAATCCTGGAAATGATCAGCTGATTATTCAATAGTGAAAACGCTCATTAGTTGCAGCCACGCTGTCGGGAAAGAGCAGGAAAAAGGTCCCGCTCTCGTTGGAGGCGGCAGTATGCTGCTGCAGTTTAGTTTTTTATTTGGGTGTTGAGTTTCCATTCAGCAGTCCCAGTGCGGAGGAGCTGCATCTATATCCTGCACCAGAATCAAATCTTTGGCAATTTGGGGCAAATCTCTGTGATCTCAGACACGTGTATTTTTAAACAGAAATCCCACCTATCACAGGCCCCAATGCTCCCGTGCCCCCCTCACGGTCTCCATTTTGTGGAGCGTCACTTTGCTCAACTGTCGCCCTGCAGAGTGTCTGTGTATTCTTTGCGTGGGATGGCGGGTTGAAGGGCAAACCACTCTGATAGCTCTATCTGGCTGCAGCATAGCTCTCTTATCAAGTCACCACACAGGGGGGAGGGCAACCCCTCCGTCTGTGTGTGTGTGTGTGTGCGTGCGTGCGTGCGTGCGTGCGTGCGTGCGCCGCAGAACATGACGAAACCGCCTTCTTTTGAATGATGCAGCTCACGTAGTTTTTACTGCGAGAGTGTGTGTGTGTGTGTGTGTGTGTATGTGTGACTCAAGTAATCTATTTAGCACAACACTGAGTTACATAAATAAATAAATATTCTGATCTTTTTCTTAAAAAACAAGAATTCCTCATTGTACAAAATGTATTGAAAATAAAAAAATATTAGGATTCAAATATCACTTTATTATGCACACTTGTACACCTACTTATGCAATCATGTGATCAGCCAATCATGTGTCAGGAGCTTCAGTTAATGTTTTTTTATTCTCAGTGAGTATTTCTAAATCTGCAGTTCCTTTGGGATTTTGCAAAACAGTTAAAAGTAAACAGAGTTTACTCAGAATTGTGCAAGAAACAAAAACCCCTCCAGTAAACGGCAGTTCTTCTGACAGATTGTTGATGAGAGAAGTCACAGGAGATTGGTCGGACCGGTCGGAGCTGACAGAAAAGGCTACGGTAACACAGAAAACCGCTCTTTACAACTGAGGTGAGCAGGAAAATCATCTCCGAACGCACAACAGCGAAATCTGAGGCTGAACCGGGGCACAGGCGCATCCACACTGGACAGTTGAAGACCGGAAAAAACGTAGCCTGGTCTGATAAATCTGGATTGGTGGTGAGGCTGCAGATGGATGAGTCAGAATTTTGCCTCAACAGCGCGAATCCACGGCCCCAACCTTGTGTCAGTCAAGGTGCTGGTGGTGTAAGGACGTGTGGAAAGCTTTTCTCCGCACATAGTTTGAACGCCACAGCCTATCGGAATGTATTGTTGCTGACCGTATGAATCTGTTTATGGCCCATGCAAAAAGTCATCGCAAATGAATATTATAAAAAAGGGAATGAGTTCAGTGAAGTTCAGTGGTCCAACACCAGTCACCAGATCTGAAGCCGATAGAAAAACTTTGGGATGTGGTAGCATGGGAGACTGGGGGCATGAATGTGCAGCCGACAAATCTGCAGAAATTATATGATGCAATCATCTCGAGATGGAGTAGAATCCATGCAAAAGGAGAACTGAGGCTTATTTGAGAGCAAGGGGAGGCCCTAACTACTGTAGTATTAGTACTGTGCATTAATCTATACATCACAAGGTGGACTAACGTCAAGCACTTCATATACTGCTGGGTGGCACAGTGTAACACTTCAGTACATCTACCTTTCTACAAATCTCATAAATCCACGACATGAATTCACAATGTCGTCCAAAAGAGGATGAGCGCGGCGCGTTCAAGAGAAGAGGCCCACAGTGATGCACAGTGACGGCATCCTACAGGTGTCCCCTCCTCCTCCTCCTGCCTGGTATCAGTCCTCTGCAGACAGCCATTATCAGAGCGGGGGACGCTCCACCCACCAGCGGGGATCCCCTTATCACCTCACACACACACACATACACACACACACACACACACAACCTGAACAGAACTACTTGCACAAGGGGGGCTGTACATAAAACCCCCAGTAAGACGCTAATCGTGTCCGAGGACGCGACTGCTCGACGACTTGAGCTGCACAAACCACAAACTTCAGCAGTTTGGGGCCGAGACATTTTACTCAAGTGATACTTGCAGCGGGCTCATTTCATTCGGAGCTGTGTGAAGACGAGCCCGGCCTCCTGCTTATAGACAGTCCTGTGACAGAAAGGTCAGGAGTTCGGCCGCCCTGCCCGGCAACTGTGCGACGGTCAATAGCGACGTATACTCTCCGGTGGTGTCCTTGAACAAGAGGCAGAGCTCGGACCCTGTCAGCTCCGAGTCCCTTACAATGTAGGAAAAAAACTAAGAACTAAAAACTCAACATACCAGAGGGCTAAAACAGCACATGGTATCTGAGACTGGAAAAGAAAAATCATTATAACTGATTCTTGGTACAAATGTTTCAAATATCTAAACAATTACTCCACGGATCATTCAGTCTTTCAGGAGTCAAATCATGGAAAACACGACTTAGAGAGAGTCACGCAACTCTGAGGTTGCAACTTTCTAATGTCAACTGGCTAATCACAGACACAAACGGTGTGATTTCATTATATGTCATAATATTACTGTTGCCATGGTGATGTATAGGGCCTTAATACCGATATAAATAAACACAGATTAAGTGCCTCCACTGATAATACAGATGAAACAAGTCTAATTCTTTGGCCCCCCTTGTGTTTCTCTCCATCACTGCTGTAAGATAGAGTCCTCACGCCACGTGGTCCAGTAAGTACAACCTCTTTTTTTTTTATAGCTGCACATTGTGAACGGATAAGTAAGACACGCTGGATCATTTCTCATAAGTTGTTAAATGTCAAGACGGATGATAAAAAACAAGCCTCTGGGATTTCTGGGGGGGGGGGGGTAAACCACATTACATTTCTTTTTGGAAGCATTGCCTCGGGGTTGTGGTGATTTCTGTGGATGCAAATAATTGCCTTTGAATGGTCGATTTAAATATTCACTGTGAAAAGTTGAAATTCTCTTTAAGAGCCGACGACACAATGTCTTGTGTGTGATGTGTGAAAAGAATTTCGACGATGACCCTTCTTCCCGCGCGTGATTTCCATCGACGGCACCGATTTCCCCGCCTTGTTGTTATTGCATGGCTATACTGTACTGTACACTGTAAGCATCACATCAACACCTGAGACGAACGATAACCCTGACAACCACCATGCTCCCAGCAGAATGTACTGTATGCATTGCTGATGCACTCTGTATAGTGCACTCTGAGCAGCGCAACACATTAGTTGGTTCACAGCGAACACATTATTCTGAGTTGGATGGAGAGGATGAAATAAGAGATGGGTGTCGTCAAGGTGTGTGTGTGTGTGTGTGTGTGTGTGTGTGTGTGTGTGTGTGTGTGTAAGAGCAGTAAACTGGACTGAGGAGAGGAAGGCCTGTGGTCCGGCGGAGAGTAAATCTGAGACATAAACACAAGACATCGATATGGAGAGGAAAGAAGAGGAGGAGGAAACAAGATCGAGTCACCAGCAACGTCTGCAGCTTTAACTTTCACCTCAAAAACTTACAAAAACCAGGACACACGTTGCGGACAGTGTGTGTGTGTGTGAGTGTGTGAGTGTGTGTGTGTGTGTGTGTGTGTGTGTGTGGTGGGGGGGGGTGGCTTCCTTTGTTTTGATCAATACTTTTGTTTTGACTGCGGCGACACACCAAGCCCGATCTTGTGAGAGGTTATACAAAAGAAATGATAGTAAACCATTCCTGAAGTGTGTTTACACAAAAGTCCCTGCTCGTTCAGACGCCGCTACACACTCACACTTGTCCTTTTAAGGGGAATGAAGATGGGGAATGTCTGTTTCTGTGTGGGGAACTTTTCATTTCTGTGTTTTTTTTATAAATCAGGGGTGGAATGTGCAATGAGAAAAAAATATGCAAGCACTTGTGCAAAGTACTGTTTAGATTAAAATATGTGGTGCATCATAATTACAAGTACATATGCTCAATGTTTTGTACCTTTAAGACAAAGTATTTCCACTTGATTCTACTATGCATGCTTTTTGTACTTTGCACGACAAATATTTGACAGCTTAGGGATTTACGTATTTCATACAAAACATGAGCTGTAATAGTTTAATATGTTAAACCATCCCAAACGTTTATAGAATGGTTGAGTGTAGCTTCACCTTCAACAGCTACAAGAATAAAATGAATTGTTATGAATAAAACCAAGAGATAAAAGCATCAATAACTGACACCAGTCACATATAGGCAATTTTCTGAGTTTTCAGTACTTTGATTACTATCTTTGATTGTAAATAGTTTGGTAAAATGCTTTTACTTGAGTGACATTTTCAAAGCAGGACTTTTACATTTTGGCAATATAGCTTTTATAGCATATTGCACTTTTGCAACTTCAAGTAAAGAGTTCCTCCATTATTGGTTGAACTTTTGGGAAGCGCGCTGTGGCACGCGCAGTTTGCGTAATTGCGCGCAACTCCACCACCACCACCACCACCGTGGGGCTTCGCTGCGGCCTGAACAGTGAAATATAACAACCCGACAGCGAGGGACTTTTGTTTTTTTCTTCAAAAGATGTCGTCGCTTAAATTAAAGCAACGAGTGGCTCACTTGGATAAAAGCGCAAACTCATTTCAGTACCAATTCGTCCACCACGTTCAGATCGACGTCACTGACATTGGCAAGCCTGGTGCAACAGGTGGTTGTGGAGGAAACTTGTAACTTCAAACCACAAACACGACGGCGAACATGAACAGAAGGGGAATGAGCATCACTCAAAGGCCAGCGACAGCAACTTATGTTTGGCCAAAGATCAATAATTTCACTTAGTAACGTCGCATCAACTCTCGCCTTCAATTTGCACTTACTCGCCTCTGGATGTTGTCCTGTCCCAAAGTGTTTATACCTCGACTTCTTCTCCCCTGCCAATAAACCAATTATAATCCCATTGACGCGCGGCGGTCCTGGTCCAGGTCGGAGCGGACGGCGGAGGAAGAGGAGGAGGAAGAGGAGGAGGAGGCCACGGTCCTGCACGCGGGACGAGGGAGAGGGGCTGAAGGCGCCGCGCGCTCCACGGTCATTCCCGAAAGCCAGCCACTGACCCACCCTGCCGGGTTAAAAATAAAGTGGGAGCATCCAGTGCATGATCCGTGCGCGCAGGGGACGGACATTCCTGACATGAGCTGGTGACTCTAAATGGCAGAGACACTTGTGATCTCAACAACCCCCCCCCCCCCCCCCCCCCCCCGAAATCCACTCCACACTCCACCCACCCAACCCAACCCAGGCCGGGCTCTAATCGCACACACAACCACCTCCCACCTCCCACCCAACAGAGACCCACATTCAGAAGTGTCACCTCCACTGCTGCCTCCGTGTCACTCACATGCAGGGTGGTGGGAGAAGAAGACATGAGGTCCCGGGGGCGTGAAGAAGAAGGACGTCCGCTCATTGTTCAAAGGATTGTCCATCAGTGAATACACCTGCCAGATAATGTGACACACAGTGTGAGAGAAACTCTTTACAACACTCTCACTCCAGTGTTCAGCTCTTATCAGCAGAAACATGGAGGGTACAGCTAGAGGACGGAGGACATTTAAAGCATTCAATTTTCACCCTCCTCTTATGAAGACATTTTATATAATAACCACTTAGTGTTTCTGTATTGTTGTTCATTATTTGTTTATGCACCTGCAGCTGCTCACAGACAGTAGAAGCTATTGTTGCTGAGGAAGACAATGCAAGTCATATTTTGTTGTCAATGACTTTGAACTAAATATATTCATTATATTTTCATTATATTATTCCAAAAACGTTATTTTTCTGCATTTAATAAAAAGCGCAAGTAAACTATAGTATCCAATTATGCATTTTGATCCATTTTGATACTAAGGTTCAATACCCAGCTCTAGGAAAACTTATAACAATGAATAATTTTGCAAATGGATAAAGATTGTGATCAACTGTTGACTCGCTGTTTATAAGTCTGGTAAGAGGAATTTACATAAACAGATGAGAAACCAGTCAAAAAAATAGGGGAAAGAAGAATTCATTTTAAAATATGTTTTGTATTGAAAAAAAATGTTTTAAAAAGGCCACACACAAGGCGATAACATCTTATAAGTAACAGGAAGCAGAGTGTTTATAATAAAATACATTTACCACACAATGTCAAAACATAAATAACAATGCCTTTCACACAATAACGGGCACTTGAAAACATGTCGATACACAAACAAAAGAAATCAGTACAAAAGTTTTTCTCCTTCGCGTCTTCAGTATCGCGTCTCTTTTCTCTTTGGTTGCCCCGTTAACGTCTTAAGTCACAAACTGGAGCGCTGCAGTGGCGGACCCCAAAACAGTCCTGAATCCTTCAACTACTGTAAATAATATGGCTTTGTGTCTGGATCCAGAATGACCCAGCTCTGACTGAGAGCAGTCCTGCACTTTAAGATTCGCCGTCTGCATAGATTTCACACTGTACATAACAAAAACAAAAACATCAATAAATGCATAAAACGGTTTTGTGCGAGCGGCAACACATTCGACAGTGTTTCAAACTGCAGGCAGGAGGATCAACATAAATACAACAGACTCCTGCAACAGGTGAGAAAACAAAAGGCCTTAACACTCATCTTATGCAGATTTGGGGGGTACCATGAAGTACTGATGAAGAACAGGGAGGTCAGAGGTCAGGGTCTACAGAGCATCATCCCTGGAGCCTGTGGGGAACTCGAGGGAACACTGTTTTGCTACAAAACTGTCTTGAGATCAGATTTTCTGTGGAGAAAAAGCTGCTCAGTGGTTAAAATGTTCAGTGTTCAAACATATAAACACATACATTAAATTTAACAGTCAAAGACTAATTAAGTAATCCTTCGTGTTCCCCTCAATAAACCTCTGTTTTATCCGATCCATAGGTTAGGGAATGTAGCAAAATTATTGTGGCAGTGAGACGATAAAAACATCCTCCCAGCAAACTTAAAAAAATGGTCCAACTTGATTAATCATGTGCCTTTAATTTAAACCTTGGTACTGCCAATTATGTGCTTAAAGACGATAAAACACAGACAAAAACCTTTACGAACCAAGCTTCATAGTGGGAGGCTAAAATTAATTTTACTGCCCTCCCGAAAAAAGGTAAAACTACCTTCAGTCAAACTTAAATTACTATATCCTGCCTCTTATGTGACCCATTCCATAATCCCTTTTGTACAGTCCCTTAGACACTGAATTTCTACCCTTTTCGCCGTTATGTGCGAAAATCTGCTCAAGGACATTTGAAAACTCATTTTCTGCATAATAATTTCACCAAGTGGTTAAAATATGGAAAAATCTGGGCTGAATAGTATTTGCAAAAATATTTCCTTCATACTGTATGTTTGGATGGGGTTCAACCCGTCAGGAAAACTCAGGTTTTACTTCTTTCATTTTAAAAAAAGGAAAGAAAGAAATTCAACTAATTCTTTCCTTTGTAAATGTTTCTCAATGTTCCAGCTTTCATATCTGACAAAAATGTCTCTCAAACCTTCAACACATTGCTTGACCCCAGATCTGGTACAAAGTGATGCTGCCTTCTTTGTACAGTTTTAATCTCAGGTGCACTGACACGTCCTTCTAGCTGCATCTATCAGAGATAGATAGAAATTATACACTGGGGAGACACTAGTGTGGTTAATATACATCACAATCATCCACTGACCAACTCTTAAATTTCTGTTTTTTTTCTCTATTGCTGGTGTTGACCTTGACTTTGGTTGCGGCTCATTTATAAACAAAATGGCTAAACAGGCACTAAGGAATCTAATTGGCTGGTGCTTATCGGGTTATGACAGAATTATCAAAATATTACATCAAATTACGTCTAATCCCAACTGCAATATACTAAATGTGCCAAATCATTAGCTTAAGACTTCCAATCAATCTTTGGTAAAAATAGGATTAGGGTTTTTTTTAAAAGCATTCGTGGATATGTACAAATATAAAAATACAGCTTTATCATCTTATATAAAAAAATACCTTCATACAAAACCAAAAATAAGCTGCTTCAACTTTGTAGCTGGGAATCAACATGTAACAGTGCTCTGGAAATAAAAATGAAAAAAAAAAAGTCAAGTAAATAAATCTCAGGTGCAAATTCCAAACACATACTAAACTCCATGCTGGGGAGAGAGTTTAGTCTAAGTGCTCACTGCTGACGTGTCTTCATGTGTCCGCTGGATTCACGCAGCGAGGAAAAGGTCGAGATCAGCGATGACGGCCGCCTGTCGTCGGGCAACAGTGTTCAAGAGGCGGGCAGGAAAAGATGGACTTCCCAGGTCCACCTTATGGAGATGACAAAGATTCATTTTTACAAACTAAATTATTCACAAACGGTATCACCCGTCAACCATCATTTTTATGGATGAATCCAGATCAAGTTAACAAATGCAGCATGCAGTGAGATTGTGTAAAACTATTGGCAATAAAGTCTTTGAAATGCCATTAAAATACAGGTTATAATCTAAAAACATTTTTTTGTTTATTATATTGGAAAACCCATTAGGGTTCTGCCTGAGCAGTCGCTAATCCTCATTAGGTTTACCTGCTGCAACAGTAAAAGTCAATTCTGGAATAAAAAAATGAATGAATGAATTAAATTAAGTTGCAAGTCATTATCACTAAGATCAAGCAGTGTGCTTGGGTTTTGTTTTTTTACCAAAGCCTGCAACAATAGCAAAATCCCACAAACCACCTTTATCCATGAGAGGGTTCCTTCTTCTGCCCGTGAACAAAACATCTGTGCTTTTACAGGCACTTTAAAAGTGTCGCGGTGTCGCTAAAAAGCACAAGAAATACCTCCGAGCAGCCGTTTCTCACCTGCAGCAGGTATATGACCCTGGTCGCTTCTTTACCACCACGTCTAATTGGCTGGAGGACCCAACAACTGGGCATCATTTCCCCCCGAACGGCGACCACGCTGGGACGTGGCAGGGACTCCTCGAACACCGACTGCATCGCCAGCACACACAGGCCACCCTGAGGCGGAGAGGGGGAGGAAAACAGTCATCAATAAAACAGGCAGCAAAAGCTTTTTTTTGATCAGCCAAGAGGGAACAGCACACCGACAACTGACACGGCTTCCTCTACGACCGCTGCCTCTGGGCCGGTGTCATTCATGCTCGGCGATGTTTCTGTGAGCATGAGTACAATCTACATCACATGTTCTACATTTTGTGGATTCGTACCCAAGCGGTTTGCCTTTTGGTCTCAATTTCAAAACACACTGTCTGATTACGGCTTCATGACAGTCAAATTAATTTTCTTTTGCGAGCTGAGATGTGATTTTGCGTTCAACTACGCTGCAAATGCGAAAATAATCATCAGGACCCGGTCGGGCGATTTTCTGCAGCTGTGCTCACCAGTTTGGACTCGGTGCTGATGCAGCAGAAGTCGCGCGGTTGGCTGAGGTGGCACGTCGATGGATCTGTGAGTATGTAGACTAAACAGAAACACACACATTTTATGATAAATGATAAGGTCTTTCTAACACAATATTATGAACTAATATAATTCACATCTGTATTGAAACAAACTTGTGTGAAAGTGTGAAAGATTTGAAGAGAGCAGTGTAGATGAAGAGCGTCCCAGCAAAGCTATTAAACGCAGCATAATGGAGGTGTGAGAAATTGAGTCTTGCAGTAGAATATAATTATCAGTGATGAATGAGAAACTGTATTGTACTGTACTGAAGATAGCTACTGACTGCAGATGCATAATTTGAAGTTAATACATTTACAGTGTCCATAAAATATAAACAGTTCTGCGGCAAAGATAAAAAATATGAATATTTTACTACACCAGTATTCTTGCAAAAACGTTTTGCAGCTCACCTTTAAAGAAAAAACCCAATATTCATCATTATCTTATTAACTGCTTATTCAACTAATGAACAGTTGATCTTATGTTTCATGGATCATAATGTTCATCATGTATTCGGTCACATTAAAGTAAACAGTGGTGGAGGAAGTATTCAGATCTGTTGCTTTAGGTAAAAGTGGCAATAAACCAATGTAAAAACATGTTTGATCAGCAAAATCTACTTAAATGAAGACAATTTTATTAAATGTAGCCTCAAAATCTCTCTTTTTTTTTAAAGCAAAATTTTTTTCCCTCCGAATTTTATTTAAAATGAAAATGTGTAGTTTAGTTCTTGAGTTAAATATTTAATGTTCTATCACTCGTATTGACTTAGATCATTTATGGAAACCAAGTGAAGGTGGAGACTAATGAGACACTCACCCAGCTGAGTGCTGTCATCTAGTGGTCGTGTCCAGACAGAACGAACCGAGTGATTGTACATGTGGCTCTTGGACAGCTGGCAGATGACGCACCACAGTGTGTCCAGAGGTCTGTCCAGCTCTGCGGCTGCCAGGAAGCCATGGACAGACGGGCTGGACGAGGGCTTGTAGTAAACCTGGACACCTCGTTCTTCTCCTTGGTACCTAAATAAACACAGAGTTACTACATTAGCAAACTGAGTGATGCATGGGATATTGTGGGACAGAAGTAATGACTTTGCGGTTATGTATTCTTAGGATTAATCAATACTAAAAGGAAGCCCTGAATAGACAGACTTCAATATTTAAATTTTAATCCCAAACCATGGGATCTGTAAGCTTTGGATGCAATTATTTGATTTTACCTCCAGTCTGCTGTGGCCTTCCCCATCACCAGGTTGGTCAAATCTCTGGCGGAAGCAAGTCGTACCTGCCGAGGACAAAAAAAACAACAACTTACAAACAAGGAGAATCATTATGATGAACACTTATTAGAGGTAATCTTTTTGTGCCATGGCTGAATTCTCAGGCTTTCTCAGGTCAACTCTAATTTCCAGTCAGTCTTACCTCAGCGAGAGCTTGCCGAAGGAGAATGGATGCTATATCCTGATAGGTTGTGCAGATGGAAGAGGAGGAGCCAAAGGAGGCGGTGCGTTTACGCGCACAAGTGGGCGGCGATGGAGACGATGTCATCAGGGGCTCAAACCCAGTGATAGAGGACTCAAGGCGGACATCTAATAAGACACAACGCAGAACGGATTTAAATGACTAACCATTGACAGACAATTATCAAATTCATCTAGAATAATTTAAAATATTTCTCTACAACGTTTCTAGATTCAACACTATTCCAATGCTCCTTTGTATTTGAACTTTTGAGCATACTTTTGGTGCTTTGTTTTTCCCATGTCTGTTTGGGGTTCAGTGAATCACTGTTCAGTCCTTACCCTGGGCAGACAGCCAGACTCGCTGCGTCTTCACACTTTGAGGACCACACATAGGAGGACGTGTCCTGACCTTTAGCCCTTCATCCTGAAACCCCGTCGTCTGATCAAAAATAGAATCAGTGGCACAGTTGTCTTCTTTTTTCTCCCTCATTTAAAAAGAGCGAAGTAAAGCTATTTACAAGTTAAAAATCATCCAAAACATTAATACTTATAATACATTAATACTGAGTATTTCAATAACTAGTATACCAACCTGTCCAGTCAGAACTGGTCGGTTGCTGGGCTGTAGCTGGACAGTGTTGCCACTGTTGTACCCTGATGTGGGTCCAGAGGAAAGACTCAGGCTGGATCCGGTGCACAAGGTGCTGTTACTGATCCTCGTCCGATGCCTCAGGTCATCCTGTCCGAGACACAGATGGAGATACCAGAGAAATTAAATTTGCAATACTGGAAAGGGGCATTTTAAATATCCAATAGCAATATGCTAAATTGATCATTCGTATTTGATGTCAATATAACAAAAATATGAACAACACGAGCCAATTTCCATTTGCAAGAATTGTTATTGTTTATTTCAGTTTTTGGCAAAATTAGTTCCAATCATATGTAACCAGAGGAAAAATAGAAAAATAGAAAAACTAATTCTGTGATTGATAATCAGACTTATCTAAAGCGTGAGAATTTGGTAATCAATTACCTTATTTGATAATGAAGTAGTCAATAAGTCATTGATCAAAGAGAAAAATGCTGGTTTAAACTTGTCAAATGTGAAAATTTGCTGTTTTTTGTTATTAAATGATTCTAAATTAAATATCTTTGATCAATAATAAAAATTGTCGGTAGTGCACAGGGATTTAATCAATTGTTCTTTCTGACACTGATCTGAACTAAAATCTTAGTCTGAACTATTATGTTATTGCCCACAGACACAAACTGACCTTCACTTCCTGAGACAGGGCCTGTTGCTGGAGCCTCCTCTTCTCCTGCTCCGTCCTCTCTCGCAGTCGTTCTCGCGCCTTTGCAATCTCTGTCCTGGCTTCTTCCCGAGCTCGGCCGTAGTCGCGCAGCATTTGCTCAATGTCGGACGGATACTGGCTCTCTCCTTTAGGAGGACTTGTAATTCTGACATATCGATGATACATAAAAAATGTTTTTATAGGCCTTTTTTCCAGTCTTAATTGAAAAATGAATTAAATTGTTGTTGTGCTTTGATTTTTTTGGGGGGGAGAGTCTTACCTGGTGCTGTCTATCACATCTTGGCGCAGCTGTTGCAGGGGCTCTTTGAGGCAACTGGGCATGGCAGCCGGCGCCCTGGAGGACGGAGCAGCCTCTTGAGGAGAGGAGCGAGGATGTTTGCTGGGACTCAGACTGCGAGCTCTCCGGTAAGTCTGGAGCCGCTCCTCCCTCTCCTGCCTCAAACCCTCAATACTCCTACGATGTCTGAGGGGGAAGGATCACACAGATAGAAAATACAATCAAACCAGTCAAAGAGGAGGTGTGTGAGTAATTTCTACAATGCATAAGAGTCAGATTTTAGTGTGGTTTACATCAGGCCATAATTTATTCAAATAGAGAAACTTCCTCCTTAATTTAATAACATTAAATTAGATCGTGTTTGTATCATGTGTATCCTTACCGATCATACAGCTGCTGTTTGGTTGGAGCAGAGGTCGGTGGCTCTGGCTCATCCTTGCACCTCGGTGAGAGCATCTTCAACAGCGTGTCTGTCTCCCCCAGCCCGTAATGCAGCTTGGCCTCCGTCAGCTCCACGGTCAGAGGAGTGTGTGTTGTGCTCATGCTGAGGTTGACCGTCGCCATAACCTGCTCCCTCTCCTGCCGCAGCCTCTCTATCTCTCTCGTCCTCCTGTCGCTCTGCGCCACAGACTCCACGTTCGAGTCTGAACTTTCTATCTCGATCCATTCGCCGCAGTTTCTGCTCTTTTCGCGGCCATTGCCCAGCGATGTGTTCGGCTTGTTGGCGTGTTTGGCTTTTTGCTGGGTGATGCCCGACCAGTTGGTGAACTTGTTGTGCATGGGCAGGTCTTCTGGGAACGCCCGGGGGTCTTGACAGGCGAACACGCCGGCGACGGGTTCAATGTTCACGAGGACGTCTGTGTTGCACTCACTGGGCGCCAGTGACACCAAGTCATCCTCTTGAAGTTGAGCAGTCCCGTCGCTGGCTGGTGACGGCTCGTAGTGATCAATGCAAACATCCAAAGAATCAACGACAGGTCTTCTGTAGCCTGATGGTTTTCCGTGTCTAGCTTTAGCCGGCTGTATGTGAGGGGTGTGACTGTGCAGAGTTGGACCTTTTGTAGAATTAGAAGTCCTCGGTTGAAGAGAGGTCATCTGCCATTTTGAGCCGGCATGGTGGTTTTCCTCATCTTTACAGGTCTTTATAGATCTATCCAGTGACAAATTAAGGCTTGTAGAAGATTTATCTGATCCTTTGGGGGCTGAAAAACTAATTTCACTCACCTTCTCAAGTGACACAAACTCTGACTGACTGGATGAAACATCACAATCTGGTGTGGACATTTGCACATCGTCTGAGACAGATGTGCACACTGACCGTTGGCTAGAAGGCCCAGTGGGGCTGTCTTCCTCAGAACCGTGGCTCATTGTTCCACCCGAATATTTTGAAGGACACATTGTGTTTTGCGATTGTTTTCCTTTCTGCTTCAAGCGTAATCTCGCTCCCACGGTCAGAATGGGAGATGATGCGCGGTCTTTGTATGTGGCCTGTTTCTTTGAACAAGGAGACGGATTATTTCTCACACATGAACTGGGATTCTGTTGGTAGATGTTTCTCGAAGCTCCACGGGCGATTTCAGACATTGCAACACTTTTATGGCACAGTGATTCGGACGTGCTTTGCCTTGAGACTCTAGAAGAAGCCGATCTTACATGTCTTTGACATTCAGCTGCAATCTTCACAGGAGGCATCTTGAGAGGGACATTGTCCGACATTGAGGCGGCAGAGGCGTTAAACATCAGGTCAGACACGCTCTTTTCTATTTTTCCACCGGCCTTAGTTTTTGTTTCCAGCACACAGTGCACATCCTTGCCTCGAGACACACCGACACCCTCAGAGCCGACCACTTTGACAATCACATTGATCTCGTGAGATTTGGGCTTTTCACTGGGCGTTTTATGAACGACGACGACGTCCTTCTCTGCTCGTGTGAAAAGCTTTTCCACAGCGGTTTGAGTTGAGCAGTCTCTCGTTGTGCAGTCAACAGACTCAACACAAGAGATGCTTAGATTTGACAAGTTGACACTCCTCCTCAGACCGGACCTGCGGACTTCACCTGTCCTCATCTCCTGGACGTCTCCCAGAAGGTCTGAGGTGCTGTGGATCAGTTTGGAGAGGTGGGCCGACATGCATTCCATGCTGGCCCACGTGGGAGATCCTTTAATGTCCGACTTCGTTTTCTGTGTTGCTGGTGCATCGGTGTTGCTCCTTCTGTGACGATCGTTCCTCACTGGACCACCACT
Organism: Scophthalmus maximus; assembly: GCF_022379125.1. NCBI lineage: Eukaryota > Metazoa > Chordata > Actinopteri > Pleuronectiformes > Scophthalmidae > Scophthalmus > Scophthalmus maximus. The sequence goes on from NC_061529.1 coordinate 6,711,760, forward strand.
ACCAAAATGTACAGTTTGCAGCCCACGCTCTGTTTGTGTACCATGTTCACACGTCCTCCGTCTTTGGGCCTGTACTTTGCTCACCTTGGACTCTTGATCAGACGAGTAAACATACATTATCTCATTCACATGACTGGAGTTGGTACCACATCCACCAGGAAGGCCGTTGCTTGAGGAACTGCCGCTAACCGTGGCTAAATGACAGTGAACGTCGACACACCTCTGTTGACAGGGCGGAGATGTTTTGTTCGCCTGTTCCTTATAATCCTCCATGCTGCTGAGCGTGCTGGACAGCCCCTTGCTGGTGGCGTAAGTGCTGAGGTGGGAATTGAAAGGAGAGTTCTGCCCATTCAAACCGTTGTCAACACTGCAGCACCTCGTCATGCGTTTCTCGGCGCTGTTTAGAAGCGGAGATTTGCAGGAGAGGTCGGCGGCGCTGCCGAACGACGGGTTCTTATAGCAGGGCTGGTTCGAGTCGCCATCTTGCCACTGGTGAACGAAAGGGTTGATGTCACTTGAGGCAAAATGCATCGGGGAGTCCTGGGACTGCAGTGAGTGATGAGGTTCACATGTCTTTGCATTCGTAAGGATTTTTTCTACGTTTGTCTTTTGTGACATTGCTTGAGGAGGTAATGAGTGTCGTTTTTGGCTGTAATCTCTATTAAATCTAACCTCTCTTTTTCCGGCAGAACAAGTCTTCATTTTAGTTTTTCTCACTAATGATGACATGGAAGCATCTGGACTGTTACTTCTAGTTTGTTTAACTTCTTGATAACAAAAATTCTGTGGTGTGGCGAACTTTAACCATTTAGACGGGAGCCGGTTGTGATGCCCTCTGGTGGTTTGATCATCCTCCTCATCATCCTCATCCGATGACTTCAGCGAGGACTCAGACGAAGAGGTGGAATGAGACTGAATATTAGACTTTCTGAACCTCTTCGACTTGGTCTTTTTAGACGGTAGAGAATTACCTTGTGTACCATGAGATGTGTCTGCGTCACTTTCTCTGCACATCAGAGGTCCAGTGCAACTTGTGTTTTTGACAATATTTCCTTGTGCTCTTTTGAGGAGAGGCTGTGTGGAACCAGAAACACTTGATTGATATTTAAATTCAGGACCTTGTGATTCAGATTGGTAAGTCAACGTTCCTTCATCGTTTTTCATCACACAGTCTCCTTTTCTGTCAACTTCAGTACGTTTATCACATTTGCCCTTTGAATTTGACATATTGTGCTTCTGGTTGTGTGTCATTCTGTCTTCACAAGTCTGAGCCAAATAATCTGAATCGGTTTGCGTACAGATAAACTGATCCTGTGCAGCGATAGACAGTCTAACTTCTGTTTCGACATTTCCACCAAGGCCAGGAGTGACAGCAAACCCTTTCATAGAGGATGTATTCTGGTCGCTGTTGTGATTGGGTGGTGTGAATTGGACATTTCCTTCATCAGATAATAATTGTGTTGCTCCAGATGTGTCTGGGCGACAATGTTGAGGTTTTTCAATTGTCTTTGGTGAGCTTCTTTTGAATGAATGATGATTTTTATCTTCAACGCCGGATGCGGCTTCCGAACGGACAGCCTCTACATGCCAAGATTCATAGTTAACATTTATATCTCCAGCGGAGATGGAAGGTGTTGAATTATGGTGAATTTGTGGGTCATCTGGAACTGTGGTGGGGGCATCAGAGCAGGTCTGGTTGTCCACTCTCTTCAAGGGCGTGTCACTCATGGCAGAATTTGGATGGAAAGTTACTTTTTGTCTATCACTCTTTTCTTGAGATAGAGAATTTTGCTCCACATTGTTTCCGTGAGAATCTCTAATTGAGGACAAACTAACTTGTTTCAAAATGGTGTTTCCAGAGCGATCAGACTCTCCGTTTCTGCCAATGGGAGCGCTGTCCTGGACAACACAGTGATCTTTTATTGGCTTGTTTGATATCCCATCAGAAAAGTTATGACTTTGGTCAATGTCAGTAGTTACTTCAGTGGATTTAAGCATGGAGCTGTCACGTCTATCCCTCAGTTCAGCTGACACATTTGATGCCACTTTGGCTTCTCGTGTCCTTTCCACTGATTCATGTCCACTATCGTCTGTCCCTTCTCTCACGGTTTCCTTCCCACAATCCCTCAGCTGTTTCTCCGTCAATGTATGTTCATCACCATTGAAACAAAAATTAAATGCAGATAACGACGAAGCACTCAGTCTTTGACTCATGCTCATCCGCTCACCGTCGTTGCCAATCAACGACAATCTCACTCGCTCTTTCACCATTTCAGAGATTCTCAGCTCAATGGCACTACATATAGCATCGGATTTGCATGTGTTCTTTCTGTTTTCTTGATGTATTCTCTGTTTATCGATTTGGGGTTCTCCCCCTTCTGTTTCCACAACTACTTCCTTCATCGTTTCATTTCTCTTTCCAACTACCTTTCTCTCTCCCACAGAGTCACCACTTGCAAGCCCACATTTTGAGTCCTCAAAGAGTTTGCTCACAGGATGAAACACTGGCGATGCACCTGACGCCACTTTTCTTCCAACTTTGCCTTCGGCACAAGCGGAATCAAATCCATGGCTGTAGGTTTCCACCGCAGGCTGCTCCCCTTTAGAGTCACTGGTGTTGTTATTGTCATCAAGCCGAATATCTTCCCGGCTGTCAACTGGTGTCGAGCAGAAAGTTACCAAATCTCCGCCGTTGCTCCTTTTTGGAATTTTCAGGCTGCCAATGAAAGCCTCCTGCTGCTCTTTGTTCCTCTTCCTGGAATTTTTACAAGCCGATTTAATGAGCTCCTGTTGTATCGCGATGCACTGCTCAGATCCTTTGGTTTCATCCCCTGTCGGTGATAAATATTTGGTCTTCTCAAACTCACACTGCTGTACATCTAGAAGCGTTTCCATTCTATCTAGATTGCATAGTAATTCACCTTCAGTGGTCGGTTTGAAGGCACTCAAAGCTTCAGACACCTTGTTCAGTTCTTGGCCTTGGTTGGAGGGATTTGTAGAGAAATGAAGTTCTGACTGACAACCTGAGGGGCAAATTTCAGTGTCAGGAGACATAGTGGCATCACCAGCTACCAGCAAGGTGGATGTTGCTTGTGCAGCGCAGGGAATCCCAGTGTATGACACAGTGGTCTGGTCTGAGGAGGGTAAGAAAGCTGGACTTTCAGTGCTGCTGCTGTGGCCTGGAGTATCTAAAACCTTTTCAAGCTGTGACCCTAGTTGCTCCACAACTTTCTGATTCCACATCAGGCCATCTTCTGGTGTTTTTAGAGCCTGAGACCCCCCTGGAATCAGTCTGTTTTCATGTACTGTTTCCTTTACACCATTAGTGCTGGTGGGTGTTGAGCTAGAGCTTCTGTATCCGCTCTGAGAGTCTGACAGGTTCATACTGGTCATACTGGAACTACTGGTGCTGCTGCTCTCCACACGTGTGAACATCATTTTTCTTTGGAAAAGCAGGGAATCCTTTTGAATCCGGGGACTGTCTGCTGCGTCGGTGGACGACCAGGCGTCAGTTAGCGCCAGCAGGTTTTCTGGCTCTCTCGGGCTGCAGCTGCTCAGCGAGCGTGGGCTGCTTGTCACAGCGGTCTGCATGTTCCCAAAGTCATCCGCCAACGTCTGCACAGTGTCTTTGACTCTGGAATCTGCTGCTAACGGGCTTTGAGGATTCCCCGTTGCACCAATCTTTCCTTTGTGTCTCGATTCTGGGGAACCTTGCTTGCTCCAGAGCGCCCCCACTGGGATTACCTGGGGTTCCTGACAGTTGCCCCAGTCCTCTGCAGTCCAACTGTGCCCCATGGGTAAATCAGAGGGATCCTTCACCAGCGAGTAAGTTGGTGCCACTGTTCGTCGAAGTCTCTCCATTGCAGGGTGTTTCCCACTGCTTTCCACAGCCAAAGAGTCTTCAGACATCTGACTGTCTTCACTTTCTGCCTCGCTCCGAGCAGCTTCCTCTTGTCTCAGCTGCTCTGCGAGAGCTGTCACATAAGCAGAGGAGAGAGAATCAAGAGAGAAAACACTCTCACAGTCTGACGTTCCTTCATCCCTCTCGTCTCCCTCTTCTTCCCACCCGACCAGTCCCCGCTGCCGCTCAACCCATCTGCTTGTCTTTTTCATCAGAGCCTCGGCACTGTGCCATCGCCTCTGTCTAATGTCCTCAAAAGCCGTCCTTTGGTCAAGCTCCCCGCATGAGACGGCTGCTTTGATGCCACATTTGCTTCTGCTCGTGTTGCCATCTTTTAGGATCCTGTCTCTTTTCTGTCTCCAGTGAAATTTGCTTGCTATCCTCCCCAGAGGCTTGAGCCCTCGTCCACCATTCGCACCCAATGGCGGTTTTCTGAAGACTTTGGACAGCGCTGTTTTTAACCTGGGCCCCACAGAACCAGAGAAAGATTTCCTGATGCTTTCTAGTCCACTGTGAGGTTCACGGCATGTTGTTCTCACCGTCATACAAGAGACAATTTCAGAACTGGTTTTGTCTGTTGCGGATACCTGTATATTTTCTTTGCTGACTGGCTGCACAGTGGTTCCAAGTGGTGACTTCAGGGTAACTGTCGAGTTCTGATCCAAACGGTTTTTGAAAGACAGGTCTCGGTTTGGCAGCAGAGGTTTTCTCTCAGGCCGTTCCCGACAGGGCAGAGCTTGTGGCTCCTCACTGGAAGCTTGTCGGATGTTTTCAGACGAGTTAATTCTACTCTGGCAGGATTGACTTTGTCCTGAGCAGTTAGTCCCGGAACAACTTTGAGTCCTTTCCCGAGGAAGACACTCATCCGAAACCCACTTCCTGCTGCCGATAGAATCAGATGTTGAGGGGGAATTTGAAGTCAGTTCAGTGGATATGTTTCTCTTCAGGAAATGTCTGTTGAGGAGAAAAAAGGGAATATTATTTTTTCTATTGTAGCCCCTTATAGTTAAAAAAAACAAGAAGTTTGCTTCCTGCTCTCCATGAAGCTAACTCTGCAGGTTTTCACTTTTCGAGCTCACCTGAAGATAGGGGTGTTCTGTGGGTAGAGCCGGGACAGAAGATCTGCTGAGAATGAGTGACGACGAGAAACAAAGTGTCGCTTTGCGGGGGACACCAGCTCGGGAGACTCGGGGCTGTCTGGTCCTGGAGAAAGAGCCTTTTCCAGCTGCTGTAATTCCCTTTTAGCTTCTAACATATGCTGCTTCCGGGCGATCCTCTCCAGCTGGTACTGCAGCCTCTTGCGACGGATGCGGCTTTCAGCGCGACAAAGGGTGTGATGCTTTAGTAACTCCTCCTGCACAGATTTCTTCCTGGCTCTTACCATCTGGCAGAAACGATTCTCTGTCAGATCTCCCTGATCCTCGGGCACCTGACTCGTCAGTCGCTCCGGGAGGGTCGCAGGGATATCGTCTGTCTGAACTCCAGACTCCAGGGTGACTGTCTGCTCAACAGTGGTCAGGCATTGTTTCTCTTGTAAAATCCACTGCTGGACTATTGATTAAGGATACAAAGAGAGAAATGTTGAGAGGATGAAAAACCTTAACACTTATTAGTTTGAAGAATCATTTTTTTTGCACTTTAAAACTACTTTTCTCCAACTAGACTTTTTTGCTTGGATTTAAAAAGTTGATGTGTACCTAAATGAGCACAGAGACAACTTTTCTACAAGCACTTACTCTCGGTGTGCTGCTGGCGAAGGTGGGCCTGCTCCCTCTCCAGCTCCCTCTCAGCCCGTCTCTGTGCGGCCTGGATCTCCTGACGCAAACTCTCCACGTAGCACTGCTGCTCCTTCACACGCCGTCTCACAGTGGGCTCCTCACCTGCGGGGAGACTCAGCTGCTCTCCGGGATTCGCTTCCTCGACACTATAATACAGGCACAGAGATCCGGGATGAAACAGACTGAGAAACTATGATGAAATAAGAGGAAAAAAGAGGAGAGAGTAAAGCTATTATTTTACCTCAGTAAAGCACCTTTGATGTCAGAATATAGCGATTTGGTGACAGAGCAGAAGATTTCAAGTTAAAGCCGCTGTTGTTGGTTTTCAGTTCAGCGTCTCGGCTGTAACTAAGTAACGCCTGTGCCTGTCCTGTAAACAGCTAACTGTGATTGTTCAAAAGGGTGGGGCTAATGGAAACACATGCCATCTGCAGCAGCTGGAGGAAAACATGCATGAAGCACTGCCCTATTTCTACAGCATGTACAACGGTACGACACTTGTGCTTCTTATTAAATATGCATGCTGAGAGTTGGCAGAATAAGGTCTCTATAAAAACCACACACTCACCGAGAAGGAAGGATATTGTTCTAAAACAACATTAATGTATTTACCTGTGGTCAGGGGTTAAGGGGCAAAGGTCAACGTAGGTGCAGGTCATGCCACCTTCACTAGCCTGAGAATAGTAAAGAAGAGATCCACTTTGAAATTTGCCAGAAAATAAACAGTTAATAAAACAGACAGTTGTCCCAGAACAGAAAAAGCAATGTATTTTTGTGCATCGCCGACATTTAAGTATTTCAATTATCTGCTCATCATCAATATCATCATGATTGCCAACATAACAATTAGCATTATATTCGTTGTGAGCTGAGCGACACCTACCCGTCTGCGTTCCCGGAGGATGGCTGCCTCTGCCGGATGGTTGAAGCGGAACTTATGCACTCCTCCCAAGGTGATCACCATCCCTGGAGACAGAGAGGCATTATCATGTGGTCTTTTGTGTATTGAAGAGAAAACATATTTGTTGCTACAGGTATAGATTGCTATAGATTGTATAGATTGCTACAACAATCTACAAAGAAGTCAGAGTTTAATCATGGCCAAACAGTTATGGAAAAAAGAAAACGGCTCTCTGAAAGTTTCAGAAGAGTTTCAGTACCTCGTGATCAATAGTTGTGCCAACCAGAACTTTCTCAACTCAACCCAGGATAAACCTCTACAGACATTAAAATGCCAACAGCACTCCCAGAAAGTATTTATTAGTCAAATAAAATATCTTAAAATGCAACCACTACACTGATGTTTGTACTGTTCATTTCATTACAATACATCCAATCTGTGCTCCATGTAGGGGTAAAAAAAAAATGCAGTGGACGTTAGCTGACCTTGAGCCAGCCTGCAGGGCTCGGTGACCTCTCGGCCATTGAGCAGGCAGGAGCCGCCTGGCAGGGGTCGGAGTGTTACCACACCTCCACGGTTTTCAATCTCACAGCTTGCGCTGCCCTGCAGAACTAGAAACAGAAAACAAAAAACACAATCACACATATAGCGATTTAGAAAAGCTGTGCGGAGGCAGCTGCTCTATTGCCGAATATATTCAGCCCTCAATGCAGCAAAGTTGACAAGACATTTTAAGGACATATTTTGTTTTACTAAGCATCCTCACTTAACAACGATACACTTCTTGTGTGTGTGTGTGTGTGTGTGTGAGTGTGATACCCAAGTTATTGAGCTGGATATTCTATTTTTGTCCCATGTCTTTTGCTGCCTGTAATGTCTAGAGCTGTCGCAGTTAATTGTACGTTTACTCAAGTGATAATACACGGTTGTAAGAGCTTTTGAGGATTTTCACTTGACAGTGTACAACAGTTAAACACAAAAATATCATTACACTGTCTGAAAAGGAATATTTGCAGTTGGATGAGGGAACATGGAGAACGTAAGAATAACTAATACCTATCTGGGGCTCTTCAAACTGGTCCTGAGGTCCAATGTGAGTGATTCCATCCTGCAGCAAAAAAAACCCCAAAACATCTTAATCTTAAAATCCACATAAACAATAACATCAAAACAAACCACATGTACACTTTGTCATCAGCTGTGTATCTTGGACACAAAAACAACAGCACATATAATGGCAAGAATGTTCTTTGGGGAACCATTGTCCTTTTACTTCTAATCTTCCACTAATAATTTGTTTACTTTGAAGTCTTCATCAAATGAGATTAAAGGCTTTCTAATATGGTGTCAGGACCACATGTGCTCCCAGGTGGCCGCAGCTCTTCACATGCAGGAAACAGTGTAATTGTCAGGCCTGAGGGTATGCTTGTCATTGTCAGAATCAGGCCAGCTTTAAGCTCCCCCGAGTCCTCGCCTCAGAACTAAGAGCCTCTTATCCAACCAGGCTTCATGCATTGCGGAAGACATTCACACACAGAGAGAGAGACGGGAGATCGACAGGGCAGAGGGAGAGTAGAGAGAAAAGAAAAGAGACATGAGAAACACACCTTTTCTCAAGAGTTTTTTTTTGTTTTTCTAGCAGAACAGAGAGAAATAGGAGGATGAGGAGGAGAGGGAAGAACCTAGAACCAAGTAGACAGAAAAAGAGATTTTAGGGTTTTAGTCAAGACAGCTGACAAAAACAGTAACTTTAGAGTCGGGAAAAGTAGAGCAAAGGGAAAAAAAAACATTGTGTGGGAGTTTGCATCATATTGTTCATTGTATTTATAATGTAACTGCACCAACACAACTAATATTTAACTCTGGCACTTTTACTCGTGATTCCATCACCAAAACGAACACGTATTCATAAACACATCATACACAAAATGCGACACTAATAAACGCTTATACATGGACATGTCTTATTCTGGGTCAGTCGTACCCTGAGGTGATAGAAGACGACCCCGGTGCTGAGAACATCTCTATCGAGGGTGAGCAGGTGCGGCTGGAGGGAGTTGATGAGAAAGCCGGCCCGCTCACTGTTGATGTCCACACTACACTGCTCCAGCAGCTCCTTCTTATCTCTCCAGCTCTCCGACCAGTCCTTCGTCAGCTGTTCCACCTGCGGAGGAGACATGGACGACGATGATGGAGGAAGGTCACGGAGAGAGGAGAATAAAAAAAAACAGCAAGAGGGATAGAAAGAGGCTAATATCTGTGGTCAAGGAGATAACGGTTGTGCTAATAGCAGCAACTTCTAGAAAGTCCAGTCCAACAACTACTTCTAATGCTACCAAGACAATCAATACTATAATTAATGGTAATGCTGGTTTGTTAGATTTATTCTAAGGGCAATGATAATGCATCAATTCTTGTTTATACACTAATGAATACATAATTATGTATATTATTTTCTATTTCTGCCAGTTGATCCTCCTAAATCCTTCACACTGGCCTGTTAGCCTCTCAAACCACAATGTTCCTATTGAATATTCCAATTTCTTCTTAATTTTCTTTAAAGTTTGATCCAAAAAATACACCACAATCTAAAATCTTTATACATATTTTTGTATAAATCTACATGTCACACTTCCATCTTCGTTTCAGTGACCCTGTATGGTAGGACAAGATATAAGGAGATAAATCTGCTTGTCAAATGTGGATGTGACTTATCACCTGGTGAAATATCTGTCAAACTCAATTAAAAACATTCAACTAAATATGAATTCGTACTGGTTTGACACTGTATCTGTCGGCCAGATGTAACCACGCGTCAGCCCTGTGTTACCTTCATTTCGTTCTGTAGCACGATGTCGGAAAGATTTCCATCCCTCTCATCACTCAGAGATGGACTGGGAATGCGCTGCTGTCAGTCAAGAGGGTAAAAAAAAAATAATTATCAGACGACTGACTGCGCAAAGAGAAAATGTCACACCCGATACAATGCCTTTCGATCTTTACCATTTATGAAAAATGTCAAAAAGACACGAAGCACCGTATTGAGCCTTTGGTACAAAAATGTGGGAATCTCTTTGATTCAAAGCCTTTCAGTGCTCAGCGAGCCTTTTTTTGGGAAGCGGGGTGGATCCCTGGGAGAGTTAGCAACATGCTCTGACGATATAAGGTCACAATACCATTTCAAAGCTGAGCAGCATGCTCTTCAGTCTGTCAATCTCTTCTCTCAGCTCCCTGATGAGCCGAACGTTGGCATCCTGCACAGAATCCAGAGCTCACGCATTAACCTACACACACTGACCTACTAAAAAAAACATGTGGATAAAACATTAAATGTTGGCGCCAAATTACTGACCTCATTAACTCGAGGTTTATTGACAATATTTCGGGCATGGGCAGCATAGCGCAGAGTGCTGAGGGTCTCGTTGTAACTTTTAGCGGAGGGTGAGACCGCTGAAAAGACAAATGTGCATCAATTAACAGTGACATCAGGAATTAAACAATAATGTGAGACTAGAGCGACACTTGAGAAACCACAATATTGGTTTTGGAGCCATGCAAACATTATTTTTAGAGTAATATCCCTCTCTCCAGGAAGCCATTACTGTTGCAACAGGTAACCAACTTGCAGACGACTGGTGACAGTGACATTAACTTTGTGACAAGGCAGCTAAAATTAGAAAAAATGGAGACGATTGGAAGCAATGAAGCAGTCATCGGCATTCGCTTCCTGTTTTGTGCTATTTTCTGTTAGTAAGTAGACAATCTGCTTCCTGTTTCCACCGGTACGTACTTTCCCAGTGTACGTGAATGGTCACGTGATCTACATTCTCAGGTGTGTTGGTATAGACGGTGATTAAAACTGACACAGTGCCATTTTAAAATGAAAACTTAGTAGAATGGATGAAGCCTGAAAAGTGTTTGTGGGAAACTATGACTTGCAATACATCTGTTGTTAAAGATCACACAAAACCACTGCAATAGTTCATTAAAAAGGACACTCGCATCTTTTTGACACATCACAACCGGTCACTACTGTTAACTTAATTAGAAATCTAGGATCCAATGTGGCTCTCGGAAGCCCCTTTGATCAATTCTGAACATATTTAATCAGACTTTTGTTAAGTAACCCAAGTTAATGGAAGTGCAATGTTAAATCTCTGGAATGCCCCTTTATCAACAACACCAACACCTGTGACACTTACTTGCAATCATGATGGTCTTGGAGTTGCCACCCAGGCTGTCTTTAAGCAGCCAGGTTAGGACCGAGTCTCTGTAGGGGATGAAGCAGTGCCTCCTCCCTCCTCCTCCTCCTCCTCCAGAGAGGGAGCTGCTGTGACTGCCTACCGTGCTGCCATCACCCTCTGAGGCCATGCTGTTGATACTCTGGCAGCTGCTAGACATCTGAGAGTTCTGGGCTGTGGAAGTAGCAGATAAAAGGGATACGAGTATTGTGAGATGTGCAAGGAAAGTAAAAAGAACTGAGGGGAATAAGGTTGGATAAAGATAGATTTGTATGGGTGTGAGTTAAATGTTATTCCAAATGAAAATAAAATTCTTCTACTTTATCACCGGTGCTTCGAATTGAAACAATGGAAACTTTTGACAGCATCTTCATTTACCGAGAGCAGATATGACGATGCCCAGAGTGACCAGCGACTTGTTGATGTTGGAGCCTTCAGTTAGTCTGTCTCTGCAGTATTGTGGGTCTGCTCTCTCACTGTCCAAAACAAAACAAACACAACATGTAATATCAGTTCATGTCATTTAAAATTATTACATGTAGAAATGAGACTCAGGGCAGTAGACAAGCTCCACTAGGGGGCAGCTTTGTCAATGACTTTGAGTTAAAAGATGATTCAAAAAAAGACGGAAAAACTGTTTCACCTCCCAGCCAAGTCCACCAGGTTAATCTTGCTGACAGTTTCTGAAGGAAGGTTATTTTCTAGGTTTGCCTGTGGGGGAGAAAAATACAGAAGCAATCAGACTTGAATAGGCTGATACTGATTAAGACTTCGCATTGAAATGATGCTAAAAGTATTAATCGCATGCCAGAAACCAATGAGCCATTATTGGCACACAAAAAATATAAAAAAGAGAATCATTATCAGACTGATACATAAAAAACAAGTGTGATTATGTAGTCAGCCCATTGGCTGTCGAGAGAGATGACAACCTGCGTGTACTGGATGGTGAAGATAGCGTGAGATCTGCTGCTGGCGTCGTGGTTATGGGTCGCTGCCGTGATGCGGTTGGCGATGCCTTCCTCCAAAAGTTCCATGGCCTGCTTACAGTCCGAGACCACATGCTGCGACAAGTCTGATTAAAGAGAAACAGATGGAAAAAATTCTGAGCAAATAAACACGAGAGTGGTGAGGTTTTATATCAACTTGAATATGTTATTGGCCAACTCCTGATTCAGGTGTGGGGGGAGGTAATCAGGTCAGAGAGGAAAAGAGACATTTTTTGCCAGGCAAACGTCGGAATCATTATAGATTTAATGATGAACTTTTATTGATCTATTTAGTTTTCTATTTATTGGTTTGTTTGTTTATATAAATACAGAAAAAATTAAAATTCCATAAAATCCAAAATATTAAAAGGCACAAATTTTGCTCTGGAAACTAAATGATTACAGCAGGATAGATATGTGAAAAAGACACAAACAGGAAGTATTTCTAATCAAAACTTGCTCATGTTTGAGCCCACATCTGTGACCAGGGATGAATCACATTAACTTCAGAGGCTGTTAAACACGTGCACAGAAAACCACAGAGGCTTTAGGTGCTGCCACATGGTGGTTACTGAAAATTAATTTAGCCAGTAATACAAATATCTGGATTATTTTTATTATTTTTTTCAAACTTTAATAGTGGCAGTAAAATGCTGTTGGATGGACGAGTGCTGATGTAGAATAATTATAAACCGTGAGTCTTTAATGTGCTCTGTGTGCACAGTGGAGTGTTCTCCCTGGAACCACAAGGCAATGACCTCACTTCCTCTGCTCAGCTGGGATTTCTCCTGATACAGACAATGAGTGAATTTCTGGCTTAAAACGCAGAGAGGTGGACGAATGAGAGGGAAGAGAAATGGAAAAGAAGGAGGAGACGGAAGGAGCAAAAGAAAGACAGAAAGTAAAAGAGCCAGAAAGAGGAGTCTGGATTAGAGCCGGGGGCGGTTGATTCTGGACCTGAGGAAAAGTTTAACGAGGGAACAAACTTCCACCGCTGACCACATACCACAGAGATTTCTAAACTAAATACACACAACCAGAGCAGCACTCAAAATACTGCAGAACCATGTTACACATCCAACTCCATAATTTGACAAAATGATGTGTATTACCGTGTAGGAACACAAGATTTGACCTCTGGTATCCACTTTCATCTCGACTCTGCTTGTGCCAAGTGCCTCAGACAGATTCTATTTCTGTGAGAGGCTGGATACATACGGTCACTTAACACTTCTCAGAGTTCACAGCCTGTGAAAGCATCTAATCATAAGGCCTTGAAAAGTCCTGCTGTCCATCTGAGAAAAACGTTTTGCTGCAAGTTGATTGAAAAGAGCTTGACTTTTTAAAAAAATATCCAATTTAATCTTAATAAATTATTGGAGTGGGGTAATGAGAATTTGCAGCATCTAGACCTCTGGCTAAGTATTTAATCAGTGTGACAGACAAATGTTGGTTTTGAGAACAATATTTTGTGCAATTACATCGGGAAGTGTGTTTGAATATGGAATTGGAATTATAATTTATTTAATCTATTTTACTCTGTTTACACTGCATTTTTAGGAAAGGTCTTTATTCAACCCTTAATTTGTGCAACTACTTCACCAGAGGTTTTGCTTTACGGTCTGTGTGTTAAGTCCGATTTACCGCAGATGTGCATGTACATGCCTGTTTTTGTTTTGTAAATCTAAGTAATTATATTTTTGTGTTGTACTATATGTACATATAAACTCTTTATCTGTTACAACTTTTTTGTTAGATGGGCTTCAATTTAATTCAACAAAAGGATTAAATTATTTATTTCTCTCAATTATTTATTTCTCTCAGCCGTGTTCTAAAGCTTTTGACCTGTCATGTATACATATATTATCTTTGCCGTTTACCACTTGACAAAGTATAGATGTAGCTGCCTCGAACTCTCACCTTGTACGTAGGGGCCTTTCTCGGGATGTTCTCTAACTTTCAGTGAGGCTTTCCTCTTCTGCTCTCCTCTGGTCAGCAAGTCTCTCACTCGCTCATTATAGATCTCCAGGAAGCTGCCGGGACAGAGGGACAGGACAACACCATACATTGAAGACGCAGGACAGGAACATTTAAGTGAATTTTACGTATACTGTCAGACTCAGATGCTGTAGTTACCTGATGTCAATTCCTTATCTGCATCCTTATTTTATGCAAAACATCTTGCAAATAAACAATCTTTGTTTAGTTTAGCTTTCTGGCATTTTGCTTTAAGCTTGTATTTGGAAGATGGTCTGCGTTTTTTTTCTCCTGCTAATCTTACCATGTAAATTCCAATAGATTATATTCTTGAAACTGCAAAACACTTTTGTGTAAATGCAAGTTTCAACTTCGTGATAAGGCCCAAATGTACGGATCAAAAACAGAAGAGACACAAAGTGAAAAAATTATACCTGATCTCGATTCTGCTGGAGTTTTGCCCATCAGGAAAAGTGTCCTCAGACCTAAAGAGACCCTGAAAGGAAAGGAGCAATGCAATATACTTCACACTACTACCACCACCACACAAGATACAAGTGTGTTCACCTCATTCATGTTGCAGACTTACCTGACAGATGCGAGGGGTCAAGCCGATGGAGTCCTGACAGCGTTCAAAACAAAAAAAAGAGTAGTGTTCACATCAAAATGTCATGAAGAAATGGGTCATAACTTAAGACTTCGAAGAGTGTTTGGTTTCAATTTGCATCTATTCCTTTGTGCTCTGTAAGATTATCTGAGGCCCCAAAGGTTATATTAAATCTACTCAAATAACGTGATGCAGTGCAGTGATTCTACCCACTCCACCCCTTCTCCTCACCGGCGTTCCCATCATGGTGTACGTCTTTCCAGATCCCGTTTGGCCGTAAGCAAACAGACACACGTTGTAACCTTCAGAGGCTCCGGACAGCACTAACACACCCAGGTCCTGGAACACCTGAGAAAATAAACACACATACACACACACACCTTCAATCACAAACACACTGAGAGAGACCAACTTAATGTTTACTGTAGATGATCAAGCAGAGTGATATGTGATGAAAATCTTTTTAAATACATGTACAAGTAAAGAAGAAAGATTCCTGCAAACACATCTGAAAGATGTTTGTTTTTTTAAAAAGTAGACACACTTGTAGATTGATGAGTTGTTTACAATGTAAGCCAACGTCCTTGTTCTTACTGCGTTGAGTTTTCACAAGACCGTGGATTTACATCAAGGTTTCTCGATCACAATGCTGTGGCAACGGGCCAGTGGTGGAGGACTAGTGTTGCTTCCTGCTGAGGTGTTTGGGCAAGGAGCAGGGAGGTCGGCTAATGCTCTGGGTAAACAATTTTGCAGAATGTGTATGCGAGAGACACAAATGTAAGGGTGAAACGACTCGGTCAGGAAAATAAACCCTGCCCTAAAAAGCGCAGCGGTGATACGGAGTGATCCGGGAGAGTCCCACTCAAAACAATCATCTGAAACCTCTTGTTTTCTTTGCCTCTGTGTCTGAAGCCGAGAGCCAGAATCTTGAGACTATTAGCATAAGGCCAAATCACAACCATCTTTTTTTTCTGCTGATAGTCATTTTATTCAAACGTTGCATATGTGTGCTCTGAGACATGAGGGAGATGATTGACACAGTACGCCTCTCTGTAAATTACCAGTGTGTCTGTTACAGGTATAATTTAAACATTTTTTATCCCAATGTTATGTGGTAGTGATGATGGTCATAACTTATTCACTGGTTCTGACTGAACATATCAAATACCTTTTCCATGACACATATTTTATGTTTTTTGTTTTGTTTTATCTTTGCAATCAAGTAAAAAGTTTTAATGTTGTGGCTGATCGGTATACAGAGTAAATAGAGCCAAGATATTGTCCTATTACATATTTATCCAATATTATCTTTTTGTATGGTACTTAGAACTAAACTATTTTATATAACAGCAAAAAAAGAGGATTCAAATTATAAAGAATTGACAGAGATTGAGACTGGTTCTTCACAAACAGACAAATTTCTAGCTCTGATTTCTGCTCTAGTCTATGAAATATGAGAAAAAATATTGAAAAATGCATTTTTCAAATCCCAAAGTTCTGTCATCAAATGCTTGTTCTGTCAAAAAATGTTGAAGATATTAAATTCTAAAAGTGGCAAAATTTCACAATCAAAGAGGTTGAAATGAGAGTTGTTAGAGAATTGTTGGCATTTCTGCTTGAAAAATCACTCAAAAGAAGAATCAATAATCAAGGTAGTTGCATATGATTGTCTGTTGATCCAACAGGTCATTCGAGCTCTACATTCAGCGCCAAAGACAACCACTGAAAACGAACTAGAAACTAGTTACAGTCCACTTAGTCCACTTGAGTTTTCCAGAGTTAACAAACAGTATATTCAAATCCGGATAAACAGTCTTCACTCTTGTTATCGTTCCTTTGTTTATTACTGATAAGCAAAAAAGAAATTCCATCAGAACCAGTTTTCTGGGGACATGTGGCCTCATCAGCAACCCAACAGCTCAATCCAAAGGCAACACATGCCTTGGGGGGGGGGGCAGCAACCTGATCCAGACCAGACCTGAGACACAGCACATTCCCCCCAGAACCATAACACACCCTGGGATCAGTGAGGGGGGTGCCCTCCCCTGGGCTAAGGCCTGAGACCACAGAGACCGGTCGGTAAGTGAACAGAGGAGGGAGGAGGAGGAGGAATGCTCTCGCAGCTACAACGATCTCCCAGGATCAAACACTGGAATACTTTCAACATACCTCCTATGTGTTAGTGTGTGTGAGTGTGTGTGTGTGTGAGAGTGTGTGTGGCAACCAACCACTGTCAGGAGAAGCGAGAACCTGGAGCTCAGCCTGTGTATACTCTGGGCTTACGACACGGTGGGAATAGGTTTAGGTTGGATGTGGTTGAAAGCTCTTGTGAAAGGCCCGGGCCTTGTGAAAGCAGGACTGAATGGATGCACCGGTCATCTGGTTGTTCTTAAGACTGTGTGAACGGAGGACCAACGCTTTGTTCACCACCATGACCAAATGGTAAAGCAAAACCTGAGATGATGATAGAGAAAAGCAATTATCTTCTCGAATGTTAATCAGCGCAGCAAGTCCGAAACATGACTATTGATTCTCAGTTACTTTCAAAATCCGCAGAAAAGGAGTTTAGGGCTAAAACTATTTAAATTATTGATTAATTCGTTTGTTGTTTTTAGATTATTTGTTGTTTAGATTATTAAGTTACTGGGGGGAAAAAAGGCCTTAAGCGATTACCCTGATACTAATGTGACATATTCAAATATCTTGTAATGTCTGATCCACTGTCGTAAACTCAAAATATTTTTCTATTAACAATCATAAAAGACCAAGAGAATCAGCAAATATTCAGACACTGGGAACAGAGATTTATTTCCACATTGTTTGAGAAATTTTGACTGACAAAATTCAGTCAATCAACAAATCAAATTATCAACTAATTTATTTCAGCTCTGGTCAATTTGCAGACCATAAAAGAACTACTACATAAAAAAAGAACCATACAGATTAATGAATAAAGAAAATAACAAGTAGCTGCTCCCCTGAAAGAGACGCCATTTTTCATTCTCAACTATTTCTCCGTAGCCTAGCCAACCATGTGCAGACAACAGCCACGTGCAACTAGTAAAAGTGCTGCCCCAACGGCTGTCTCACTCACTGACCCTATAAATCACTCAACAGGCGCTGTAGTAGTATTAACTCACAATTTATCATGTCCATAGGAATTTTTAAGTTCAGTAAAGGATCTTACTAACTTGCGCTATTTAAACTGTTCAAGAATTTATATTGTATTGTTATTTTATATTTATATTTTTGTTAAGCTGTATACAAAAATATATTATAGTATATGTATGTCTAAACACATGAAAACAGACATAATGGTTAAGCCACAACAAAATCTACCATTTGATTCCAAGGCGAGACATAAATTGGGAGTGACAGAACCTCACGCTGTTGCTCAACAAACAGTATCATGACTACAAATGTCAGAGTGTGCAATCCTCTGGAGTCCGGACCACCGAGTGTTGCCCCCTGCCTCTTGGCTGAATGGAGGCTTAAACGTGGAGACAAAAAGCAGCGCCGCCCCCATCTTGTCCTCATCCAAATGTTGAAAAACAGACACAGACGTCCTCTCCTCCATGAACAGAGAGAATCAACACAGCTCTTGTTAAAGTTGACCCTCTTAAATTCACTCGACGGGGGGCTATGACGGGACTGAGGGTCCCGACAGGCTCTGCACAAAGAGCAGGAACTCCGTACCTCCTTTGAACTTGACTAGCTCTCTATTTCTGTACACTTTAATAATTGTTTCTTCCGTTTCTGCAAAACAATAAAGTGACCTCTGAACTAAAAAAAAAATACAAGAGGAAGCATAAACTTATTGCAACCTCTTGTGAGAATTATAATCATGTGTGTGTGAGTTTGTCTAGACAGGCAATATTAAAACAACCCTGTTTGTCATCACTGTCAGATCAAATTAAAATCAGAGGATCGTAATTTGTGCCATTGTCCTCGTGGGTGCGTAAATGGACACAATGGCCCCACTGTCACAACCTACTTTCACATTTTATAGCACCACTGCAACGCTCAGAGGTATTTTGTCGGCTAACAAAGCAGGTGAGGCAAGAGATGGGTTGGGAATGGAAATGTACACGCAGAAAAACGAAGCGGGAGAAAAAACGCCTGGAGACAACATGGCTTGGTGAGTGCCACAGCAAGCGAGCGGGCCGGTCGGTCATCTCCAAATATACAGGGGACAGACTAACCACTTCAATTATCCGGAAGGCTGTTGCCATCAGCGGGCCGTTGCACGTGTGTGTGTGTGTGTGTGTGTGTGTGTGTGTGTGTGTGTGTGTGTGTGTGTGTGTGTGTGTGTGTGTGTGTGTGTGTGTGTGTGTGTGTGTGTGTGTGTGTGTGTGTGTGTGTGTGTGTGTGTGTGTGTGTGTGTGTGTGCGTGCGTGTCTCTGGTCAGTTAGAGAGGAAGCAGCAGCAACAACAATTACAAAAACTTCAGAGTTTGCTTCCTTCTCTGACGAAAAAAAAAAGTACAAACAATCAAACAATGAAAGAGGAAAAGCAGAATATAGTTTTCATTCTTGTGCAGGAAATGCAGGTCAGATCTATTGAGTAAACACAGAGTAAGGAAGGAAGAAAAAAAAATAGGATTCGGGGTCAGTGGGGGAAGTGATACGAGGGCCCAGATTGTGCGTGTGTGTGTGTGTGTGTGTGTGTGTGTGTGTGTGTGTGTGTGTGTGTGTGTGTGTGTGTGTGTGTGTGTGTGTAAATATACAGTTTTCCAGTTTAAAACCCAGTTGCTGACTTTTTGCACGGCTTATCCATGATCACCCATCTTTCACGCCGTCTCCCAAATAGGAGGAAACAGGTGGCATTTTAAATGCACGTTTAAAAAACGCCTCTGAATTTTTTGTATCTTAGACATCTTTCATGCAATGGCAAAATGTTTGTCTCTCATCTGAAAAATTCACAGCGCACCACTATCCCCCAATAAAACGCATGGCCTGGCCCAAGATTCAAATTCAAAGCAAAGTAATGTCAGGAAATGGAAAAAGAAAGCAGATTAGACTGCATGCAGCTTTAAATTAACACCGCCACATGATATGTGTGACAGCCACTAAGTGATGACATACAGAGAGATTTCATGAAAGCCTACTTTGGTAACACATCTCAAGAGCAGAGCTGAGATATCACATGTGCTTCTAAGCTAAGCAGGGACCAGAGCTCTCGGCCCAAAATAAGGTCTCCTGAAGGAACCAGCTGGGTTTCATGCGAGAGATCTGCACCACGATAAACACTACGTTCTGTTTGTTGTGAAATGAGAGGATACGGTCATTTTCTAAAAGAGGGAGGCCTAGTTTGTGGCCTTGTAACGTACTGCAGAGGGGGGGAAAAGGGAGAGGAAGGCAGTGAAGTGGGAGAGAATTGCTGAGAAATGGTGGCGATCGTGAAAATGAGACACAGCACGATGAAGACAGGCTGACAGGAGTGAAAAAGTCATACTGTAATGCCGCGGTAATGAGTTAAGTCCTGGAATCACTGGCTGTGGAAAATGCCAATTTCTCGTCTGGTTTTTATAAGGCCAGGCTCTACACACTAAACCCTGGAGAAGTACTTACTGTATGTGTAGCGTGCGCACATGTGTGTGTGTGTGTGTGTCTGTGTGTAAGTATGTTGTCATGGGTGATGGCAGAGGGCCAGTCGAGCAAAGTGAAACCCTCCGCCACATTTAAAAACTTCAGCTTCTCTTTGCTTTTGCCAGGTTTGACGCAACCGAGAGGACCACGATCAATTTTCCCTCCACAACCGCTCGCACAGGGAGGGGGCGTCTCTGCAAGACTGCACGTGATAAAATAAGAGCAAAAGTAGATGCAACTTTTTTCCTGTGAGTCAGTCAAACTAGGAACATTACTGCTATTAATACATACAAAGTAATTTCCCCTGCTTTTCCTCTCTGGGTCCAGAGGTGGACAGCTGCCGCAGAGGCGAGGGGGTCACTCGGTTCCCGTCGCACGCTTTTCCAACGGTATTACAAAAACACAACAGCTGGACCTCGAGCAAAACGTAATGCTTTTGTTTAAATACAGGGTGGGGAAAAAAAAGAGATCTTGTCCTGACGAGGAATCTGATTTGGAGAATCAGAAGTGGAAAGAGGGATAAAAGTGCACAGAGAGAGGGGACCACAGGGAAGACAGAGACCGGCAGACAGAATCACACAACGCTCTCGTTTGTCACACTTGGACAGAATTTGTAGGTCAAATTAGCATGGGAGGGCCGGAGAGGGAGGAGGGAGAGACCAAACAGACGAGCTGCTCTTCATTACTCAGGCCTCCCGACACATGGGAATGAAGGACGGGGGGGGGGGGGAAGCAATGGATAGGGGAAGTGAAAACATGCAAGGCAACAAGGGTCACTCTGGCAGTTCGATGCACTTTCCAGCAGACACAGTTACTGCGACTGACACTTGGGCAAAGGCAAAGACTTCAAGCAAATAAATATAACCATATCGGGAGAAGGTCTGTGGAGTCGCCGCCGCTCCTCCCCCCATTTCATGTTAAAGAGGCCAGAGCACAACACCGTGGAGCAGAGCTGCGTATCTCAGTCTTCATGGCAAACTGGAAAATACATCTGCAGGCTTCCGACTGTCGGGAGCCTTGTGTGAATAAGTGATGAGTGAAACAAGAAAAATCCCCAAGAGTTGAGAAATCCTTGAAAACATCTGATTCCAGATCTGCAGCAAAAGCGAATCCCTTGACCCACAGCCCTGACTTTCTGCCGATCTGAGACGGGCTACAGATCCAGAGGAAAATCTGTTCACAAGGTAATTGAGACAATAAAAAATGGCTGCAGCCCTAGAAGCAATGATGATTTTCCTCTATTGTTCACCATGGTCTGACTTGTGCACTAATTTAATCTGCAGCACTTCAACTGTTCTAGCTCAGGGAAAACGTCAGTCGATAAATTGAAGTTGTACAAAGAGCAGTGACCTCCACCTTTAATGACCTCCACCTCTTTCTTATAACAACTCCGGTCCTCCTCTGCCTTCACTGATAGGAAGCTGTTAATCTTTTCACAGAAGACAGGTGCTTTTCCTGTGTCCATACGGTCTGAATCTCACATGTATTTGGTGTCCTATGTGTAGTTAATTCGAGGCTGAACTGGACTTTTGGCTCTTGTTCCGGCCATGTGTTGAGGGGGTTTAAATCTGTGTGTGTGTGTGTGTGTGTGTGTGTGTGTGTGTGTGTGTGTGTGTGTGTGTGTGTGTGTGTGTGCGTGCGCGGAGGGTCCTTCCCATACACAGAAACTATTCTTCCCCCAGTCTGCAGCACTACTGACACACAGACCTAGAAACGCCGCGAGCAAAATCAAATCACGCACTGCAGTGACCGAGCGACAGAGAGACAGGAGAGGACGAAGAGGAGGAGGAGAAGTGGGGGAGAATCCCTGAGCAAGCTGACTCCATTTGGTCATAAAATTTGAGCCGAGTCCCTAGCAGTGACGTCTTTGCAGTGATATTTAACTGCGAAAAAATTACTTAGTGAGGCAGATGGGAGTTTGGCAGGCGAGAGCTGGGGGGCTACAGAGGCACAGAGGACCCCCCCCTGCCCATTTCCCCTCCTTCCCCTCTCCTCCCTCCTTCTCCACCCAAGGAATTTGCATTCCCATTTTCTCTAATCAGTTTTCTCTTGCCTTTTCCCCCATCTCTTCTCTTTCACTTTACACTCCACTGTTTCTTACTGTCAGAAACAATGAACAAGCATTTTTGTGTTATTAAATAGTGGGAAAAGCTATTTATTAGCTAAATATCTCGGCTCAAAACAAAGGGATTGTTTAGACAAACCGCCCCAGTTCTCTCATGCATTTACTCAGCAGCTGGTTCGCATTATGGATTATGGTTGTCTGCCAGAGCCCAATCTCTCCTCACCTGGCCTCCCCCCCCCACTCAATATTATACTTTTTCACCCAAAGATAAAACTTCAAAACTGAGACTTACAACTTGTAAGACAAATTTTTTTTTGCCTCTCAGCGACAAGAATACAACCACATCTGCTGCACCCCTTATAGTACTGTACCACATTTCTCTCTCTGCAGCACAGAAGAAGAAGAAAAAACCTACAAGTGTCTGGTGTAAACTATCACTGATGCATGGACAGTGCAGAGCAGGAGTGTGGAGGGAGGTTACTGGGGCTGGGAGGCCAGTCTCTGAGAGAGGCAGAATCCAGTTTCCCCTTGTCTCAGTCTCAGGGGAACTACAGAGTAAGATGAATTCAGTCCCTCTTCCTGTTATGAAAAAAAGTAGAGCATGCTCAAATATATATTTTTATATGTTTTTAAGTAGAAACGATGAGGAAATCTGGAGCTGGCAAAAGTTGTATCAACTCAAGGCTAGAACACGAATTACATATAGTTAGATATTTGCTAAGGGAGAAACAAAATCTATACTTTGGAACAATTACCTAAATATAACACCGCCAAGTGAAAAAAGGCGACGCAACAGAAAAGTGTTGCAGAATTTGGGATTTTATTTAATTTAAATATTTTTATTGAAGACACGTCG
Source organism: Scophthalmus maximus (assembly GCF_022379125.1). Taxonomy (NCBI): domain Eukaryota; kingdom Metazoa; phylum Chordata; class Actinopteri; order Pleuronectiformes; family Scophthalmidae; genus Scophthalmus; species Scophthalmus maximus. The sequence continues at coordinate 6,734,663 of NC_061529.1, forward strand.
ACAGCTCTTTGCTGCTCTTAAAATGTCTCGTAAAATGTTAAGAGAAGCTCTTAAGTCTTTTCTTCACTGTCTCTTCAGATCCGCCATAGAAAAAACCACCCCAGGCTTCAAGTCAAACATTTTTGAACTGTGATGTGATAAGCACATGGCTGACGTGATTATCTACCAGTTTCTGCGTTAAAGAGACAAAGCTTTTGATTTAGCCGGATTCAAATGCAGCAGCTCTGTCCTTCACCGGGGTCCTTTTCGCCCACCACGGGTCAACGGAAGAATGTCTTGTGGCAACCAGGCCACTGTGACTGGACACAATCTTTTTGCTGAGGAGAGAGGCAGCCCAAAGCAGAGTCAGAGAAAGAAAAGAGAAAAGAAAAAGAAACAGAGAGAGGAAGAAGCTGTGTCGTCTGTTGCTCGGTGCACTGCGTAGGCCGTCATCACAGCCCCGTCTTTCTTAAACACATACAAAAGCGGCTCTGACAAGCAAACGACCGACAGGCAGTGAGGGAGTGGCAGAGGAGGGAAACACGTGGACCGACTGTCAGAAACAGAGATACTTCCTGTAATGGAATCAGGCACCATTTTCTCTGGATCTGGAGGCGGTCTCAGGTTGCAAAAACTCCCTCCAATCAAAGCAGCAGATGGATATCTAGTCACACCAGTCACAGCAGCGACATGAAAAGCAAACCGACTCTAGCCGTGCCATGTCTGAGGCGAAGAGACTTCTGGGTAACAGATGGGGCTGATATCGTATCCCCCGAGTGGCCATCTGTGTACAGATGTACAACACAACAAACACAAGCCTCTTGTTGTGGTTTGTCTACATGGACAGCGTTTCCTCTGGGCTCTCGCTCGGTACAGAGACGGTGGCTGCCCAGTGTCGACTTGTGGCCAAAGCCTGGATCAGCTCGCACGTCGTCTCCACCCACGACATGAAGCAAATAACACAACAAGGATAATCTCAAGATAGCACTGAACAAATGTCAAACCAAATCTGACATTAAGGACATGAACTATAGACTAATCTAACTTACTGCATTAATCCTGCTGACTGACTTCATTTTATTTATACTAGGGTTGTTGGATGGAATTTCAGGAGTCAAATGTTAAATTTATAATTTTGAATGCTGTAATTACTACGTCTTTCTTACTGCGGCAGCCCTGTCTTTCTACATTGAGTTTGAGAACGTTGTTTTGTTTACCCAAGTTCCAAGAGAGAGAGACAGAGACAGAGACAGAGACAGAGAAAAGAAGAGAGAAAACTGCGCATCAGCTGATGATTTATTTTCTTCAGATATAGACATCGCGACTCTCGTGAAATACTGTTGCTGGTATAATGCTCGAATGAGCATCAACAGAACGGGATAAATTTTGTTAGAAATTTCATTCAAATGTTTCATTTCTTTAAATAATAAGGAATGAGATTCGGAAGGGGGATTATAGAGGAAGATTGACAGCCCTAATTCATACGCTGTGTATTCAGGACAATACTCGGTTTAAGAAATTCTCATATAAAAACAAATGCGTTGATTGTTTGGTGGTTGTACTTGCTGCCTGTCTATTTGTAAGAGAATTTCTCAAAGCACAGTTAAATCAAGGCTAAATTTCCAATACGATAGCCATAAATTGGATTCATAACAGCAATATGAAAGAAAATTAGGGTTAAAGGTTGAAAACTGGATGTAAACTCAGATGCTGTAACACACCATGGAGGGAGAATTCAGTCATTATTTGGACTGCAGAATGCCCCATTGCATGTAAACGGGAAAATTCTGGAGAGAGAAAAATGTTGAATAGCTGTAGAATAATCTCATTAAGGATAAGGTCCAAGCGAGGACGTTGCGGTTCATGTAAACAGAGCCAGTGAGGGAGTACGGTCATTACCTCCTCCTGCGAGGCATAGTGAGGGTCTGCAGGGTCCACCGACCAGTAGCTGTAGTCAAAACAAAACTCCAGAAGCTTCTCCCTGGAATCTACAGCCCCGTCTGCACGTCCATCCAGCTTCAGGGAGGAAAACACAAGAGTAAAAAAACACAAACTTTTACTCATTTATCTGATCTGAAATACAGTGACTAATGTTTATCATCACACAGTAGCAATTTATCAGAAATAAGTACACAGGAATTTGTTTTACAGCACTTTTTGTACACACTTTCAAGGGATAATGTGTGTCTGCATTTAATAACATGAAATGTGAAGTGGTTTTAAAAAAGCCAGGTACTATAGCTTTTGTTTATGAGACCGCTAGAGTGTGGAATTGCAAGCCAGCTGTTTCCATTCATTAACAACGCGTTCACTCCTCCTACAGTCCTTTATTCGCCTCGGCGCATTAACTCTAAACAACTTTCTGCTTACTGTGAGAGAATCCTCCACTGAGGAAATAAGAACAACAACAACACAGCAGCATTTGGACTTGTCCAGGCACAATGGCCATGATGGAAAAACAGTCCGGCATCTCAGCATTTCTTCTAAATCACTACATCCAACCTGCAGATCCATCTCAGTTCAGTGACGTTCAGTGTACTCCAGTTTTTGAGGGCTTTTTTTTTTTTTTTATTAGATTAAAGGTTGTTAACCTCTTCATTTGCTCTAAATAAAACTCATATTTTCGTTTCACTGATCCTCTGGCTTTTGTCCGTGGAGAAGTGGAACCTGTGGCTGAACTGATCAATGATGGAGCTCGGATATACTATAAATTGATGAAAAATCAGTATTATTACCATATACCTAGGAAAAGCAAGACGTGACAATTATTGTTTGCAGACCTGAGCTCTTCTTCAACAAGATTAAAGTCTTAAGCTGTTCTTTAACACCGATGGTTGAAACCAAAACCTGATATTTAAAATGAATTAATATATGTAATTTTGTTTTTCTATCAAACACCAAAACATTTTTGAAATGATTTTGGTGAGTTCAGAATCAGCAGCAAAAACAGCAACTTTGGAGCTGGTAAGAGTTGGAGGCCTTGATAAAAAACACTTCACTGGTAGATTCATGTCGAGAAAAAGTTTGAGAAAAGCATATTTTTACTTCGGTTATACTTACTAAGCTAAATTACTTTAACATATTGACGACTTTATCATTTATGAAAAAAGGTTTTATCCTACTTTTGGCAGCAGCGTTGGGCAACACTAAGCTCTGGGTATCAATTTGCACATGGGCAATTTCCTCACCTGAAACAGAGACCGTTTAACTCCTTTTAACCAACAATGGCCTTGTGGTGCGAGGGATTAGCTAAGAGCAACACCGGCTACAGGCAAATCTCCTCTCTCCGAAAGATCCCACCACTGACAAATGGTGTTGTGGAGAACTAAGTTGACTATTTGTGAAAGACAAACCTTTATCTTTTTCTTGTTTCACAAGTTTTAATTTATTTCTACGCCTCTGTAGCTTGTGTTATTTGCTGTTTGCGAGCCTTAAATTAATCATCCTGTAAAATCCACGCTATTTTCTCTCTCTGTTCCCCCCAAATTGTCCCACTTTTCCATAAATAATTACTCCCATGAGACCTGCATGAGCCAAGGAGTCTTGATCCTTTTCCATGGCAGAGGGAAGCCATATGTGGTTTATCTCTGTCACATCATTTGTAACTGAATCTCCACCCCCCACCCAACTTCTCTCGAGGCTTCTGCATGTAAAATCTAACCAAATTAAACAAAGTCCCACACACACATGTGGCAAGTAAAGGAGCCAAATGTGGGTTTTTACATTTATTTTGAAGATGAAGGACTTTTAACCTTTTTGTAGGTTTGCTTTATTTGTACACATATGGCGTTTAACTGCAAGCTATCTACAAACGGTCCCCTCCAACGTCTCAATATTAGCTAAGGCACACGCTCACATAAATGATAAAACAGTGTGTAGCATGTTCCACACTTAAACTGTGGGAACTGCACCAGACTGCCTGCAGACAAGTCTACCCAGACATCTGAAATGGCAGGTTGGTAACTTTAGTGAAAGCTCACATGATAATTATTTCCAAATGTGCAAAACCTCCTTGAAACCTATGCTAATTTCTGAATCAAAATTCAACCCTGAAATTTCCGTCTTGACTGTCCTTAATAAAGGCCTGGAGACAGAAGTGTCCAGACTGAATGGATTTGACAGGAATGGTCCCTCCGTGTGTGTGTGTGTGTGTGGGGGGGGGGGGGGGGGGGGGTGTCTCAGTGTGTACTTGTGAGCTCCATCAATAATAAACAACAATGACATCAGGCAGGAAACGGCTAATCTAAAAGCTGTAGACTTCCTGTTGCTGTGATAAATGAATCTATACAGAAACACTCACCTTCACATTTTGGATCCTCACAAACTTATCCTCCACCTGAACCGCCAGCCTTCCTCCATCCGCACCTTCCCTGTGGAGGAAGAAGAAGAGAGCAACTGTTTTTTACCTCGGACAACTTCTGTTGGATTGGAAGAAAACAAAGGCACAAGCCTCCAACTGAGAAGAGAAGACCGGAGGGGAACTTCGGTGTTGATCAGCATCTCCCACTACCCACAATGCAAACCAGACACGAGAACTAACAATGGATTCACAATATTCGCCCATTACAGTCGGACTCAAATTGATTTAAAACCCTCTGTTGCTGCTGTTGATATCATTTGAGAGAATGTCCAATCCAATTTAGGCTGGTTCCACTTGACCGGAGGTGATCACATGACAGTTACAACAACAGATCTTTGTGTTTGTGTGTGCGATCCATGAAATCGCCACTCTGAAAAGTTGAACAGTTTCAGATTCAAATGAAAACAGACCCTCACACTCCAGGGAGATCCTCTGATGAGACACAGCCTGGGCCGTTTCCACAAGAGTGTGCGTGTGAGTGAACAAGTGTGTGTGTGTGTGTGTGTGTGTGTGTGTGTGTGTGTGTGTGTGTGTGTGTGTGTGTGTGTGTGTGTGTGTGTGTGTGTGTGTTTGTGTGTGTGTGTGTAACTGGGACCAGCGTGTGTCCTTGTATGTGTGTGTTCAAGTGAGTAAAACTGGGTCAGTTGTCAGCTGTGTGTGTGCTTCAACAGCTGGACCAGGCACAACTGATGCAACACATGCAGAACTGCAGGCAACCGCAACAAGAGAGTCTCGATCTCCAGGAGTGCTAGTGATGGCAAAAGCTGGCCGTGTGTCTGTGGTGGGTTCGGGCTATTGTAATCAGTCAGCCCCTGCCCTTCACCAATCGGGACTCATTTTTGCCAACACCGGCAGTGGTGACCCCACCCAAAACCACCAACATTCAACCTCTAACTCCAACCGGCACGGAGGAGGAGGAGGAGGAGGTTTGGAGGTTGAAAATAGTCAACCTCGTAAAAAAAAACCTGAGACAAACAATTTCACAACTGGGCTTACATGTTTCTTGCACATGTGAGAGGCGGACTGCACTCTGAGGGGGGGCACCCACTGAATCCTAAAGGTCAAATAAAACAAAGACCAACAAACTATGCCTGAGCAAATGAGGAATGTCTCTGTCACGCAGCCGTTATTCAAATCTAAAAGTAAGGCGATACATCCTTGACAGTACGAGTGTCAGAGCCAGAAATCAGGACGGACATATGTTTTGCACAAGTGAACATTATGGATAAGAAACTCTTTTGTTGTGCAAAACACCAGGAAGACTGGTTGAAAGAATCATTGTCCGGCCCTTCATAGCTTGAATAATGCTTTGTCATGGTACGGTAGCGTAGACTCAAGATTCAGCACCTCTGCAAAAAAATTAAGTTAAATGTGATTCAGGGGGCTATTATAGAACGTATATATCTCCAGACCCTGAAGACCTGTTACTCAACATGCTGCAGAAACTTGCCTGTTAATGTACAGGGGGTGCTCCGGTGGAGCAGAGCAACTTTACTACATCCTTGTGTTACTTTGCTACTTCAACAGCAGATTTTACAGCACTGTGAAATGAGGGGAAAGTTCGTTTTTTCTCCCCATAAATGCCTCTCATGAAATCACTTTAAGTAAAATGAGCAAATGAGAATTAAGTATGTTTTGTGTTCTCAGAGGATTTCTTCAATCAACAACAACAAAAAAACGTGAGATATGATGAACTTTTCAGAAAAAAATGACTGATACACATACAGTATATATTGGCCAATGTATATGTTAAAAATCCATATCGGCAAACATAAACGCCGATACCAATATGTCTGTGAAAGTCTCATACCGCCCGATTTTTTCCGGCCAAACGATAAATCGATCAGACTCTAGACCGCAACTGATACAAATTAAAAACTTTGATCAACTAATCTTCCAGAGCAAGAGCAGAGGCGACATTTACAAATCGCTTGTTATGTCCATGAAAAAACCCAAACAAAAATTAGGTGATCATCAACCAGGGACCTGCAAATGGACAACAAAATAATAATGACTCCTCCAACAACTGTTCAATTATGAAAAATGGTGTTTGATTAATTTGTTGTTGATCGACTAATCGGCTCTCACGGATTTTTTCCCAATTCAAAGCAGCTCAATGAAAACCTGGAGGTCAAGAGGTCAATATTTTGGGGAATTATTGAGTGCAGACACTTGAGACAGAATGGAACTCTTGGCTCTTTTAATTGGTGACAGTGTTTTTCCACCCCAATTATTTCTATACATAATTAGCTGGCATTTTTTTTAAAAACACTGTTCCGTCCAGGCTGCAGTCATTCAAGCAGAGAGGTGTCCTGAGTGAATCACAATTCATAATCATAAACCCCAATTAGCCCTGATGGTCACTGTGTTGTGGCACAGGGCTCCATCTTTCTGCACAGTCCTCAGCAGCACACGAAGCTGAACAGTGAGCCTCTTCAGACAAACACCACTGACAGTCACACATGTCAGCAGCGACCGTGTGCACCACTTGTTCTACACTTGTCCAGCTAGCCAACATGCTAGCTACTAGCTAGGTGTATTACAGGTGTGTGCGCAAAAAAAAAAAAAAAAAAAAAAAGTCAATATGAGAACGAGTTCTGTTTTGAATACAACTTGCTAATTCTCTCCCATGGCCAGTAACCCCGACAACAACAAGAGTTGCGATGATAAGCTAGAAAAGTTCCGTAACGAGGTGCAATAACCCACGTAGTTTAATTCATCGTCGTGCTAATTGCTAATTGGCAGCTGATTAGAAGTGGGCTAGCCTCGTCGCCTACCTCGCGCTGGGAGGGCGGACTCGAATGGCAACTTTCACGTTTGCCATGATGTCTTACGACGATGTCGCACGCGACTCGCGGCCCGGGTGGAACAACATCTCCTCCCGCGGTCCTGCTCATCGGCCCCGACACAAGTTGGAGCGGGAGGGCGGAGTCCGCTCAGGTCATCGTCCGTCCGTCCGCCGGCTGGTCGGTCGGTCGGTCGGTCGGTCGAGGGTCCACCCGGTCGAGCCGCCCGCCGCGTCGGTCTCCTCCCAAACTCTGAGACCCAAACTTCCTGTCGGCACGAGCGGGAGGAGGGAGGAGGGAGGCGGGAGGCTGCAGGACCCTCCCCCTCCCCTACTCCTCCCCCTCCTCCTACTGAGCTACAGTCAAATACTTTTTTTTTTTTTTTTTTGCATGTCTGTTATTATTTAAATCCTCCACTGTTTAAAGTGTAGAGGATTCTAATTTGTTTTGTTGATTCGTCAAAATCTGATTTGATAAAGAAATAGAGGAGGATAAAGTTAAACAAACATTGTTCATTATAGGTCATAACTTTTCGACAAGGGGCATCAATTTTGAGATAAAAACTCAAAATTATGCAAGTTAAAGCCACTTGTTTTTCAACAACTTGAATCAGATGTTTGACTTAAACCGAGCATTCAAATTTGCACACAAAATGATGAGGGGGAAAAAAGTCATAAAGTCAAAAAATATTAACATATTAAGTCCACATTTTTAGATCAACGGTCCAAAGGTTTAGACTTCCCAAGTCAAAATGGTGCAATATGTCACTAAATGGTCAAATTTAAGCGTATGTCAAATTATGACCAACCAACAAGCAGTCTTTTTGTTAGCATATTAATAAATAATGTTATAATAAAATTTTAAAAAATTAGACAAATTAATCATGGTTTTACCTCATCAAATGAAAGAGGGTGGAAGATAAAATGTCATAATGTTGACATTACAAGTCAAATTTTTCAGATAAAAAGTAGTAATAAGTTATTTCAGATCTCTGGCTTCATCATACCATTATTAAAGTAATATCTGTTAATTTACTTGAGTAATGTACTTGTACTGTATATTTCCATTTTATAATACAATACTTTTACTCATCTAACAGCTTGTAGTTACTTATTGCTTTTCAATCAGCTTCAACTGTAAACTTACACACTGACCCATCACTATTAACAACCTGTCGTATAATACACATGTATTTTTACTTAATAAACTACTTGATGCTTAATTTGTAATACGGTATTTTTTGATTATTGCATTGGTACTTTAAGATGAGTAAAGGATGACAGCTGATGGCGACACACTTTAAACTAGAATACATCTTTATTATTACATCTTAAACTTTTGCGGCGACATAAAAAATATTTCAAGTTAAAAGCAGCAGAGAATTATGGCGCTCATTTAACATGAACAAAAATAATCACAAATGCGGTCCTGCATCCATGACAGAAAAATGCAATTCACAAGTGGTGGCGGTCGAAGGCAGTGTGTCAAAGTGCTGTACTAAAATAAAGACATTAATCTTCTCTGTTGGGTCTAAAAATTAACAAAATTGTTTTAGTCCATTTTTAGAAAACTTGTCTAAAACAAAGACTCTGGAATCTGGCTGTTGTGGTTGGATCTCGTGTCAACTCTAGAGATATGCAGTCATTTTCAATTTGGTTATTGCCTTCATGTGTCAGCAAAGTTGCTCAGTTTACATTGTTGGCTGCAAAAAGTCAAAAATGCCCACCTCAGGCACCCTTCTCCTGTCTTTGCTCATACTCTGCTATGGTTTTGACTGTTTGAAAGGTTTGATCTACTGGCATTTCCCTTCAGACACGGTCGTGTACAGGTTTGCTTGCAGGAAGGTTCCGCGGATCTAAGGTAAGAGACAGCGAGGTCTCCCTTGCTACTACCACTGACTGGCAGGGCTTTCTGGTTCTCACCAGCACCTTAGCAAAAGAGCAGAGGGATTCATGAAAGGCTGTGCTGACACTTCACAAGAAGGAGGAGAACAAAAAGTCTAAAGTCTCGCAACGTCTGTGCAGAGGCCGACGGGGCAACCGCTTTGATGGGCTGCGCAGAAATGGCAACTGTAAAGATGGTCAACAACATGAATTCACACAGAAGTGAAGCTCTCTCTTGAGCAACATACTGACAGATGCGACTTAAAACGCTGTGGTGATCACACAAAGGTTGTCATGGGAAATTTGGATGGTGTTATCGTTGTCACGTAGCGCCCTCCACTGTCTGATGTGAGACCTGCAGTGTGTCCATTTGACTTGGTAACTCAGCCAGAGGCAAGGGGAGTTTAATACTCTGTGACTGCAGCTGAAATTTCTCTATCAGCTCCTGAAATGAGACCAAAATGAGAGAACAAAGTGAGCCGGGGAGAGCGGAAAAGAGTCAAACGGGGTCAAATCGCTAGTGAAAGAAATACGTACGGCGGAATGTAACATAATAAAATGCAGCGAGCTCTTACCGCCAGCAAGGCCAAGTTTGTTAGTTTCCTCCAATGAGATATGACCTCTTCCTCGCCCAGGATTCCTCTGTCAACCAGCTTTCGAACCAGGAACAGATAGTTGTTCCACTGAAAAGACAGAGGAGTTCTTTGTAACACATCGAAGACTACAGAGTCGGTCATAGAAAAGATTCAATTCATCAACAATAAAATAGAAAAAAATGTCAGTTTTTGGAAATTCAAAATAGAGGGTCATTTGCTGCATGTCATAACCCTCTCATGTCCTCAACATTGGGTGAGAAGCCGAGTACACCCTGGACAGGTCGCCAGCCTATCGCAGGGCCACATACAGAGACAAACAACCATTCACTCTCACATTCACACCTACGGTCAATTTAGAGTCTTCAATTTACCTAACCCCATTCTGCATGTCTTTGGACTGTGGGAGGAAGCCGGAGAACCCGGAGAGAACCCACACATACACGGGGTGAACATGCAAACTCCACACAGAACTGGGATTCGAACCCAGAACCTTCTTGCCCAGTTTGTGAGGCGAAAGTGCTAACCACTACGCCACCATGCAGTCAATAATAATCATAAATAAATATAAAAAATTATGAATGAAGACACACATACAGTATGTGGTAAAGTACACGGGTACGAGGTTGTTGACGTACCTCGGTGTCGCTGGCCTTCAGCACAGCAGTGACGGTGAGCGCGGTGAAGAGCAGGTGCAGGGGGGCGGAGGAGCAGCAGTCTCTCTCCCACAGCTCAGCAAGTTGCTCCAGCAGCGATCTGACAGGAGGCTCTGACCCGGCACCAGGACCCGCAAGAACTTCACACCCTCCTCCGCCGCCCACAGACAGAGACAGCACCGGCAGCTCAGCGGACACTGAGCAGGACGCGCACACACACAAAACAGGGCAAACAGCTCTGTTTATATTTTAAGGGATAACGAGATTGTGTACCTGTTTTCATACATTTGCAATTTAGGGAGCGCACTAAAAAAATGTTGTATGACATATATATCATCACCACCTACACTTGACATTAATTAGTTTGTGGACCGGCATGTGTCTGATGTCGGCATATAGTTTTTTCGCCGAGTAGTAGTCTTTCTGTTTGAATGAAGAAAAATGAATGAACCAGTTCATTTATTTAATTTCGTAGCCACTGTCTGTCATATCATCGCGCATCACCAACTTCAGGCTCAGTATTTCGACACTAGTTCGAATGTGCTATATACAAATCCTCATCATCCTCAAGCATTGTATCGTCTGAGGCGAAGACTGCAAGCAAATCTGCGAAATTTGCAATTATGTGTGTGGTGTCCTCCCCTCTCCCCATGTGGTACCACGTTTTTGCTTCTCTTCCACACCATGGTTCAGTTTGATCTGGAATGAAACCAGCTCTTTTGGTCGGACCGCTGGTCCGGGCCATTGTCCGTGGCTCCATTCACAACCGTTATATTGGTACGGACTAGACTGAACACGCCCTCAAGAGTTCATCATAAAGCCCTGGACTCTTACCCAGTTTGCAGGCCAGCAGGACGGTAGAGTTCTGAAGCATCTGCTCCGACAGCACAGTTGAAAACTAAGAAGAAATGAGAAGAAGAAAAAAAAAAAGAAGTGTGACCAATACTGGCAAAAAAATTCAGTAAATCCAGTACAAGTGATGCTCTGTTGCACTTGTGCGTGTCATGTACCTTCCTGCAGGCCAGAGTGTCTCCCACTCGCTGCAGCAGCGTTTTGAGCTGAAAGTCTGTTGGCAGTTCCCCATCAGTCCTGGGGCCGATTGCGATGCTCAACCACTCCTACATTAAAAAACAACAACAACACATGGGCATAGAAATTCAGACAGAAATGACTGGTTCCTTAATCTAACTGGTGACATAACACTAACCTGCATAGAAAATTGAACATCTAAAACAAAGAATTGCAGAATAAGAACTTTAACAGGAAGTGCCCAGTTGTAGCAGCTGGTACTGTCAAATGAAGTAATGATAAATAAAAATCACAACCAATACATTACTGAAGTGCTAAAACACTGTATCATCCCTTTGTGAACACACCTTCATCTCAATGAGGATGTCTGAGGGCAGTGAAGCACTGTGGCCGCAGTGTGGCGGGCAGGCCATTACTCTCTCACTTCTGTGTTTTCTCCTGGGAGTAGTCGACTGCTCCTGGGTGACCAGCTCGACCACAGGCCGCTCAACATCCCCCGAGTCTGGGGCCGCTGGGCTACCCAGAGTCTTCATCACACGATCATATCTGCTCTTCCACTCGCGCCTAATAAGCGCTGACGGCAGGAAAACAGAAAGGAAGAATTGTGATGGATGTCCTTAGGGAACCTTTAACCACAGCACTCACTATATTTTCATCTACAAAATAAATATTCTGTAGCAGGATCCTAGCAGGACTGAGAGCTTGGTGGTGTCAGCCATGTCTTATATACCCGCAGTAAAAGGTGTCAGTTTTATTAAATTTTGCCAGTATGACATCTAAATAAATATCTACAAAGCTTAACCCTGTCTATTTTTGCAGGTAATCTCACGCATCATGCGTGACATCTGCAGCTCTAGATGACAGCAGCAGAAAGGGCTAGGAGGTCGTTCTGAGACCACCACACACACACGTGACAAAGGCAGTGTGTCCTGTGCCTTCTTTATAAAATCATACCAGTGTTTTTGCTTGTTTCACTACATTGCATGTATCCTCATTTAGTACTTGACATTGACAAATTGGCCATCGTGTAAACCCTGACCTCAGGTTCTCGAACATAAAAAAATCACATTTGGGGAAAAAAGAGCACTGCTATCCGATTGCTACTGGAAATATCCTAGGTCGAGAAATCAGAATCAGGAGAAAAAGATTTGGATTTGTGCCCCCTTACAGTGAAGTGGCTTGACATGCATACATCACACTGACATACAGTATGTCTGTCTTCAAAGTATAAGCTACACATTGACAATATGCACATCTCAAGAAAATGTCTATTTTTTTTAAAAGAATGAGATGAAAATGGCAGTCTGAGGAATAGGTTAAGCTAAAGACTGCAGACTGTGCTGGAACACAACATAATCAAAGTAGAGTGTAAATAACATGCATTTAACAGGGTATGAACTTGTATAATCACAGGTATGGTAGTTACTGTACCTGTAATGTTGGTGGAGAGCCAGCTGCAGGCTTTTTCTGTTGCAATACGTTGGGTGATATTTTCAGAAGTGGTCAGGACCTGCAGAGAGACAATAAGTCAAAAACATGGAAACAACCCAAAGTTTTTATTATGTTTTTTTTCCTGTTATGAAAAAAATAACTTGCATTTAGAGACTTGATTTATTTTGTAAATGAATGTGTCAAACTTTGTCGCAGGGGCTTAGAGTGATATGATATCATTATTATTGCATGGAGATTTACTTACAGCTGCAGAGGTTTCATCAGGGAGGAGAATTCTTATGGCTTCAGGACTCTTCTCACAACAAAATCTGCAAATCCCAGAGGACAGAGATTACCATAAAGATGAGATTACCCCCACAGAAATGAAACACTTGTAAACAAAACAATATTTTTCCGACTATCAAATGGTCATTCAGGTCCATTCAAGATATTTCCAAATCTATGGACTTGAAAGACAGTTTTGTTTGTTGCTTGAAAAAGAGGCCGTGGTACCTCGCGGCTCTCGGCAGGGCCTCCAGTCCCGCATCACACAGCTGAGCGCAGATGGACTCGTTCAGTTTTGAAGGATTGGAGTTTGGCATCTCCAGTCCGTCTCTCAGCATCTTCTCTCCTCTCTCCACCAACTCATTCACCAGCGTAGCCCTGTCAAAAATGAAAAAATAAACATGAAAACAAACCCATGTGAAAAGACAAAAAGAAAAGAAAAATCAAATAAATAATATGTAGTTAAGTTTGAGTGAAGCTGTAAACATGATGCGTCTACATCTACACAGGGTGGTGAATTCACATCAGCCACCATCTAAGTGCTGGTAAATTTGTGCTGTTGAACGCTGACTAGCTTCTTAGGAAGGCAACCAATCAAACGTGCGGACGGATTACCTGCTGCTCTGAAAAGCCCTTTTCAATTCTAAAAAGCTATTTGGTGGAAGACTGGTCAAAGCAAAATAAAAAGATTGTGAAAGATACAGTTGATTTAGAAACATATGACTTGGAAATCTCTCAATCTGCTCACAGTATGTAGAACTACTGTGATACTAACTTCATGTGCTTGACGCCATTGGATCCAATTCTCTCCGCTACGAACTCCACGGTGCGACGCAGCGACGGAGGCTGGTTGTGGAAGAAGGCTTGCTCGAGGTCCACCTGTCACATTCGACTGGTCGGTTTTAAATACTCACACAAAGGCGAATCACTGATGCCATTTCACATTTTTCTGTTGACTCACCTGCAGTTTTTGATGCGACCGGTTGGCAGCCGGTGTGTCCCTGAGCTCAGCCGAAGTGGGAGTGATCTTGCGGATGATTCCTCCACTTTTGGCTGTGCTTCCAGACACAAAGGCAGCTAGGAGCTTACGGAACTCACCTGAACCGATTAAAAACAAGGCAGGGAACATCAGTCCACGGTTGTTTCTTTGTGGCCTATTTAATCTGAACATACAGTTTATGGACCAGATGTGATCTAACCTCTCTGGCTCACGATTTAACAGCATTTACCTCGTCTATAGAGAAAACTGTACCAACTCTGCTACAGATAAACATGTTGAAGATGTGCCTGTAAATATAAAAGATTAACATATTACCACTCACCAAGAAATGGACAACATGTATAGAGAAGCTGCTGATCCACGAGAGAAATGCAGTCCTGAAAATAACAAGAGAGCCCTCAGTATAAATGGAAAACCAGCGGTGGGCATTTCATCCACAAATACCAACTAGAGTGAATATTTTACTCACGAGTCCTACACCACTTGTGGTGCCCTCCTCCAGCTTAGCCACCACCGTGAACTCACTGGTGAAGAAAATGTCCTCGGGAATCACAGGAATCTAAAACACAACCAGTTCAATCACATTTAACTGTTGTGCAAAAAAGGAAATAATATGATTTTAGGACAAAGGCAAGAAATGAGGTTTTAAATAGCAACCAATCGTATTCCTCTATTCAATTTACGTTTTTCTCTGCAAAGAACAAACAACATCTGCAACCTCTACAAGTTGAATCTCACCTGGAAAAGCCACCCGAGCACAGACAACATCAGCAGCTTGTTCAGGTAACAGATTTCTCCACACCTGCTCAGCAACATTTTCCTACCAGAGGCATATCAAACCAAACTTACAGAGGCAACAAGAGGTCAAACATCTACAAAAACAATGAAAAATGTGTAATTGTTTGTTGCTTTTCAGTTCTGTAAATTCGTGGGGTGGGGTTTTCAAATTCATATTCTGCCAAATCACCATTCAGAGATATAAAGAGCAGATGAGGTAGTAGGGTGTTTGAGTCTATTTGAACAATAATATATATTTTTTGACATTTACTGGGTAAGTAAAAATATTTCTAAAAACATTATTTTGTATGTTTGTTGTGCTTTAGTTTTAAAAATTATATCCCAACTTACAAAATCGATCTTATGTACTTGATTTCTTACATGTTTATTTGATATTTCACAATGGCTCTGACTAGTCCACATGTCCTTGAGCAAGACTAGAACCCTAGACTGCCCCAGATGGCTGAAGCGCTGTGTATTGAAGAATGGTATGAATGTGTGTGAATAGGTGAACGCGACTTGTGCTGTTAAGTGCTTTGAGTGGTCAACAAGACTAAAAATATTGTCCGTTTTACAAAATATGATGTTTAAGATATGGAGGATTTGAAACCGGAGACAGACCTGTACAGGAGAAGCAGTGTGCCCAACGTGGTCCTGTAGCAGAGCAGCAGGGGGCCGACAAAGTCCAACATGGAGAGGAACTCCACCAGCCAGGGGACAGTCAGGATGGTGCGTCTCCTTTTCACACTGTTACTCAGCACAGCGCACACATCCAACACTGGAACGCTCTGACGTATCAAGAGAGCGGGGAGATTTTATTCCTAATTCATTTAAATTGCCAGGTCTTGACTAAAAAGAGGAAGACTTTAAAGAGTCCTTAATGAGATCAAATGAAAATAATCTTGCTTTCACCTACTCTATTTGAAACAAGTCTAAAGAAATTATTTCATTACTTCAAACTTGTTTTCGTCACCTTGCTGCGCAGCGCTACAGCAGCCTCTTGAATCTCTCTGGATGGTCTCTCAGATGTTTGGTAAGGCAGAAAAGAAATGAATCCGAGAAACTTAGCCAGAAGCCGAGCAAGGAGGAGCACTGAGGTGAACCGCTGCTTCTCATCCTGAAATGAAAAAGGTTTACGTAATAATTAAAAGCATGTCGGTCTTTAATAAATCAGAATTTTACAGGCTTTACAAAAATATTTTTGCCTTAAAAAAAACATAGCTTGATCCAAACTGACATGGCACTTCAGTGACACTGACATTTTCATAATATCTGTGTCTGACTCTGAAAGTCTACCTGCTGCTCCATGTCCCCGTCTCCCTCCTCCTCTCCCTCCGCGGTGGAAGCAGCGGGGCTCAGGATGGACACCTCATCCAGCTGGAGGAGCTGCTGACACAGGCTGTCCTGCAGGTGCTGGTTCAGCTGGCAGCTGGTATACAACATGGAAGATTACGCAATGACTCATTGACTAATTGCTTGAAAAGGAAAACTTGGGAGATTGGACCTAAATCGGCCTATTCAAAGTGTTTGTCCTGTGTCCATTTTATATTCTAATTGTACAGTTCAACAATGACGTATTTGTTCTCACCAACTGGCCGCCTGCAAGAAGTCTCTGAAAAACTCCTGGTGGCCAGGGAAGGAAGGAGGAGGACAGGGTCCAACAACACCATGAGGCTGAATGAGACGCTCTTCCAGACGCTTCAGACGCCCCAAGCCGTCAGCTCCCAGCATACCCAGCAGGTCATTGTCAGCGGTGTCCCCGGGGGAGCTGTTCACACGGGGGCCTTTACACATCTAAAAGGAAAATAAGTAATTTTTATGGATCTGAGACCTCCCAAGTCTAAAAAAGTATATTATATTGAGATCAGGGTGTATGTTTAACATTTTAGACATTTGATGTAGATAAAATTACTTGATGATCTATTATGTAATTTGTTGATGGGGTACCACAGTCTACCTGAACAAGCTGCTTCAGGAACAGACGCGCAAAATGAGAATGGTTTCCAGCAGCGGACAGTTGGTTCATCATTCCTCTAAAAAAAAGAAGACAAAACAATTAAATACGAAATGAAAAGAAAGACAAATGGATAAGAACCCATTAAGAACCCATTTTCATATTTTAAATTACATCTGGTTCAAAAAGTAAATCATTGTACTTGCCTTATCCTACTCCCTAAAGCGGCATCAAAGTTCCATCCTGGTTCCGTGTGAAAGTCGTCCCATTCTCGCAGCACTTCATAAAAAATATCTCTGGAGGAAAAATAGTAACTGATGAAGTCAAAATCAGCAGCAGCAGTTACTGAAGCTCAGCCTGTGCTCAGCTTGTGTACTTCAACACCATCTGCTTAACACTTCATCTGTCGTACAAGAAGTTGTATTTAACTGGACAAAAGAAAGAAACTGTGATGTACCTCTGTTTTTTAAAGGTGTGGAAGGCCTTGTCACTACCGAAGTTGGACCTGTTGTCTGTGGCAGGACGGAACGGGACCGAGTGAATGAAAGTAGAAACGGAGGGAGAAAGCTGGAACAGAAGAGGGAGAACACAACAAACCGTTTTAAGTTGTTCTCAAATGTTTTGAGACAGATTATGAAGCTCTTTAGTGAGGAGCAAACAAGGATTCTAATAACATAAGCCAACTGCATTTTCGATACAAACATGGCCTCATGGTGTTTTGGGACCAATATTCAAATTTAGTCAATATCACTCTCTGAAACAAAGCACGTACACTAGCATAATTAAATCCAAGGGAGTTACCTTGGCTGTGCTTCTGTCCTGGGCTTGAGTGAGACGGTCCCGGAGGTCTGGAGAGAAAGACGCCACCCTCTCGTTCTCTGCCAGCAGACGCAATGTGCACTTGTCCAAATGAGCCACCAGCCTTTTTTACGAAGACAAAGCAGATGCTTATGAATCAACTCAGCGATCGACTGGAGGAGCAGAGTCGCTTAATTAATTAGGGGGGAAACTGTGAGCTGATATATTCTTGTTAGTGAATAGGAGAGTGAGGAAAGAAATTCTCTGTGAGAAAGAAATGGAAAAAAACTCACTGAAACTGATTCTCCAGAACCTTTACTGCAAAATACACACAGTTGTGTACTTGTCTTAGGTAACAACTCTCCAAAACATCTGAAAACATGAAAAAATGTGGCTCAATTTCAATTTATACAAAAGTTGGAAAAAACTAGTTGGAACAATTAAATGATTAAAAAGTGAAACATGAAAAGAATCGACCGACCTGAATTTACAGCACACAAACTTTCCTGTTCATCATCGTTGTGGGAGTGAGGCGACCGAGACGTCAACAACTGCACCACAAAGAAAAGCTCCAGGAAAATGTTCGGCACCAGATTTTCTGTAAGACATGATAACACAAACACACTCTTTTTCCTCATCTTTGGAGATTTAAGAGAGATTTACTAGATTTAAAATCATTTCATCTGAGTTTAATGGCTGGTATTTATGTGGTGTTACTTTCTTTTAATGCATGGTGACACCTTGTGGCCATTTACCAGAAATGCAGGTGCAATAAAGCTCCGCCAAGACATCCAGCTCCAAGGAGAAGGTGACTTTGGATGGTTCCGGACAAGTTGTCTGCGGGTCAGGTGTAACTTTAGATCCCATCCTAAGCCCTGACTTTGTCGGGGTGCAAGGGTCCAGAGAGGAGGGCTGAGGAGAGCCGACCTGCTGGGCGCGCTTTGTCCTGAAACCAAGAAAGTCCTGATCGTTAAAAAAAACAAAGATAAATGGAGATGAAGAGCAAATGATGCTTGAGTTGGACCAAAAAAGCAGAGGTTGTCATTAATAATAATGAGTGTCTAGAAATCTGTAAAGAATATCAGTATCATAATGAATTTACATAAATATTATATTATATGAATATTTATAAAAGTCTAGTTTACATTTCTACAACTCTCTGTAGAATAGAGAAAGGTAAATCAAAAATATAAACAAACATTTGTGTCATCCTTTTCCTCCACTACTGAACACTAGAGTAATGGTCAACTTTTGTTTTAGAATAATTCGAGTCATTATGCGTTTCACTTACTTCTCCCTCTTAAGTAGTTCCCTCTCTTCCTGTAGGCTCAGTGGACTGCCCGTCGTCATCAACCCCTGAAGCGCCTCGACCCCTGACGGGGGACTAGAAGGCTTCCTGAACGGTGTGGAGGTGAAACAGGTCTTTGGTTTGGAATGTGGCCGCTCTGCACTGACTGGTGTTGGGTTTATTCTTCTAGATGGTTTGGATGGCCTAGAGATGAATGGAAACAACGGTTAGACAAATCGGGGGGAAAATAAGCGGTAGACTTTGGTTTAACGGAGAGTTGTGAACTCACACTGGGGAAACTGATGATGACCCAACAGGAGGGAAATCCTCCAAGTTGTTGAAGTTGAGCTGCCCGACAGACGGAGGTGAAACCTGCTCGCTTATCCTATTTTGCCCTCCTCCTCTACCTGACCTCCTCCCCCCACTGTCCCATCGTCCGTTTTCATCACAGTGATGTCCTCCACGTCTCCCTTGTCCAGCCATGCCACCACCACCACTACCTCCACCACTCCTCCTGCGGCCCTTCTGTGTTTGGATGTCCGGAGGAGAAACCATGTAGTCCCCCAGACTGATCCTCTGGCCGGACCGGCGCTCGGAGCCAGAGGGCCTGGACGCGGGGCTCCATGTCGTGGTGAAGGAAGGGCTGCTGAAAGCACTGACCCCGCTAAGACATTGGGACTCTGACTGACCAGCAGCATCAGGCGACACCGGCGTGGCCGGGGAAAACAGTTGGACACGGCTGGCGCTCCGTGAAGCGGCACCATCACCACCAGCAGACCTGCAGCCCCTCCTGTCAGAGAAGCCGTGCGTCTGTGCTGCAGCAGGCCTGTGACGGCTGGGGGTCTTGGCGGGTGTGGCGGGACCGTGGGTCAGCGCTTGACTGCTCTGCTCTCGCAGGAAGTTTAAAAGAAACGGGACAAATTCTTGTTTGTGAACCGTCAGCCCGGGTTTACAGAATGACAGCTTGTCGTTCTCCTGTTGAAAAGAGACACACAACTGTTGGAGAAATGGATTCCGACGATTGAGGCGTTTATGAAGCTGCAATTATCACTGATAATCGACACGGATTAAACCAAAATACAGCAAGCAATTAGGCCATTATTAGGCCTCTCACGATAACTACTTTCATATATTGTCCCAGAAATGATTGCTATAAACAATACTATTGTCATTTTAAGAAAGAAGGTTTGGTACTTAATCATGTGAGCTTGCAGTATATTGGTCCTACACGATTTGTGTTGCTGCTGAGAGAAATGTTATCCAAAGTTTAGACTTGCGTTGAGGCCTCAGACAAAAGCAAGTTGAAGACACGGAGTCTCTTGGAAAAATACTTTTAAAAAATCCATATTTTCTGACATTTTATAAACCAAAACCAGTGATTGATTAATCACACGACAAGAGCAGATGAGAGGATAGAAGCGAAGCAGCGAGACTTTGCTGGACTGTTGTTGACATTCAATCATTCTTAATCCTAGAAAAACACGCACGCATGTAGACACAATGACTGTTATTGGGCTCAATACAAATAATAACTTATCGTATGATATATGAACATGAACACCACCATGTTCATATATCATACGATAAGTCGATAGCACTGCTCTCATTAGAACACACACACACACACACACACACAGGACTCAACCACTGTAAAAAATAATTCACTGGTACACTTGAAGTGCAATAACAAACTGTGCAACATTTATATTTATTCTCCACGTGTAACTTTTGCTACTGCTCTGTATACACTATTTATATATTATATTTTCTGTTATATTTTGTACATACCTATTGCTTTTTTAAATTTCTTTCCATATTCTTCTGTCCACTTTGCTCCTGTAATGTCCAAATGTCCCCACTGTGGGACGCATAAAGGTGTATCTTATCATATCTTCATTATTGCACTGGACAGCTTCAGAGACCAGCTAGCTACCTAGCTAACAACGCGCAGGCTAACATCTGCTAAACGCGCACAGCCTTTCCTCAAACAGCGACAGTAATAACCGAAGAAATAATAATAACAGTAAAAAAATATGATCTTCTTTAACGCTTCATTCCATCTTGACCCGCAGGGAGCGTCATGCCTACAGTCCTCACCAGCCAGGCTGACGTTAGCCCGCTAGCCGAAGCAGCGGCTAAAAGTTTTTTTGTTTACACTTGAGTCGCGAGCGATGTCATCCCGTAAGTCACGCGACGGCCGGGCAGGACCGCGCGCGTGGCGCGAAACGTGTCCCTCGCGCGGCTCGGAAGCCCTTTCCCCGCACACTCACCTGGAGGTTCCTCAACCAGGCCGTGACCGTGTCGGTGTCCACTTTCTGCGACAGAACACATTCCAAAAGAGCCGCCATTCTGTCTGCGCGGCCGCTGCGCTGTGGCGCTGCTGCGCGGCCGCGGGACTGAGGGGATGGCCTGGGGGCGAGGGGGCGGGGCCAGCGTCTGACGCAGGCGCGTAACTAGCGTGTGACGTACTACGGCGACCACGTGTGCAGCCCAAATGACAGCTCGCTCCCTGCATGGTCTTCTGAGGAGAAGCCCGAACACATAATAATAATAATAATAATAATAATAATTTTATTTATATAGCACCTTTTAGTAGTAGATTCACAACGTGCTCTCACAAAAACATATAAATCACAGACAACTAAAATCAGCATTCCAACAACAATACAGTTTTCAGGTCAAATATCTGAATAAAGAAAAATGGATATAAAAAGATAATATAAAAAGACGACATCACATAAAAGCAAGTCTATAGAAATGGGTTTTTAAAAGTGACTTGCACAGACTCTGCCAGCCTTATCTCCTCAGACAGGCCGTTCCAAAGTCGAGGGGCCCTGATGGAGAAAGCTCGATCACCCTTAGATTTGAGCCCTCGACTTTGGAACTGTTAGTAAAGACCCACCTGAGGCTGGCTTGTAGGGGATCAGCATTTCAATCATGTAGCTTGGAGCGAGACCAAGCTTTGCTTTAAAAGTAATTAGTAACATTTTTAAAATCAATTCTAAAATGGACGGGGAGCCAATGAAGTGAAGCTAAAACTGGGGTTATGTCATGCCGTCTATTTAAACCGGCGAGAAGCCTAGCTGCTGAGTTTTGGACCAGTTGGAGGCGTGCGAGGGATTTTTTGTCGACACCAGGGAGGAAGGAGTTGCAGTAGTCTAGGCGGGAGAAAAGGGTGTGGGTCAGTTTTACTAGTCCTTGTAAACAGGTTTGAGTCCAGGACTGCCATTGTTAGTAAGATTTTACATTGACTATGAATAGCATGCTCCAAGTGTGGACATCTGTCATTGCATGAGATGACTTCTCGGGAAGAAGATTCAAGCCTACAGGTCAAGGTCATGGTACAGATATGGCCATGCTAGGATAAAGTAATATCTTCTGGGCGATGGATGTCTGTCTGCGAAGACTAGTTTCAACCTTGTGTGGTATAGTCTAAATTTGTGTGCGCTCATGGTGAGGTATATAAACTCTTGTGTTGCTGCGTTCATTGTTTAAAAACATATTTTGGTGATGGATACATTGTAAAGTGAAGTGAAGAATAACAATGTTTGTGTAGACCAGTTGCGTGAATGTTAAATTGAAAAAATAAGAAGCCTAATGAGAAAAAATACTACTTTTTGCTATCTATTGCTATCTAAATTATGTGGCCAAGCTACAAAATGTTATCTCTACAATGAAAAGATCGAGGAAGATGAACTTGCTGCCAAATCTTACAAATAATCAAAACATGAGGGAAGGATTATGGAATAAGTCTTCTTCATTCAAAAAGGTATGATTAATTTAATGGTACTGTTCGGTAAATTCAACATACATACAGTAAAGGATTATGCCATTACAAGGATTACACACATGGGAAATTGTACTGCCAAAGATTATGAGATGTATTTAGCTTTTTGATATGTAACTTTATATATATATATATATATATATATATATATATATATATATATATATTGTTTTGTTTTATGTTGTACAGTATTTTGGATTCATGTATCTATTTGGAATGTTATTATATTTAATCAGTCATCAGTGGTGTCCAATTGTTACAGATTGTTTTTTGTTAATAAAATTATTTTTTTTCAAAAGCTGACAGTCCAGTGTATTAATAAAAACACACAATTGTATGTTAGAATTTCTGTTAGCATTTAAAAGCAGAAAACCTTTCACAAGATTCTGTCTGCATGCGGAATGAGTATTTTATTTATAACCAGTTTATAAAAATAAAATACAAAATAATTTCAAAACAAAAAGAAAAAGAAAAAGAAACACTGTACAAGGCATTGATATGATACAAATGATAGAATAAACATAAATAATTACAGTTATATACAATGCAAACCTCCCGCTTGTTACATTCTTTCCTTGAGACTGTACAGTTACAGTACGTTTCAAAACCAGGACGTACATTACAAGACAAAAAAATATCAACCATTAAAAAAAATCCCAACGAGTGAGGTCAAAATGATGGATGGGCAAATTAGCAAAATGTCACAATAAATAATTTCTGTCAAGTATTTATAAGTTATTAACAGGTAATCCGATGTTATGACATGAGAAGTGTACCGGTTTACACCAAAGCTTTCGTTAGTTTCTGTCTCACCTTTCAAAATTAAAAAACAAAACAGCTGGGATTGTTCTTGTTGGCCTATTGGGTATCTGCTACCAGCAAGCTACCATAAATATGTCACCTTCAGCAGCAGGCCACTTTAAAAAGTGACAAAGATATTCTCACCTGGAAGGTTTCACAAGTACTACGACTACACATCACTTATGTGCAATAATGATAATTAAAATAAATAAAAAACACGAGAGAAACCAGATTATCTTTTAAAATCAGCAGCACTGTTTAGTGTCTGTTCCTCTCCCCTTCCACTGAAGATTGTTAGCATATAAGTCATGTTTTTTTACAATAAGGATTTTATTTAAATAATTATTTGAGTATTTTACAGGTATATATTAAAAGTCCACACAACAGCATTCTGAACTTCTGAAAGCTTGAAAACCTGTGAGTCTGAAAGGAGGGGGGGGGGGGGGGGGGGGGAGAATTCAAAAGATTGATTGCTGGCGACATATAGAAACTGCACGCCCCCCCTCCCCCGTTTGAGCAGAGCGTACAGTAGAGTTATGACAGGGAACAAACACACGTTGAATACTGCTTGCTGAAATGTTTTCATTTCAGCCAATCAATTGAACGGCCCATGCAGTCTCACAGAAAAAAAAGCTCTGACGGTAGAAGCTTTGTAAGCTTTGGAGTCTGGCAGCACTGATTTCAGTGGTGACATACTGACAGGCATGGCAGCACCGGCCGTTTACAGACAAGGGATACGTGAGGGGAAAGGCTTGGCTTGGCCCTGGTAGTGGAATGATCACCAAAACAGACAAGGCTCAGTCATCCCTCGCTATGCACAGAGGGGGCAGAGAAGAGACATTAAGGCGGCTGACTGACTGAACGCTGTCTGCACTTCAGGATGAGTCATCGTAGCTGCTCTGTGAGGCGAGCGTGGGTACAGTAGAGTAGAGAGCGCAAATGTGCCCATTCGACCTCTATACGCTCCCGTGGTTATCACATCTCACGTCAAACAACACATCTTGCAAAAAATTTATCAAAATATTTGGCAATGTCTGGTCAAAATGTGCAGCGTCTGTCTTACGGAGACTGTGGCTGCACATTAATCTTTCAACGGGCGTGTTTTTCCTACATTACAAAGTCTCTTCTCCTTTTTTCATTTTGCTTATAATTATTTTGTGCATCAAGTCCTTAGCTAGTTGCACAACTAGAAATAAAAATAATGTCTTTATCATTAACCAGCAACACAATCATCCAAAGTCAGTGCAGGAAGCGCAAAAAAAAACTAGAGTCGTACGTCAGGTGGGAAGGGAGGAAAATGAATATTGAGATGATTCTACAGAAATGTAACTTGCCAAGCCAACAGGTGATGAGGTCCCTGCTGGGCTAGAATCTTCACAAGATAAATGCCCTGTAATGTTAAGTGGTATGCAGCTTTTTACTCAGTAGTTGATTCAGATTTTTTTCTTCTATGTTTTGTTTTTTCAATTCCCGTCTTTTCTCTGTCGAGCATGCAAAGAGTAGCACTGGAAGGAAGCCGGAGTTATTTTTTTTTACAGTATCTTACAAGCAGAGGAGTGGGAAGAGGTTGTGGAGAGGAGTGTTTCAGTGAGGAATCCTAACAAAAAAAAAAAAAGTGTTAGAATAAAACAAACAATACTGATTCCTTCGCCTTGTGCACAAAACACAATGTACGTCATTATATAAAAGACATTCTCCGGCGCAGGGGGGGGGGGGGGGACAGAAAAAAAACATGAACATTCTTCATCAGTGAAGATTTGAGATTTGAGAAATATACTGAATGTAGATATGGCCTCCATTTTCATTAACATTTGACAAAAAATGTCAGTTTGAGGTCAGAAGATTCACATTTGTTCAAAGTTTTAATCTCAAACACTGACATGGCGGACGCAGGACAGCTCAAGTGGGTTTAAGAAAACTTGAAATATTTCCTTTAGTCATTACAAATAATTAGCTACTCTGTTCCTCAAGTAAACTGTTGCTCAAATTGTGTGGGATTTTACAACAATACAAACAGTTGTGTTGCTACCTTTTTATATTTAAAAGAATACTGGGGAAGAGGGTCGACTTACAACCACCGGCACACGTCTGATTTTGGCTCCTTTTTTCTGTTTTTTTTTTTTAATTACAGACACACCAGAGTGAATCCTCAGGCTGCCCAAAGTGCCAAGGCACACGCTGAGACAAATATCTGCATCTGGACATCACGTAATGTACTTTGTGTTCTTTACACGTACTACCGCTACTACGACTACTACTGACACGTGTTCCATTAGTGCCTTTGGATCTAAAAGGAGCTCCACGATTAATTCCTTCAAATTACCTCTCAGCAACACAGTAGGCACAAAAAAAGGTGTGTCCTCACACACTTTTACGTGATTGATTGTATTAAAGGAATCGCTACGGCGTAATCCCTTCGATTAAGCGTTTAAAACATAATCTGAGCGACACAAACATCACACAGACGGGGGTCAGAGTCATAGGGCGTTGCTAAGCATCAAAATAAATATCTCAATAAATACAACTGTACACAGATTCTCACAAAGTAAATATTATACCCTGCCTGGCGTCTCCAAAATCAGAGGAGACAACTGAGTCAACCCCAGGCTCATATTAAATTAAGCTGGGATCAGCCACACTGATGTTCCATCAGTATAATACAAGTGCATCATTACTGGGGGATAAATAACTTACGATATATTGTTGTGCGGGATGATTTAGAATTGAATAAATAGAAAACTGATTTATTCACGTGCCTATTGGCTCAACTAACTATTGATTCATGTATTATACAAAGTCCTGCAATGGGAAAGACTTGTTAAATTTTGCAGCTACATTATTTCGCATTTTATCAAATATAAAATGAGGTCTCTTACATGTCCACGTACAGTAGTTTGTTTCTGATAAATTGTTATAAAGGGGCACAAGAATGATTCTACACGTGAAGTTCATTTGACTCAAAGTGAGGAGCCAGGGAAATGTAAGTTGGAGCTTTTAGTGTCAGGACATCTCGGCCTCTCTGTTATGTCCCAAAACCTTAGGGTAATCCAATACTAAATCGCTGGAGTTCGCCTTGAAAGCTAAGCGCATAAATGAACAACAAACGCCCGTGTGCAAACATAAGGAGAGACCACTGGGAAGTGGCGAGACAAGTATAAGGTTCAGACTGCAAGACTAAATTATAGAGGAAGACTCGGGTTTTTATCCTGACTGGTGTCTACCCTGTCATGACTGGAGTCTTCCCATCCTCCTGCTGTGGCAGCGCAACTATCTGCTCAGCTTGCTGGAGCACTTGCCCTCTCGGCTGCAGCCTTTCCCCTTGGACAGGTGGAAGGGACCCGTGCGTGCCTGGCGGCTGCAGCAAGTCTCCTGGTGGTGAGTGTAGAAGCGGCGGGGAGGCGGCGAGCCAGAGAAGCTGGGCGGCGAGCGACTGCGGCCCAGGCAGCCCCCTCCCCCGCTGCCACGGTGCTCGTGGCGGGAGGGCGAGGAGCTGACGGAGCGCTGCAGGGAGGAGGAGCTGCGCGGCGACGCGCTAGAGCTGCGGTGGTGGTGCGGCGAGCTCGTCAGGCTGCAGATGCCCATCCTGGAGCCCCCTTGCTGGGCTGAGGAGCGGTGGTGGACGGGGGAGCCGCGGGAGCCATGCATCAGCTGAGCAAGGCATGTCAGGAGGTCCGAGTCACTGGTGCTGCCGGCTCGGATGCGGTAACGCCTATGCCTAAATAATAAAGCACAGCAGGGTGAGAATAACAGTCAAGTCACTACATTTCAAGGCAAACCAGGAAACAGTGAGATTAAATACATTTCTTTTCAAGAGTTAGAGAGGACCAGTGTCTCATTTCTTTCATGCTGTCCATAAGAAAACACTCGGAGAACAGAAATGTTTGGATTAATAATTGGATGCAGATCAACACATTACCTGCCCTCCACTGTGGGGCGGCTAGGTGGCTTTCCGGGCGGGGGGCGTGGCAGGAATTGAGCGGCCAGCTGCTCAGCGGAAGAGGCTGAATGCACAGGACGAGGGATCCGGCTCTTGCGGGACAGAGGGCTGGAGGAGGAGGAGAGGGACGCTGCGTCGTCTCCCTGGCGGTCGGAGCGGGAGCCCATGAGAGAGTCCTCGTCCTGGGAGCGGTCGGAGGTGGAGGACAGCGGGTCCCTTGCAAGGGAGGCCACTATGGGACCGCGCCTATCGGAGAGGGATGGTGACGCAGTTGGAGAGGGGACCAGGCCCTGGTGGCTGGCTTTCTTCCTTAGGAGCTTCTCCTTGGCAGACCCTGGGGGTGGGAGTTCTAGCAGGCTAAAGGGCTCCAGGACTGGGATGCGACTTTGCCTGCGGCTGGGGTCCTTATGGGGGGCAGCCGGGGAGGAGGAGACTGGGCTGCTAGTCTGCTCTGGGGCCTGGATCACCTCTCTACCTTCCTCCCCCCTTAGCTGAGACTCTGTGGCACAGGGAGTGGGGCCAGAATCATTCTCGGGGTCTTTAAGCTTGGGGAAAGCCCCATTACTTGAATCCTTTTGGCTAGAAGCATGCGGAGAGAAGAGTCCATTGGCAAAAATAGGACTGCGCGGGGAGCGAGGAGAGCGAGGGGAGTGTGGGGAGGAGGGCGAGCGTGGAGGAGGTGTGCGTGGGGAACGGGGGGAGCGCGGGGAAGACACGCGACTTGGCACGGGGCTTTGAACTTTGGTGTGGCTGTCTCCGTTGACCAGAGTTTCGGCCAGGGGGTCTGTGGGTGTCCCTGGGTGGTCCTGTGGGGAGGTGATGTCCACTGTGTGCTCCTCGACCTGCTGAGCCTCAGCTCCAGCCTCACCACGCCTCTCCAGGAGGAGGCACTGTGGAGCACTGTCTGATCCTGACTGGGAGGACAGACCGGAGGGACGCTGAGCTGTCAACTGAAGAGGAGGAGGGGGAGGTGAAGACATGGGAGGGAGGAGAGAAGACACACAGGTGTTATTCAAAACAATTGAGCACGCAAAAATTGGGAATATTATTCGAAATTGTCAAAGGCCTGTTGCTGATAGACTACAACATGTCGAGTTGTGCTGTAGTTCTGTAGCAAGAGCCTGATGCAGATGTGTGAGAGGAGAAGAATTTTATAATGTGGGGTAATAAATGGTGATTAGTTTGGCAACAGCATGCAGTACCATAGCTACCATTATCAGACCAAAACACACACAAGTGCTATGGCAGTGTCAGTCAAGCTGTGAGTACTAAACCAGCAAGTAGGACAGGAAACGTTCACGCAACTTCGCAGGGGGCTTCAGCGAAGAGAGGGTGAGGAACAAATACAGGGAGAGAGAGAGGAAGAGAAAAATAGAGACGACAAAGACGATCTGAAACAAAAGAGATCATGCAACCTGTAGTCATGACTCGACATTCCAAACACACATGCCACAATCAGACAAAGACACACTCCTATTCAGATCACAAGGACACGTCTGACCCATGCTCTGTCTGGCCTGCACAAAGCCCTTCATGGTGTCTGGGGAGAGCTGCCTGACAACAACACAGTAAAAGCAAGCCAACTGAACAAAGAAGCCAAAACGAGCAACTTAAAGGAAAAAAGAAAATGATATAAGTGATAAAAGCGTTTGACAGCCCGTGTTGCGCTACTGACGTAGGAGGAGGCTGAATGGAGTTCTGTTTTTATGGTGATGAGCTCATCACCTGCTGAAGTTGGGCACGTGTGATGCGTATGACGGAGGGAAACTTGGCGTTGGCGGCGCCCGCCGGGATGGCCGGCAGTTTCCTACGACTGGGCGAGCAGGCGCCCGGGGCAGGGTTTGGCGGAGGTGGAAGGGAGGCATGGCAGGAGGAGGAGGAGGAGGGACGCTCCTGCCGCTGCTGGTCGGCAGACTGGCTGCGCCTCATGCCCCACGGATGGCGCTGGTGCAGCGGGTCCGACAAGGTGGTCAGGAGGGTGTGAGGGCTGGGGGAGCGCAGAGGGACAGGGCTGGACGTCCGGGCAGCGACTTCCTCAGGCAGGGACGGAGGAGAGGTGGGGAACTAAGAGAGGGGGGGAGGAGAGAAGTGGGAGGAGGAGAGAGGAGGGGAGTGGGGGTGGTGAGATTGGTGAGGGAGTGAGAAGATGGAGGAGGTTCGGTGGGAGTTCTGTGAGGCAGGAGAAGCGGGCTGCACCGGCGGTGAGCGTGACGCAGAGCTCTTTTTTTCTACAGGTTAGGCGACGGGAGGATCTTAAAGATAATTCTGGCGATGACTTTAAGGCGAGGAAGGTAGTTGGTGGGAAAGACATTACAAAACTTGGAGGTAGAAAGTCTGGAGGTGAGAGTAGTGGGACACTTATTCCTCTTGCAGTGGAAAAAAGCAACTCTGCAATTTGAGTAACAGCGTTTTATGTTGAACTTGCAGGATTTTGGACACAATGGGCTGGTGGGAGGTTATGAACAGCAACAAAAGAGCAAAAATAAAGTAATTTAAACTGAGAAAGCCAAAGTATATTTTCAAATCATTTCCTTTCTAAAGTAAATAAAAAACATATTGCAAAACGTCAAATAACATGAAATTATGCAATTCTGAAGCAAATCAAAGTGCATTTAAAAAACAATAAGCTCTCCCTTTCCCCATGCTGTGATGTGATCAAAGCTCTGCATTTGTGTCACAAATATCTTCTATTAACAGATATACACGAGTGAAGCAGCGGGCAGACACAAAGCAGTAAACATTTAGCCTCAAAACTACAGCAAGATGCAGCTGGTGGAGCTCTGGTTGTTACATGGTTTTTAGCATTACAGTTCTATAGCTAGAACTCTGACTCTGTGCAGCTTTTTAACATCGTAAAACGCTGACTACAGTCAGTCTCATGTGTGCCATGATGTGAGGTGGCGTTTGAATGTGAGCGCTTACCTGAGTGAGAACTCCCTCGGCCAGAGCGTCAGCCGGGCTGGTTGGCGTGACGGGGGGCAGAGCCCCCGCAGGGCCCACGCTAAGCTCCAACTTGTCCACTTTTGCGCTTCTCCTGGAGGAAGACATGCTTTCCTGTTTGGCTCTTCCGGGGCTCGGGCTGCCCTTTCCCCACCCGGGAGACTGTTCCCCCGGCTGGAGCACCTCCGGCTCCTCGTCCTCCACCGAGGGGCTGGTGGTAGCCTTGGCTCCCGGGGAGCCACTGGGCCGCTCCACCATTACCCACTCCCTTGAGTCAATGTCCTGCTTCCCAGAGCTCAGATTGAGGGCCACAAAGCCCCCGCTGCTGGCCGCCCCCTCTCCCTGCTCCAGAGATCCAGGGGATTCTGGCTTGGGGGAACCAGCGCCGGACAGGAACTCCTCGTCATAGTGCCAGACCCTGTCGGGACGCTCGCCGGCAGGCACAGCTTGAACCTGAGTTACTGGGATGATTGCAGCTCCGTGAGCCTCCTTCTCCTGGTGAGGGGCGCCAGGCTGCTGCTGAGTCGGGCTAAACAGACACAAGACAGATTAATCAAGCACTCCTCTATCCTAAGGAAAATCTTAAAACCAATTTGAACACAGATGGAGCCGGTCGATCGATAAACCTACCAGGCCTCGAGGAAACGCTCTGGACTTTGTTTTGACTCCAGGCCGAGCCTCCTCTCCAGCTCAAAGCTGTGGATGTTGCGGAGCTTCCTCAGCAGAGGGCCGTCGCGGTCAGAAGCCATCACCTCCGAGTGTAGTTTGACCGGAGAACCCAGACTTGGCCCGGCGTAGGGGTTCTGCTGTCCTTGGTTGGCCTGGTTGTTGATGGGTTCCTCCTCCGTCGCCGCCTGCGGGAACCAGGTCAGATCTTGTAACTTATTTTACCAAAAGAAATCGGTGGATTTCACTTGAGGTACAGATTTACTTGATGAAACTCCTACCTTCCATGCGGCTGTCCTGATGCGATTGCGGTTGCGGTCCAGCTCCTCCCAGACGTCGGCCTCCTGGTTGCGGTGCGGGTGGAGCGGAGAGCCGGGCAGGCGCTCGGGAGCGGGGTTGTTCTCCGCGTCGCTGAGCTGCTCATCTTGCAAAACCTCCTCTGTGTTTTCCCTCTGCAGGTCACCAGGTATCATGGAGGCATTCGCCATGCTGGGACAACACAGAAGTACGCACATTATTTCATGTTTGAGGCTGTAAAAAAAAAATCGGTCCTGAATTCACTCATAAAAAAAGTTGATCATTTCGAAGCAAACACACCCCATATGCGCCGGAGTGAGGCGGGTGTGATGTTGTGGTGTCGTGGCGCTGGCACTGATCGTCAAGGTGCCATCGGTGCCAGTCCGCTCCCAGTCGTAGGGGTCATTCTCCACCACATTGTAGGTTTTCATGCTGTTGTCAAACACTGACATCAGCAGCTACGAGAAAAAAAACAATCCGCAATTAACTATTTTTATTTGTATGCAGGAAGATTTCAAGTTCTTCAAATTGGTTTTTAAACACTTGCAGTTACTTCTAGACAGGCACATATTGGGTGCTCTCAGCCTGAGCAGACCTCTCTAGGCACAACTTCTTTAACACGGGGAATATAGCACTATATCATCACTTCCTGTAACCAGCTCAACTCTCTATCAAACCCGAATAAGTCCCCTTTGTCACCTGGTAGTCGGGCTTGGTGAAGTAGTCCAGGGTGGAGATGTGTTCCAAGAACACGCCGAACTCTGCCGGCAGATGTTTCAACATCAGACGATGGTCATAGGTGTCCTTCAGCTTCCCCACGTGTTCCTGGGAGTGGACACAAACACACACATTTGCGCGGCCTGTCACATCTCATCACTCAGAGCGACCGGGCCAGGGCCGTTTGGTTCCGGGGAAGGACAACAATTATCGTTCGTCCTTACTTTGTCCTTGATCTTCCTCCATGGCAACTGGCCGACCAGAAACTCCACCAGCATGTAGAAGAGGGACCAGAGGTCATCGTGACGACCCATCTCCTGCGGAATTACATCAAGTTTGGTCATTGGGAGCAGCATTTAAACTGCAGCGTCACAGATTACACAAGCGTTCTGGCTCAGGTTGGACAGATACGCACCTTATTCTTGTGAGCGTTGACAGATGCATAACGGACTGTTCCCCTGAACCCTGCCACCGGACGAGGCTGACGAACAAAGACGTCCGTGAGATACAGTCATCAAATGCTTACATGGAAATAATGTCACGCACACGCTTGAATCCAAAACCAGATGTGCAGAGTTTTAGTCACAAATAAACTCAAAACAACTGCTTATAAATTCAGCTGTCTTTAACTTAACCCTTGACACTTTTTTAAGAATATTAGATTATGTACATTAATAGATTTTTCTGTGGCTACTTGAGGGCAATACAACAAGCTGTAAACAATTATTCATTCACACATTCAGCAAATAAGGCTCAGCATTAGCATTCATTTGGAGTTTGAAGAGTTGAAAGATAATTCTCTCAACGTGGCGTATGTCATGTTACACTTAATAATATGATCCACTGTTAATATAAAAGAAATATTGATAAGGGCAGCTTTAAACCGATATTATCGGCCAACGAAAATATATATTTCAAGTTTATGTTTACATTTACTTTTATTTGTCTTAAGGGTTTGATAACGACATCTTAGGATCACTGCCAATTAAAAACAAAAAAATCATTTTTTTCTTTTATTCATTACATTTGTTTAAGTATATACTCAGAAACAGGTGAGGGCACTTACAGGTCGGACCTCCTGACAAGAGTTGGTGAACTGGCGAGCCAAACCAAAGTCCAGCATGTAGCAGGTACGACAGGTGCTGGGGAAGCGACCCATGGCGAAATTAGACTGGAGCAGTGACGAGGGCGAGGTACGGAGGCAAAGGTTAAAGAGAGAAATAAAATGAATTATGTGTGAAATGTAATCGCAATAAAAAACATTAGGTCTATTTACAATATGCAAATTATGCAAGTTCCTACGGTGGAAAGTAATTTCGATACAGCAGCTCAGAAGATATATTACATAAGATATTTACATTCTTTTACATTTTGGGCATGTAGCCAACTTACTGTAAGTGCAACAGTCAAAAAAGACAAATACTGAATCAGCATCAATACTGTTAACAGAAATATAGACATATTCCCCTGTGCCTGGAATACATACAGTATAGGAGAGAATAAATCAGAGACAACGAAATGAGAACCGGGCAGAAAAGTAATCCTCTGCTGCAGCCACCGCCCTGTGACTGACCGGTTTGATGTCGCGGTGCAGGAAGCCGACGGAGTGGATGCTCTCTATGGATTCCAGGATCTGGCGACCCAGCCGCAGGGTGGTGCTGATGCTGAACGTGCCGCGGGTCATGCTCCTCCTCAGGTCGGCCAGATTACGACCCTTGAGAGACGGTGGACAAGATCTGTTAGTCCGAGGGGCCTGGGGCGTAATCCAGCAAATGTGATCAAAAACAAAAAAACGGCTACAAAAATACAAATGGATCTAGTCTAACTTAATTATTTCTGCGACACAGGATGTATAGAAAATATTGAATCATTCATTCATTAGCTATACAGCACATAATTGTACCATTCCTGTGGGCATGGTTGTTTAGATTACAGCCGTACTACATTTTTAATCGGTGAGCAAATGCAGAAAATGTATTTGTGAATGTGTTAGGATGACTTGGGTCTCCCAGCCTCGTGTGCTGGATACAATAGCTGAAACTAATTTGACGCCTCTGTAGTTCACCGCAGGTGACATCTCATGTGAACAGCGTGCAGTAGTGCTGCCTCGATCTCTCCAACACCGAGCTGCTATAAATACATATTTTCTGCTTGATGTTTTGCTCGACCGTGTCTTTCATACATTTGGAGACCTGCTAGTGAACCAGCTCAGTGTTTTGTCCATGTATCCACACATCTGAGTCACTGAAACTGTGCAACTTTAAAATGACATGATAATACATCACCTTTAGCTGCATATTCTACAGGTTCATATGCATATTTAATAGTGTCTTGTGTTTCCTTTATATTGTATTGTCGCAGTGCCTTTAATGTTTTGAGCCAAGCCCTTGTTGTTATTCAATTAAATTTACCATGTGTTGCTGATTAATCATTTTTGTTTATGAAATGTCATAAAATTGTCAGGCTTTTTTGTGAAATAGTGAAATTGCTTTTATGGAAAAATAAGAAAGGCCTTTTGAGTAGCAAATATGTGTCATTTTTGCTCGATGAATGATTCCAGTGATTCATTTGACTGTTAAAACTGTCGGTGGAATAATTGGGTGAGTCGAAAATCAACTGTTCCAGTAAGTTTGATGTGTCGCACTTAGCTTGGTGAATTGTCTGAAAGCGTGTGAGTCATTAATTCCTCTGCATTTAGACCCACCTGAAGCTCCATCACCACGTAGTTAAAGCGGTCATTGCGGCCACATCCCACGAAGCGACACACGTGGTCTTTACCTGGGAAATCAAAAAAAGAAAAAGAAAAGAGCTCTTGATGATGATGATGAGTGTTCCTATTTCGGCTGCCCTTCCCTCTCTGAGCACTGGAGCGCTGTATGACAACCCTGCTGATTTATATGCCACAGCGCACAACGCTGTGTCTACACATGTGCATGAATGCCTGGTGAGTTTGTTTGTGTGTGTGTGTGTGTGTGTGTGTGTGTGTGTGTGTGTGTGTGTGTGTGTGTGTGTGTGTGTTTGTGTGTTTGTGTGTGTGTGTGTGTGTGCATTCTCTGGTCTCAAAGGACATTGCTGCACTGGCAGCTTGACCGTGGCCACACCCCGAAGCCCTTCAGCACGTAGTCAATGCAAACAGTAGCACCAACAAAACCTCCTTGTTAAAAAAAAAACAAACCACCACATCGTAATCTGCGTACTGTCACCATATTGTTACATTGGATTTGATCAGATCAACAATGAAAAAAAGGTCGAAATTGAAAACACAACCAGCTATTATTAGCTGGATATGACCCGACAGTCTTCTCATGAGGCCGGTGGGTCGATGTTTACTCTTCACAGCAGGGAGGGTCAGCAGCGCAGTGTTTTCTGGATGGCCGGAGTTCAGCCCGTCTCAAGTTACACGCAGAACCATGATGGCCCAGGCTGCAGCCATTAGACAGCAAACATGATCCCAGCCCATTGATTTTACCCCTCAGGGGGGGGGAAGAAAGCAAAAAAAAAAAAGCCCCCAGTGGTTAAAAAGGCAGGAAGGAAGAGGGGAGGGGAAAAGAGAGAAAGGAGTGAAACTAAACAACCCTCCCTGAAGGAGATCTCCAGTTGATCCTGTTTATCTGCTATGTGACACCGGGAGAGGTCCGAGCTTCACAAATATACACGTCCTTTGCTATGAGAGCTCTGTCACCTTTATTTACGGTCACGTGAACCCCCCCAATACGTCACCAGACACAAGATGAAATACAGAATTATTTATCTGCTGTTCCTGCTGATAAGGAGTATTCCACTGCAGACACACGGAGGCAAACTGTGCTGAACTCTGGGCCAAACTGCGTATTTAGATGAGTCAGGTGATCTATATCTGGAGGAGAGATTATTATCCCTCCCTGAATCGTCTACAGTCACTACATTTCCTGGACTAATCTTCCTCTGCTCGGATTTTGGGAAAATTATTGACAGACAATGTTTCACTTGTTTTTTCCTGCCAAGAATGCCAATGACAACACAAGAGTGTCCTCTTCTGGAGCCACTCAATAGGTCAGCGTGCCACGCAGAGGATCAATCCATTTTCAGAAATGTAATCCAGCGAATCCATTTTCGACTCACCCTGCAGCTTCTTGAGCACGGCGACCTCCATCTTGAGCACCTGCTTGGGCTGCTGGGCCGACTCCACCTTCAGCGCCACGCTGACCCGCGTCAGCAGGTCCAGCGCCTCGTAGATCTCGCCGAACCCTCCACCCCCGATCTTCTTCGTCTGGATCAAGATGGTGAAAGATGAGAACATCACATCTACATTTACAGACTGTTTGAGAGGTTTATAAATGATTTGACCTGGGAGATCAGGGGTCAAGGTTGGCAACAAATCAGCTTCCGTGGACTCTCCAGCAAAGAAACAAGCCTTACAAAAATAAAACCTGGAACAGCCTTTAAGTTATTTATATATATATAGATTAGTTTACTGAGAAATGTATCTTTGAATTATTGTTTTAGTGACGTAGAGTTTTATAGCAGCAGTTAAATCACTGAGGCTCCTTTTGTTAAAGCACTGCCGCCGTGGCGATGTGGGCGTGAAGGAGAAAACAAAAAAAATAATATCAACATGATATTGATTCCAGCACTTAGCTAATGAATATAAATATGTATGCATGCTAGAGTAATCACTCTACACTTTTTTTTAACCCATACCAACCAATCTGCTCCCCACAGGATGCTGGCACAATGCAGAACTGTCACACTGCTAGAAATATTCAATGTCACACAAATATAAACATGTGATCTACACATTGACATATTATACTCAGCTATATAACGTTATGTGATATATTATAATATATAACAGCTGAAACAAGACTGTGATTCTGCAGCCATGCCAGTGACACAGCAGTTCTTTGAGCTGAGCCCAACCATTGGCATGCTAACGTTCACTCGCAATGACATCACTCATCAACTATAACGTTTACCATGTTCCTCAAAAGGAAGGCTGTATATGAAGATGGGTGTGTTTGCAACTTTGTGTGGATCCAAATAAAAATCCGGATCTTGCAGATATACAGTAAATGTGGTTTCATAAGGAGGCTGTTGGGCCTTGGCGGAGGTACGCGCTCTCCAGAGTGCCATTCTAGTTAGTTATCTAATATATATATATATGATTGACAGCTTAGACTGACGACATAAGTTGAGCGTGTGTATCGGCTGGACCATGATAATGCGGCTCCGCACCACAACAACGCCGGCACAGACTCCAAACGATGTCACCAGGGATCACCCGTATCCACGATACGCTGTCCTCATTTTTGTTCAGTGGGAAGAAGTGGAGTATGTATTTTGCTCATCTTTTCTTTTTATGGTTTAAACCCTACAAATACGGTGTCATCCTACTCTCAGAGCATCCCGTCAATCCAACAGGGCAATCAGTGCTTGAAATCATGCTGTCCAAATTCATTGCAAGGGGTCTGTTGATAAAAACTAGTCAATTTGTGTTGATTTATACAGACCACATCCCCCAAACAGTAAGCATTAAATGAATGGAGTTTCCAAGTTCCTGCATGTGTAAAAATCGAATTAGTTTGCCTGTTTTTACCGAGCTCTCTTCAAATTCCCCCCCCTGGCAGTTTTAGCTACTCACGCTGACTGCGCCGTACGACTACTAGACCTTTAATTTGCCCTAAGCTCCTACGTGTCCTTCGCTGTCCTCCACGCACACACACTCCGAGGGTCTTGTGTCGCGCTGAGGGCCAAAGTCGCGGGATTAGCTGCAGCGATCTTATGTAACTCTGCTCCTTAGAAGACAGGAGGTGGTGCCAGGCTGCCAGTAAGGAATACCAGCATCACATGGCACCGCGGCCATAAGAGGCTGGCACAGCAGCAGTGGGACACATGGGCCCTTGGGGAACACTGCCACCGCTGCCTATAGCCCACTGCACAGCCACAAATAGCTGTATGGGCTATTTTTGGATCTCCCGTCCTGCAGCAGCACTACCTGGACAGAGCGACACGACCCCAAACTATCCAAGCCACAGGTGGGACACTTTAAGCAGAAAAGAGGAGGATTCAAAGGGCAGGGGCGGGCATCGCTTTGATGGACAAAGAGTTGTTTGTTCGTGGGACAGAGCGCGAGCCCGGGACAGGCAGCGACGGGACTCAACATACACACTTGCCCCCCTTGTCGTTTAATAACATGTCACTTACCACTTTCCATCGCTCCTTGACCAGGGAGAGCACGCTCAGGATGTCGGCTTGCTCCGCTCCCCCGCTCATTGCGCCTGTGGACCAGAGACGCTGTCCTCACTGCTCACCCCCGCCCCTCGACCCGCAGCCTCAGACTGGGCCGGGCATTTGGACCTTGATGGAGAACCCTGCAAGAAGTGCAAGAGAGACGTGAAAACTGCAGAGAACTGATGGATAGGTTTCTGGTTATTCCGGGTAATCTGGGTCATCTTCACAGAATAGAACCTTCAGTTTCTTGGCTGTCGAACAAGGAGGTCTCACCGTGTCCTGAAGGCATGTTTTTTTTTTGTTTTTTTCAAGGCCTGGTTGAACTACAGGGGAAAAATGTGAGAGTCTGCCCAGTTGCGAGACAAAGTTAAACCCCGGGCTTAATGTCTGGAGCGTTCTGATACTTGACCGTCGCTGCAGCTGCCACACCTGCTGCCAGCAGCTGTCTCTCGAGACAAACTCATGCCACCAGCTCCCGGGCAAACGCGCCGCATCTTACAATACACACGCCGTCATCTCGGTATCGTCTGTCCCGGTTGTTTATCTTCATTATATGACAAGTCAAGGAGCAGGCCCGGTGAAATTAAGTGCGAAAGGCTCATCGGACAGAAGATACAGTTTAATCTGCCTGATATTGCGTTAGAATTACTCCCTGTTCATCTACTTTACTTGTAGTTTATGTTTTGTAAAAAAAAAAAAAGCTTCTAAAATATCCCTCTCGCTTTTGTTTTTGTGCTTTGTTAAATCACTCTGCTTCTCGTAAGGTTGCTACCAGTCATTTCTATCATCAAACAACCTGCTCTTTCATTATTCAATTAAAAATGATGAACCAGCGTCCCGAAGCCCAAAGATATTGGCTTTACTACCTAAGACTAGGAAAACTTGCACACTGCGTTTTTAACGACACTCGCAGTTGTTTGGGTTATGTTTTGTGTTTTTGCATTTTTGTTTGAAACCAAGCTCATCAATCAATTATGCACAAATGTATTTCTTTTAAGAAAATAATTTCAGCTGCACATGTTCATTATTTGTTAAGTGTATAATGGTATATGAAATATTGACATCATCAAATATAATAACTCAGTTTGTTTGTCATTAGAATGTCGTTCTGTTAAATCTATTGCCACATTGCACAAGCGACCTTTACATGAAAACCGGTCGTCTGTACAACATCAATTTCGAGAGTTCCCTGTTAAAGCTGCATCTTTTCTCCCGTGTTACACAACATCCGTGTGGTAGATAAGCGTTCCCCAGGAGAGACGCTAACTTCCTTTCGTCTGTCTTCAAAACCCCGACTTTGATCCATCATCTATCTCTGCACACAGGCATCTCACGGTTATGCAACGGGGGCCTTCGAAACGCAGTTTGGTGACGGGGCAATGACGCTGACATCAAGCAGGCAATCAATCCCATCATGCACCAGGATGAGTTTGGGAGTGAAGCGGCCTCGGTGCGGCGGCACTGCTCCAACACACAGACGCCCCAGGACGACGTGTTTCAGGATGATGAATCTCATCTTAGGAGACGTGCTGTTACTGTAATAAATGTAAAATTGCATTCAATCTGTATGTAATCACCGTTATTAGCAGTGTCTATTCCAATCTCTGAATTTATTTAGTAAGGACTGACACTACTGTTCAGAGCAACTTTTGTTTTTACATACAGCGGACTAATGTTCTATTTTATACATTTTTCATACATTTGCAGAGTTTTTCAGATGTGGCACCTCTTAGTCTCTCTTTCTCTCTCTTGCAGACTGACAATTAAGGCTTTTTATTCAATTCTATTCTATGTTATCAACATGAAGTGTAAGATGGGACCACGAGGACATCAAATGTTTCATGATAGAATTATAATAGACAGAGAAAATATCACTTTGAGATTTGATTTGATTTGAGAGTAGAGAGCCATGCTAACAAGGTCTGTTTAAGCACAGCAGCACCTTGAGGTTTAAGCAGGTGTAATGTTTACCATGGCAACAGTATCGCATGTCGGCATGCTGCACTTTGGGGTCGATGAAGGTTATTAGTTTCGCGGGTATTTGGCATTTAAAACCAAAGCACAGGGAGAATTGCAGTACAATTTTGACCTCACGGGTCATCAGGCGTCATTCTCTGGGCACAATGAGCGTCTGGACAAAATGTCACAGCCATCCATCAAACAGTTATTGAAATATTTCAGTCTGGACCAAAGAGGCGGGCCAACAAACACTGACACTGACGCTGACATCCAGAGCCACGCCGCTAATCTGCAGCAACAACACAAACAGGAGACCCGGAGTTTGCGCTGTGCCAACACCACTGCATAAATCCATGCAGACCGAAGCTGAACCTATAAACGTATTTTCAGGCAACACAAAAATGCCCTTGTGTATCGCATCAAAGGGCCTTGCAAGTTTTTGTAGACGCGGAAAAACTAAAAAGTTTAAACTTTCTCAATTCTTGATATCATGCTAAAACCAGAGCACGGAGCACGTTCCACAGAACCACAGGAGAAGAAACACGAGGTTCAACACACTCTAGATAAACAACATCTCTCTGTGCGAACACTGTGATTAAATAACCTCGGCTGCCTGCGAGTCACTCCAAGGTCACCCCCCGGTGTTTTCCCTGTTTCTGTCACATCTGAGACATCATCATGCACATCGACACGAGCAAACCTTTCTGAGCACAGAGGGACGAGCTTGTTCAAACTGCCCTGAGGGAGAGATTTGTTTTTTGGCGGAAAAGTGGAGGACACAGAAGAACGTTATCTGACCCCCATCGTTTAGCCCCCACAATCAATCGGAAGTGGGTCAGAATATCAGGAAAAGATGTCGGGGTCCCTGCCAACACACTTCTCCAACACACATGCACAAACACAAGCTTGTACATAAGCACACGCACACGTCTATGCACAACACTCACACTGTGACTAATCTCACACCTCACAGAGAGGCACGGCTCTACTCTTCCTCCTCTTCCTCCTCCTCCATACGAATTCGCCTACAGCCCTTATGGACTATAAAAGAAATTAAAACCCAATCTGTGACGGCCGAGAGCTCCCGACTCATCATGAATCACGGCCGCCTGACCCCCGGCGTCTCCATGGCGACGGTGGTGCAGTGCCATTTTGGGTTTGCTGACTGCAGCTTTGTCGTCGCCTCTGCCCTGGGAGCTGCAAGTTTTTACGGGCTATACGGTACATGAAGCACTACCACTACAGAGCTCCTCGTTCTAAATTATACACAAGCCACCGGTGCATGCACACATGCCATAACACGATGCTCAAAAAAGGGGAATAACTAGACTGTAAATCTGACATCTGTCCAAATCCAGAGTGAGGCCTGGTTCCACAGCGGGACAACATGCAGGGAGACTTCTCCAGCCCGGCTGCATGGGTGATATGATGAGAGGCTGGTCTGACAACTGGAGAGGAGCCAGCATGGCGGAGGCCCCTGAAACACTCTGGGCATCATTCAAGTCATTCACAGCATGGATGGATGAATGGATGGAAACAACAGATCCAAGGATGAGGAGCCAGTGAAGGGTGAGACCCTCGAAGAGTGTGTGTGTGTGTGTGTGTGTGTGTGTGTGTGTGTGTGTGTTTATGTGGCGGACTATGCTCCACAAGAGCAGTAACTATACTTCCAATGACCACTTACTCAAATCCTTAAATTCAGGGCAGAGTAAGTGTCAAGACAAGCACAAACACCCCTGCTATTGGCTGAGCTTTTCTTTCTTCTTCTTTTTTTGGAATGGGGTGCCACAGGTAAGAAGCCAAACAAAACATTAAAAGCCGTATCCAGCTGATCACCTCTCCCCCTCCCCGCAGTGGACCGAGTGGCTCTGATGTGTGGAGGGAGCTGTTGCACAGCGACTTCGAGCGCCACGGCAGATCCACTCGGGCGCGTCCACGCACGGCGGCCGGCCACGCGGGGGGCCACGCGGGGGCCACGCAGGGGCCACGCCAGCTCGCCCTGCCTCGGCCACGGGCTCTGACAACCAGCTGCCGCCGCACAACGAGGCCAACGCAATGTGTCTGCGGGCGGACGGAGGGAGGGAGGGAGGGGGGGGCGGCGTGTTGATGTTGCGGGTGAACCGGCGGTGCGGCCCTGCGGACTCTGGATCCTCTTACCTCGGGTCTTTTTTTTTTCTCTCTTTCTGCCAGCGCCTGATCCAAAGAGCAGCCGGGTGTGGTTTACAGAAAAGCTCCTGCGGTCGGAGGCGGCGGCGGCGGCGGCGGGGACGACACGAAGCGGAATGCCATAGCGAGAGAAGCGGAGGCCGGGGTCGCTGCCGGGCGATTGGAAAGCAAAACAAGCGGAATGAGGAAATATGTCTGCGTGCGGTCGTCCCTTTTCTCCTTCTGCCTGTCACCTCGGCATCTCCTCCTCCCGTCGCTCGCTCGCTCGCTGCGGATCCGTGACGTGACGACACTGTGTGATGATGATCGGCGGCAGCCTTTCCCCTGCGCGCGCGGTCCCGATCCCATCGCCCCTCGCAACAGCTCGGCCGCGCGCGCCCCAGCGTCTTTAAAGCTCGTCCGCGGTTTGTTGAGTGGGGGGCGCGCGCGCGCCGCCGCCGCCGCTGCTGCTGCACACGGTGTTTGTTGCCAGATTTGAGTGAAGACATTAGTCGAATCAGACCAAACCGCCCAAAAGTAGTTTACATGCCGGAGAGGGTTTTTTGTGCTATTATATATCACGTACACGTAAAGATAAAATAAAGTCATTGACTTATTGACGTTTTAATCTTTATATGTTTATTTTTTTAAACATTAAACACGCCGAATTCACCATCATCAGACCCCGTTTGCTATTAACCGCTGAATGTACCGATAACTTTTAAGTAATTGCTGTTTTACTGAAGAAAACTTTAAAACTTGGTGATTCTAAGGCAAGTTCTGTGTCCCTTTTTTTCTAGGATTTCTATGAAGGTTTATTATGGGTGTTTATTTCAAGGGCGTCGGAAGTAACAGTATTGTCAAGTGTTAATCAGACTGGATTTAAAAAGAACATACGGACCATGTGTATCCTGTCTTTGACTATGACTTTGTCTGTCTTCTTTTGGACAATTTTTTCGAATAATGTAATATAGAAAGGTTTCAAAAAGAGAAAACACATAAATCAAAATATATATTTCATCAAATAAAGTAACCTGTGGTGTTTCAAAGGACGCGTCTCTGAAGTTTGGAACGCGGCCACAAAATAAGACAGTTCTCGCAAAGTCCACTGTGAGGCGCAAGTCAGCCAAAGATCGCGATAACTGCAAACTGATGGCGAACGGCTGGAGACAAACCAATAGCCACTCTAGATGTCAACCAATATCCTCAAAGCACCGTCGTCTCCTGCTGTTCTGTGGTCGTAGAGGAAGAAATAAACTAAATCTAATCGACATTTTATATGTTTAATATAAATGTTTCATGTCTCCGTTGACAGCCTGTGGTGAAAGAAATATCGAGGTCTTTAAAAACTCCTGCTTCAATAATTTGACTACGGTAGAAGTCAGAAATAATATAAGCAGCAAAATACAGAAGTATCAAGAGTATATCAAAGGCAAAGGCTTGTGTCAAAGTGTTAGCCAAAATAAAATATACATGGATTATTGTTATATGCATTAGCATTTTATGGTTTGAGGTGGACAAGGTGAAGCTACTTTACTTTTTAATCTTCAACAGCTGATCATATGTTTTGTACGTACAGTCTTGATCTTCAAAGCAGCCACAGCTGTAAAAGAAAAATGCCATGAGGATTAAATTGGTACCATATTTGCCTTTGAAATATAGTGGTGTAGAAGTGGGCCCTCAAAGATCTCCATGGTTTACCTAATGTTTATTTACTTGTGTATTTGTTGTCATTGGAGGCTGTGATATGTCACTAAGATACAGTAGCTAACAACATAACCATTGCTATACAGCTCCATCCGCAGAGAAACAACTTTTACTACAGTTACTGTATCGTTGATTCTATTTGAATAGGCCACGGCAGTGTATATTTAACTTTGAATTTGAATATAGAATATGGAGAGGCAGCTTTCAGTTTCTATGCACAACATATCGGGAACAAACTCCTGCATGGGCAAACCTGATATCTGCTCCATCTAGCATCCGTCTTGACACTTTAGACAGTTTTTTATCCAATTATCTTTTATTCATTTCAGTCCTCCATGAAGGTTATACTATCTGTGTTTCTTGTTTGTGTCAAAACTGTTTCAGAGAGGTGTCGATTCAGCTCTGTGGTCATTGACAACGCCGCAAACTACATGTCCCCTATGATTATCATACCGTTGGAAACACCAACACTTCTGCAAAACAATCTCAACAAACTCAAGCACCGAACATTACAGCTGTCACGGGGGAGAATATGTTAAGTAAAGGACTGTAAAGTATTAAACTAATTATATGATTATGATTATATGACATCAGAGCGTATACTTATATAGATATATATGATCTGCCTGTATTTCTAAAATATTTTATTTCTTTATTTA
Organism: Scophthalmus maximus; assembly: GCF_022379125.1. Lineage (NCBI taxonomy): Eukaryota > Metazoa > Chordata > Actinopteri > Pleuronectiformes > Scophthalmidae > Scophthalmus > Scophthalmus maximus. The sequence continues at coordinate 6,779,307 of NC_061529.1, forward strand.
CTATATTTCTGTGAATCAATAAGCCAATTAATTTCGAATAATAATGACACTTTTCTGTTGACTACATTACTGTGTGTGTGTGTGTGTGTCTTTTTTGTTGTAATTATTGTTTTTTCACCTTTGTGTTCACAATAGTCACACGCTTATTTAAGACAACAATCAACGTTGTTGTTATTGTTGTTGCTGTTGTTCGTCCATGTGTATCTCGCTGGACATTGTCACTGGTAGTACTGTGTAGTGTATCATGCGTGAGTATGTAGTGTGTATGAATGAATGTTGCTTTAAACTGAGGTTTTTAATTCAACTATATAATAATTACAGACTTCAAAAAAACGAGCACAGAGTTGAATCAACACCTCTCTAACCTGTCAGCAGGGAGGACTTAAAGCGGGGCTGTTAAAACACACGTCTTTGTTAGCTGTTGTTTTTGTGTGTGGGTGTGTGTGTGTGTGTGTTAGCTGTGTGTTCCTAATAAACTGCTCACCGACTGCCCTTGGGCTCCTAAAGCCGGGTCGGAGTCTGTCAGGTGCGCCCGTTCTGCGCTCGACTGTTTTGTGCTCGGGAAACAATGTCAGAGTGAGAGCTCTTTATCTCCGCAGTCTCTCTCCCCCTCTCTCTCTCCTTTTCATGCGAGCGCGCGTGACGCGTCCTCTTCCGGCCGCCCGGCCACTGTGCCGCGCCCGTCGGCTGTCTGTGGCTGGTGAGCGACGCTAGCCGCCGAGCTCACCCCGCCGCCGAGCTCACCCCGCCGCCGAGCCGCCCGCCCCGAGACCCGCAGCTCCCGTGGCCCCGCGACGACACACGGTCCGAGCCGCGGCTCCTCAGCCATGTGGTCCACTTGGTCCCGAGCCCCCGTGCGTGGTCAGTGTGAGTGTGGTTCGCGCCAGTAGCCATTTCCACCAGCTGCTAGCCTTTTCATTTTATTATTATTATTATTATTATTGTTGTTATTGCCCTGTCCGGGACAGACGGCGGCAGCTAGCCCCCCCCCCCCCCTCCTCCTCCTCCTCCTCCATCATCCCCCCACCCCCCCTCCTCCATCCCCCTCGCCACCGCAGCAGGATGCTGAGGCTGTTCGGCGCGCTGGTCGTCCTCGGACTGGCCCTGGCGCTCGTCACCTCCTGGGTGCTGGACAGCTACGACACGGCGTGGCACCCGAAGCGCAGCGTCCTGCGGCGCCACGGAGCCGGAGCGCGGCGCAGCGCGCCACCGTTCCCCGGCGGCGAGTTGAACAACCTCTTCTGGTTTTTACAGGTGGGCTCGTGCTCCGCCATGTGTTGTTGCCTGTTTTGGGTCGGTCTTCTTTTGGCCACGTGTCGTGTCCGTGGTGTGTGTGTGTGTGTGTGTGTGTACAGTCGTGTCTCTGTGCAGCGTTGTGGTGCAAACCGCCCTCCCTCCCTGAATGATTGACAGAGAGGGGTCAGTGACCACAAGCGTGTGTCATTGTCCTGGTCAGACTTTGCACCTTAACCTCCTTTTGTTACACAAAAATCCAAGTGCAGGACTTTATATTCTTCATCCCTCCCCCTTATTCTAAATGTCTGGTTCTAGGTGTCTGACATCCACATCAGCCGCTTCCGCGACCCGAGGCGCATTCCAGATTTCGAGAAGTTCTGCACCGACACCGTCGAAGTGATCCGGCCAGCTCTGGTGCTCGCGACAGGTACCGTTGAATCCCCCCGCCCTCTCAACTGTGACTCAACAAGTCACCGCTGCCGGGCGGCCGCGGCTCAGTCGGTAGAGGCCCTCATCGAACCGCCAACCTTTGGGGGTTGGCGGTTCGATCCCAGCCTCTGCCAGTCCGCATGCCGGTGAGGCAAGACACCTCCGACGGAGGGCCAATGCGTAGGAATGTGACAGAAGAATGCGCGATACATATGAATGTCTAGTCTATATGACTAGAAAAGCGCTGTATGAATACAATCCATTTACTGTAGCGCGTCACGTCGGTGCAGGTGTCTCACATTTTCCCCCTCTCCGCCCCAACAGGGGATCTGACGGACGCCAAAACGGAGAGTAAGGTGGGATCCCTGCAGCACGAGGTGGAGTGGCAGGCCTACCACAACGTGCTGAAGAGGTCCCGCGTGATGGAGCGAACTCGCTGGATAGACATCCGCGGAAATCACGGTGATTGGCCGCGACACCCATACCCTGTTGTTGTATGGCAATCTATTAGATGTGAAACAAGATATCCTTTCTTTGTAACTGTCAAAAAAAGAAAGAAAGCTAGTTATTGGATCTGCAGCGTTGCTGACGGATATTCTCATGTAAGTTTTCAGGCCCTTGATTCTATGACAACAGCCGATTTTGTTCAAAACCGCCCTGTATCATGAGGGAATCTGATGCCTTCTATTGTGGCCATTGTGGCCCCTCTGCGAGCTTGTACGCTCCCCAATCTCACCGTCCTTTCATTTCTCCCGACAGATGCCTTCAACATCATGTCACTGGACAGTGTCAACAATTACTACCGGTCAGTATGGAGAAGTCGGCAGCACACTGAAACGCCTGAGTTACATCCAGTCACAGCTTCACCCGCATGTCTTGTACAGTAGCAAGCCGAGCGTGAAGTCCATCAGAGCATGCTTTTGCGACTTCACTGGCTTCTTAAAACATGAGTCGTTGCAGAGACCTATTTATTGACAGTATGCCCGAGCACCGAAATAGAAGCAGAATCTACGAGAACAGACTGACTCTCTTTGTGTTTTTGACACAAATTTCTGTTTGATGTGCCACTGCCGCTTCTGTTAACGCCGATTGATCTTTGGACTCCCTAATATTCCTAATGTCGTTGCCATCCTCTGCGAGACAGAGTCTGTCTCCTACGCGAGCCTCATTTACTTATTTAAAATGCATTCAATTATCTCTGGGCTGTGCTCGGACTGGGGCTGCTGCCTCCGTCCTAGTCGGCTGAGCTGCATCTCGTTGCTCACGTTGGCCCTTTTCTCAATCCCCCCCCCCCCCCCCCAGGAAATACTCGGCTAATCAGAAAGTAGGCTCGTTCCACTATGTTCACAAAACTCCCTTTGGCAACTACTCCTTTGTCTGCGCCGATGCCACTTTGACTCCAGGACCCAAGAGGCCGTACAATTTCTTTGGGATTCTCAACCAGGTATGCCTGTCGAAAAAAAACCAACAACATTGACTGTTGACTGATATAAGCAAATGCAAAGTTGTAATAAAACATACAACTAATAGTTATGGTACTAGAACATACAGGATACTCACAGTTGGCACTATTAAATGGTAAACAGTGCTGCAAGTATACATTTTCTGAAAGTAAAAGCACACATCACTGTCTTTAGAGGAATAAACAAAGGATGTGCACACAGGAGATGTTAAATGAGTGGAACATGTGATTATGACGTGTTTTTAATTTTTTAATTTTCTCTGTATGACAGACTCAGATGGACTTGCTGGACACGTTCAGAGCTGAGAGCCTGCAAAGCAACCAGTCGATCTGGTTTGGCCACTACACCACCTCCACTGTCGTCTCCCCTTCTCCAGGAGTCCGGGACATGATGAGGTAAAAAAAAAAAAAAAAAGAAAAGAATCCTGGATGTTAAACCGTTTTTTGAAAAGTGGTTGGTGCAGTGGCAGCTGAACAAATAAAAAAAAAAATGACACTTGAGGGAATCTGAAGTCATTGAGGTACAAACATGTCAGAATAAAAGACAAAAAAAGCAAAGCACAGTTAAAAAAAACGAAGTAACTGACATAGCAGCAACCTACACAACGTAAAACACACTTCAAAAATGGCTACAACAGGCGGGGAAATAACTTCAAGCTAGACTTTTATCACCCAGTCTTGAAAAAGAACATCTAAAACGTCAGCAGTCCAAGGAATCTTATTATAATAGAGTTATAGTTTTTACATTTGGACTTCTTGTGTCTAGATCTGCTGTCGCCTACCTCTGTGGCCACCTGCACACACTGGGTGGCCTGATGCCCGTCCTCCACAGCCGACACCCTCAAGGCACCATGGAGCTGGAGCTGGGCGACTGGATGGACAACCGCAGGTACGCAATAGGACATTATCGCGAAATGTTCTTAACCCCGTGCCGATTTCCCCTCGCTCTTCGGGTCCTCTCTTCACATGTAGAAACGTACACAGCTGCTCAGTACATTCTTCTTCTCGCTCCAGGTACAGGGTTCTGGCCTTTGACCACGACCTGCTGAGTTTCTCTGACTTGAGGTTCGAGCAGTGGCCTGCGGTTCTCATCACCAACCCCAAGGACGCCCAGTACCTGCATCCGGGAGTGGAGCCGCTGGGTCGGACACGAAGATCGACACACATCAGGTGTCTGGGTTGTGTGTGTGTTGACTGTTATGCCGACGTTTGGCTTCTCTGACGTCATGCACCGAGCTGTGTGCCCCCTGTGGACATACTGTTTTGTTGTCCGTTGAATTGTTGTTGGCAGAACTGCACATCACAAAACGTTACAGATTTCATTTCATCAAAGTGTCATTTGGTAGAAAGTTAGATGATAATTTAGTTACTCGTAGGTGTGCGTGTGGTGAAAAATGCTTCCAACTATTTCGCAACATTAAAACATGAATTTTCATGGTTTTCCTGTAGGGTCTTGGCCTTCTCAGAGGCTCCAATCACAGTGGTCCATGTGAGCGTCGACGGAGAACCTCTGGGGACAGGCCACTCTGCTGGAGGTCCCCTCTATGTTCTCCTGTGGGATCCATCGCTCTACCTCACTGGTCTGCACACAATCAGAGTTAAAGTGGAGGTCAGCACAGCATCCACTTATCTTCCCCTGAAAGTGTTCAGAGACTTATAATAATGAATTGGCCTTGATTAAGTTGGGAAGTTTTGGCCGCCTGAGTTGTGTCAGTGTTAGAGCTTTCTTTCTGGGCTCTGCCCTGCTGCTTTGAATGCTTTTTGCAGATTTTTTCTGTAATTACAGAATTAACCATCTATTTTTCTCTCATCTTTTTGTGTCCGTGTCCCGTGAGTCAGGACTCGGCAGGCCGGTCGACCGTGCGGGAGCAGCACTTCACTCTGGAGGACGACCTGACTCCCAGCTTTGGTTTCGTGCAGTCCTTCATCCTCCTCACAGACCACTACATCCTGGCCCGAGTGGCCTTCGTGTGCATGACGGTGTTAAATATCGGTGTGCTGCTGGCCTTTAGGTTCCTGCGTGTTCCTTCTGGCAGAGGTGAGCTGTCACTGAACGCCCTTCAAGTAAACATATCATCATAATGTCATTATGTAATTTAAGTGACGGCCGCCTTGAGCGCTGTTTCACTCGAGTCACGTCACAGTCTGCAGAGCTTCAGTCAACAGAAGCAAGGTTCGCAATAAACGCAGAATACATGTTATGCTACTATCATATGCGCTGGCAATATAGGGCTATGCATTTATTTCAGTAAGACAAACTTTTCTACAATGATACATTTTGGCTCTTTTTTTTTCTCTTCCACAGGATTGATGTCTCAAGCGTGTATGTCGCTGCATCTGGTCAGTAAAATGGACACTTTCTACTACTCTCTGCTGCTGTTCAACCTGTGTACAGCCTTAGGTGGGTCAATTGCTTTGTATTATACCTTTAAAATGCCTCTACTTTCAATATAGTATTGCAACAGAAAAGTTATGCAATATCTGTTAATTAAAGACTAATGTACTACATTGCACGTTTGAAGTCTGCGTGGCAGCAAAGTACAATAAAATCTAAGAATGTTTTCAAGATTTTCATGGAACGCTGAGAATGTTCCTGTGTAACATGACTCATCCATAATGGCCTGTGCTGTTTCCTCACCACTGCCCACAGGTCCGTGGTTTATAGGAGAACTGATAGACGGCCATAGCGGTGTCTGCTTCGCCTTTGGGGTTTTGGTCGATGGACACTTCCTGGAGGGCAGTCTCACCTATGTTGTCGGAGTGGTTCAAGTAAGAAACTTACTTTGATCTGAACTGAAACGATTGGTCAATAGACAGAAAATCAGCAACTTTGATAATCGATAAATTGTTTCTCAAATGCTAAAAAAAATCTCTGTTCCCATCCTCTGCTTTTCTTTATCTTATCTGAGAGCAAACTCAGTGTCTCTGGGCTGTTAATCAAACAGAACATGTCCCCTTTAGCCTTTGATGAGCAAACCATTGTCTAATACTTCCAATAATGTTCCATTAACATGTTTTGTAACACTTAATACAATAATGTATATTTATTATTTGACATTTTTGATGAAACCATCCAAAGCTGTTATCAGTACTAAATTTAATACTATTTGAGAACCTCACTAATCTCTTATTCAACTGAACCAACTTCCCAGCTGCTGTTCTTCAACATGCCCCTCACCTTTTACCTCTGCTGGAGCCTCCACCACCGTTGCTGTGGCAACACCTTCCGATCCCACTTCCTGCGACCGGGCTGCCGCTGGCGGACTCTGGCGGTTCACCTCCTCATGCTGCTGTTGCTCACCTGGCAGGTCCACTCCTGCTACTTCCTCCTGGAGACCTACGGCCTCGTGGCCTTCTTCCTGTCTCCTGTCCGCACGTGGGCGCTGGGGCTCGGCCTGCTGCTGGTCTACCGCGCCTGGACGGGCCCCGCCCCCCTCATTCGTGACAATGGCAAGAGTGTCTCTCCCTCTTGACAGTAATTTGCACTGTACCGCCACGATTTTCCATCGAACCTGACTCACAGATATATTTTGCTGTCTCTATCCACCCTGAAAGCCTAAATTTTCCCCCACACGACAACCACTTCCTTTCTCTCTCTCCCTCCACAGCCACTTCACAGTGCATCACACACACTATCCTGTTTCTAGATAGTAATGTTTACTTGATATGCATGTTATTGTAAAGCACGGGTGTGCACATGTCTGGCCATATACATAGCAATGTGTACAGTGTTAAAAAAACAACAACAAAAAAACACCTGGGATACATTAAGGGTTAAACAGCCTACTTGACGTTTGAAAGGACAAGTCCAACGTATGCTGCGGTTGACAGTAACTGTACAAGAGCTGTATTCTGCTGTGGTTTAAAGCTGACTCACTCACTTCTTTTGGAAGTGCTGCCTTGGCCGAATGCCACTTCACCACTGCCAAAGGATGAATAAGAAAGATTTCACCTTTTATTCTTCCCCTGAAAAAAACCAAACATTTTCATTCACTAATGAAGGCTGTATGTGCCAAAACCAATCATTGTGTTTACCTCCCGACAAACAAATCATGTGGATGATAAATGCTGTGCGCCTCATTTTATTTAGAGTAAGCTTGTCCGATCTTCCCATGGCTGATTTAAAAAAAAAAAATGGTAGTAACTTTGGGGGGGGGGGGGGATGACATACAGTAGGTAACGCAACCTAGACGATCATATTGAAATCAGAGGAAGGAAAAAGAGGTAATAAGGCTAATCAGTACTGTAGCCTATCTGTGTACAAGAATGATTCAATAATGAATCCCACTGCACACAACTGCCACTGGAAACTCATAAATATTCACTTTTGGAATATTCATATCAAAAAACTACAATGCCACTTCAGCGAAATGCAGAGAAGCCAGCTCGACTCTCCATGCTCCTTCAAACGTGACGTCAGAAAGCAGCTGTTTGTTTCTCAGGAATGTGAGCACTTGAACAATAGGCTGGCCCCAGTAGTATTTCAGGACAATGTTTTTTATACTCCATAGTAGCTCAGTGAACTTTAAAAACCAACAACAATAACATTCATTCTGATTGTATTGTGTGATTTCGCTTTTCCCCTTATGTTATAAAACTGCACTGGAAATGGTAATTCTTCACCTCCATTACTGTGTGTGTGTGTGTGTGTGTGTGTGTGTGTGTGTGTGTGTGTGTGTGTGTGTGTGTGTGTGTGTGTGTGTGTGTGTGTGTGTGTGTGTGTGTGTGTGTGTGTGTGTGTGTGTGTGTGTGTGTGTGTGTGTGTGTGTGTGTGTGTGTGTGTGTGTGTGGGGGGGGGGGGGGGGTAGGAAGAGCATCCCCTGCATTGGAAGTTAATCTGACAGGTCTGTGTGTGAAAACATGTTTGTCTGCATTATTGAATGTTAATCCCTGTTTTTGTAAAGGTATGAGAACGGTAAACTGTCGGTTTCACTCTTAATTCAGTCCTTTCTAGCCGGTAGTAGCAGGTGCCTGGGTTCCACAAGAACAAACCGATCTAAAAAAAAAGAACATAAATAGAAGCGATGTTCCTGCAGCATTAGACTCTAGTATTTTCTTCCTTCCAAATCATACCAAGTGTTAGGACAATAATAATTGCACAGTGCTGTTATAAGATATGCAGTTTAATATCCGAACACCTGCCAGACACTGAGAAAATTGATTATGTGCAATCATACTGGCAAAGGTTTAATAACTTTTCCTCTCTGCTAAGAGAGGTCGTATACATCATGTGTACAGGAGCACTACCACGTGTATAATTCCAGCATCAAGACAGATTTTTTTTTTATGCATTTTATTTTTATTATTGGAGAGTTCATCTCCAACAATGCTCTGTACCTCTCACAATGCTATAACCTGTCCACATGGAGGCAGTATTGAATGGAAAGATGTATTATGACTGTGCAGCATCTCACCTCCCTCTCCCTATTGTGCATGGGACTGTTGTTTTTTTTCTTCTTTTTGCAGGAAAGTTCACAGTTTACGATAAATCTGGTTGTGATTGTTTTGTGCTGTTCATTGACTTGACAAGAAGAACGGGCGATGACTTTACTGTCACTACACCTCTAGAAAAGGAATATAGTGTAAGAGTGATGTACTGGTGTTCACCTTACTTATTCTACATCCCCTCTTGTGTTCAAACTGAAGCATATGAATGAAGATGATTTTAAAGGCCTGCCACATATTTTTCTTGTGACAACTGAACTTACGAGCCAACCACAATTTTAATTTTATTAATGGTTTATAGTGCTGTGGAATAAAAAATGTTCATTACAGTAAATCATATATACTTTGTCTTCAGGTCTTTGATACATAATTTAACATTCAGGGGCGTTTTTTGTTCAGATCACAAATTCTGAGGACATGATGTGATTTCTGGGTTATGACAGTAATCAACTGGCATTGGCTTATCAGTACAATCTTATTAGAGTTCATTTAGTTAATGGTAGTGATAAATAGGCCACTGTGGGTTAATCTCTAGTGAGAGATGTTGCTACTGGAAACTAACTCACTATATCATCACTCTGATATCTTTATAATTTGCTTGCCAATGTTTCCCCCTTTCATCATGGAGGAAAATGCATCTGTAAGAAAATGAATAAGAGAATTCAACTCCTGTCACGTAAAAAAAAAAAGGGAAAAATGTAATTTAAAATTTACATACCGCCCATATTTTCGATGCCATTCACCACAGTTTCCAGCACCTGCAGAATGGAAGAAAAATTGCAACAAAATTATGCAGTCTGGGAAGAGGACACCCAATCGGAAAACCACAAATTATCACCATTTCCTCTTTACCTTGATTTGGCCTGATTTAACGCACTGGCTGAGCTCACAGAGAGCAGCGTCTGCTTTGCTCATGTAGTCGAGCACCATAAATCTCTCTCGGGTGATGCTCTTTCTCCGCAGTGTTTCCTGTGTCTCCTCGCTTAAAGGTGGCGGATACGGCACATCCTTGTTGTATTGGGAGATCTGCCCACACAAGATCACATGGCCGCCATTGTTCATCTGAGTAAAGAAAGAGGAGGCCAACGTATCAGAATCACCGTCGAAGCGCTTCAGAATCCAAATTCTAAATTCGCAAATGTTGGAAAAACAGTTTTGGGGGGAGAACTCAGATACTTTCCAGCCAAACGAATAGAAGAAAAAAAACATCCACTGGATTATGCTTTGCAATCCACCACAAGCAGTACCTGCGCTATTACAGTATCACTGATGGCACCTCCCACGTTGTCAAAGTAAACATCAACACCTTCGGGGCAACATTCCTTCAGCCTTGTCGGAACATCCTCTCGGCGATAGTTGACGGCGGCAGAGAAGCCCAGATCCTCCACTAAAGCTCTGCACTTCTCATCGGATCCGCAGATCCCGACAACCCTCGCACAGCCGTCCAGCCTGCCGATCTGGGAAAAAAAAGATGCAGGGTGCAATGATAAGATCAGAATCCATTTTTTTCCCTGCAGCCTAAACCTGTGTTGATGTTGCTCCCTGCGGTTAGCTAGATTCAATCGGATACCCTGAGCATGGCATTTAAAATACAAAGCAACAGCTCCAAATCATCTCGCCTTAATCTTTCTTACATTTAAACCAATAAGGACAGAAATGTTTTCACAAACTGCAGGTCTATGAGAGGGTAACCAAAGTTGTTTCTGCATATTTGAGCTTCATTTCAAATTGCACCTGTACACTGCATATAAGACAGTCAAGCCTTTCTGGACACAAAGCCAGAGTTTGCTGTATGTACCTGTCCGGCTATGGAGCCACAGGCCCCAGCAGCGCCGCTCACCACCATGGTCTGATTGGCCCCTTTGGTCACGTGACCCTTCTCCCTCACGCCCAGCATTGCAGTGAGGCCCGTCATGCCAACTGCGCCCAAAAGGTAGGACAAGTGCCCGCCAGCCAACTGTGGATCCACCTGCAACAGAGAAGGGAATATTGGCAACTGTCACACGCAGGGCGCTTTCAGTCCATGACTCTTACATTACAAATTCAAAAATGCCATTCTCCTCCCTGCAAGAGAGGTAATCACGACCCCGTGCGCCCGTCGCCGGGGATAACATGCCAGCCGCTGAAACGCAGGTGTGTGTGCCCGACCTTCTGCAAGACGGCGCCTTTCAGCACGGCGCGGGTCTGCCAGGGCCAGCTGAACGAGGTGACCACATCCCCCTCGGCGCAGGTGCCGCAGCGGCTGGACTCGACCACTCCGACGCCCCCGCCATCCACACACTCGGACAGCTGCCACGGGGTCAGGTAATGGGCACCGGTGTCTTCGTTCATTCTGCATCGCTGCGAGACAGAGGAAGAGGAGAGTCGTGAGGTAGAAGGGGGGGATCTTCGCCCGTGGACTCATGGTGGAGCCCTTGACACTTGGCTGTCTTGACCTTTTCTTAAACACAAAACTATTGTTTTGTGATATTTGATTTTATACGAGATGGACATATGTTCGAAGATGCAAATATATGCGAAGTAGTCAAACAAACATATTGGCCGAATCAATACCATGTAAGGGTCGACTGAGAGGTACAGCGTCCGAACGAGGGCCTCCCCATCCTTCAGGTCAGGCGCTAAAGTTGACTCCTCCAGGCGGAAATTTTCCGGACCTGGCGCCCCGTTCGTGCCTGCGTGTGATGGGGACAAGTAGGGGACGTTAGTACGCGCGTCGATGCAGTAATGCAGCAACACGGGAGACAATAAGTCACATTCATTCTGTTGTGAAACACATGATGAATACTTTTTTTACTAAGTATCGAACCTGGACGCGAGTTGAGAACGACTCTCTGCACGTGCATCCTCGGGGAGTAGCCTCTTGATTCAAAGCGGCGACGGCTGTGATAACCACACTTGCTGGCATCAAACAGACAGACAACCCGCGGGCTTTTGTGTGCAAAGTGTAGCTACAGTTTTACTACGTCGGTTAGCAACACGCTAAACTAGCTAACGGCTTTACAGACGCGGCTCCGAACACGGTGTTGACATTAGCCAACCGGTAGTGCACAGCAAGATGCTTCCCTGTCGGCAACTTCCGGCGGCGCTTATATCCAGTTAAGTCTACTAGAATCGATTTCCGCCTCGTATTCGATGCCACGTGTCCCCCTAGAGCAAAAGTTAATGAAATACGTATCCGATAAGAGCCCACGAGTATCGCCCGCCGCCTCTAAATGCGAGTGCGTGGCAAGTTAAGCGAAAGTGCGACATTATTTCCCGCCCAATGTTCCGGTGTCGCGGGGGGGGTTACTCTCTTGTCATTCGCGTGTGCTCTTTTCCGTAGGCGCCGTTAAAAAGGCGGCTTTGCGTGAATCAGAAACGGTACGCGCCCCCCCTCCGCCAGCAACCAATTGTATCAATCCCATTCGTCAACGCGGCAGGAATCGAACGCGTCCTGCTATGGATTCAACCACAGTCGCCGGTACAGTCGACGGCGGCTTCGATGCAACCGGTCCGTCGAAGATCCGAAACGCCCGGTGCCGCAGCGTTTGGTTGTCGCCGGCAAAGAGTGTTTAAAAAGTGGAGCTGGGGTTACGCCTTGTGGAAACATCTGGACAAAAAAAAAAATTCTATTGATTTTCATTAGTAAGTCGCTGCCGAACGTCAACTTCAGCTGCAGCTGGGGGCAACGTCAGAAAAAACGAACAACAAAACCCAGTGAGATGAAGGCGTGTGAGCCATGGAGGGGCAGAGTTTAATGTGAGTATACTGCAAGTCTGTTTGTCTGATGCACGTCGACTCGCGCGAGGTGTTTTATTATTGAAATGAATGAATTTAGCCAAATATCTGGCTTCACCTAATCATTCTCAACAGGGACTGTGTCACTTTCCCCTTTAGACGTGTTAAAAACAACAACTTATCTCTCCACCTGTTGTGCATTTGGATTTTGTGGGAGGCTTTGTAAAACAAAAATAGTTTCTGTGTCTCATGATTAGATGTCAGCCAGATAATAACAGGAAAAACAAATGTCTTGACACATTTGCCTGTGTGTTTTGTCTGACAAGCTGTCCAAAATATCCCCAAAAATATTCACTATTCAAAGGTTAATTCAGCAAATCATTCTGGAAGCCATAACATGTGTGGCATTTGTGCTAATTGTCTAATTAGTTTCTCCATAATTTCTGTCAATTGCCAAAAAAAACAATCGTCACTCACTCACTCACTCATACCACAATTCCCAGCACAGTGACAAACAGTGTCATCAGAGGCAGCCATGTGAACCTGACTCGACTTCTTGTCAACTGCATCTGTGAATGTTTTCAGGCTTTGCACGTTATTTTAAGAGCCAGAGAGAGGGAGAGAGCCAGAGAGAGAGACTACAGCCCTGCACAGTCTGACTGGCACAACATGCCTCGTCATGTCCAGTGAAGTATGATATTTACTTTATTATTTTGACTGTTTGACATCCTAACATAATAGGCCTTTAAAAAAGTTCAACATTTTATAGTAGGGAAAGCGCTATATGTTACTAACATAGACTGGATATTATGAAGATGGCCTGCGCGTCTCCACGTCATCCCACCAAATGAAGCCAAAATATCCAGGATATGGGCGCTGCCATCATGACCTACACTGCAGCCCGCCACCAGGTGGCAATCAATATGTTTTGGCTTCACTTTTGAGCAGGTGTCATGTTGTCCATCTTTACAGTCTTTGGTGTCTGATAACATAAGGCATGCAGAAAGTATAACATTGCGGCTCTGTGTGGTCGTCTCAATTTGTTGCGTTCGCGTGGCCACTGCACCACAAGTGCACATAGCCCGACTAGAAAGTAGTATAACAACAACAAGTAGGCGTCCGGGTTGCAACGTCTGCAAGGGACTGTAACTGAGACACATCTTTTATCTAGGTTATTGTTTTATTTGTTTGGAGTTACAAGATCGCATGGGCCATAGATCACCTTGCAACATCCGGGGGCCTGGTTAAGCATCATCACAAGGTCTCATTTCATCCTGAGTGAAACTCAATTTTTTTTTACACAGGTATACAAACCAAAACTCAACAACCGACACTGATTTGAACAGTGTCACACGTGGCTGTCTTCAACAACAAAGTCTGTAGCTCAACTTAAACTAAACACACTGCACCTTAAGAGAGCACATCCAAAAAGACAAAACACAAGCAAATTAAGAAAACGTCTGCATCAAATTTACAACGCACGAGCCGCAAATTCACAACACAACTTGTTTTTACAACATCTGACTTCAATAACTTCAGTAAAGTCACAAATGGAACAATGTTCCAGCCGAGTTTCATAACTTTTTTTATGCAACTCTGTTCTGTCACCTGGAAAGTTGTTTTTTTTAAATTTGGCCTGTTAAACACAAAGTTAACACTGTTTGGTAACTATCATGAATCCGACTTTGTATTTCTTCCTGGCAAAAAGTACAGATATTCCTTATTTTGATGTGAGGATTTACTACATTTCTTTGTTGTCCATCATTTTAAGTTGAATATCTTTTAAATTTGATAATAAATATAACATAATAAGCAGATTAATACATTTATTATGTCAGTAATTTCCAAACCAACTGCCTCCTCACAGAGGGTGGGGTTCTCCCCTTTTTTCCATTTGTCTTTTTCAATATAAATAATATTTCATTCAAATTTCAATAAGAATTATTCATTTTATAAGATATGATAATCCTTAGTCCCACAATGGGGAAATTTGCCATGTTGCAGAAGCAAAGGCGATATAGCATAGATGGGAAACATCAACAAGCATTATTGACATAAGTATAGTAAGAGTAATATAAAAAAAAAAAGTTTAAATATTAAAATACATTGTTAACAGGATGTATACTTTGTAAACAGGAGTGCATGTGTACAGGGCTGCACCAATGGAAATATGATCAGTAGCAGCTGTAATGTAAACAAAAGGTTTCAAAATAAATAAATAAATATCTTTGGCAAAGAAGGTGTGAATCTGAAAAGGACAAGTGATTGTGCAAAACCCCTTTCTCTCTCCCCCTCTGCAAAACCCCTTTCTCTCTCCCCCTCTCCATCCCCGGGAGCCTCCTCCCATGTGTGTTGGAATTTCCCGCATGGACTGAGAGGGACCTTGCTCCGTAAATTACAGCGCCGTGTGTGTCAGAGGAAGGCCTTATATGGGCATGGAAGTGGGTGTGGCCAGCGAGCTTGTGGCGGCTGAGGGACGGAGGGAGGGGGGATCACAAGACGAGCGGAGAGAGAGGGGGGGGAGACTCGCACAGCAAAAGGCCGCATTGCCAGTGGAGTTTTTTTCTCTTCCTCCCCTTCTGTGCAACCCTCGTGCAATAATGTGCAACAGACAGCGGCGGCATTGCGCTCGTGCAGATTAGCGCCTTCTGTCTCCAGCCCGGGGGGGGAAAGGAGTCTGTTTTTTACGCAACCGGACGTCGATCTCCCTCTTTTTCCTCCTCTTGATTTTAGGGAGGGGAGAAGAAGAAGAAAAAAAAGTACCGATGAGTGAGGTCAGCAGCGTAGCATGAGTCAACCTCGGGGATGTAATGCATGCAGTCATCACCACCACCACCACCATCGTCGTCGTCGCAGGTCGGTATTGCGCGGGGCCTGCTGTTCGCCGCTGCTGGCCGCGCGGAGCCGCCGAGTTGTGTGCGCGATCCTGCGGGCTGAGCCGCCGCTTTCATGACAGTGAGTATCGGGGGCAGACTGGCGGTGGGGGCGGGGGCTTGGGGGTTGCTGGAGGCTCCTCGGGTGCATGTCCCCGTGGCCTCCTCACTGCTTCAACTGACAACAACAACAACAACAACAGCAAAAAGTTTTGTTTACCCCGGCGAGGCGCCGTGTGCGCGCACCGCCGCCGTCGATCAGACCCTGACATTGGAGACATGTGACGTGTTGTGACCCGTCTTTACACGTTCGATCGATCCGAGGCGTGCATTGCTGATGTATGTGTGTGTGTGTGTGTGTGTGTGTGTGTTAGTGTGTGTGTGTGTGTCAGGCCACCATGCTCCACCACTTTCGGCCCATGCAGCAGCCTTGGTCCGCTGCAGCGGGACTCGGGGCATTAGTGACTGGATAATCCGTCTTCTGCAACAAAGGGCTTCTCGTAAATAGCGCTGAGCTGGCTGGCACACGGAAAGTGATGAGGAGGAGGAGGAGGAGGAGGGTCCAGGAGGAGTCCTCGTCGCATGTTTTCTTCTTCTTCTATCTTCTTCCATCAGCAGCAGCAGCAGCAGCATTAGGCCGCACACTCACCGACGAGCTGATGTTCGTTCGCCACACGGGGCTGACTTCAAAATTAGGAAAAAGGGCGACGGATTAGGAGGCGGCTGACTGCAGCTCGACACATGTACATTATTATTTTTAAGCCAATTTGGACGAGTTAGTGTGTTCACAGGGGCTAAAGCCCAGCGGGCTTGTGTAAAGGTTGCACTTGTGATGCGTCACGATGATCCCTCACCTCAGTGTGCCAAGCGCTGAGGCTGCTCCACACACACACACACACACACACACACACACACACTGTGGAGTGAGCTGTAATTTGCTCCAAAGCAGTGCAAAAGAAAAAAGAAAATGTTTTTTTTTAACTAATCTGCACCTTTTTTCAAAGAGGATGTGGCGACAGCAGGGGCTGTGTGCATGTTTGTGTCCCATCACATGGCTCCATGTTGCTGCTGCTGCTGCTGCTGCTGCTGCTGCACACAAACAGTTTAGTTTGAGCCCACACCACGTCGTGGCCACTCACAGTTTCCCCCCAGTCAGTGGTGCCCCTGAGCCAGTGCACGATCTGAACAGCTGCAGCTGTCTATTTTAAGAAGCTTGTGTGTGTGTGTGTGTGTGTGTGTGTGTGTGTGTGTGTGTGTGTTTTACTAGGCCACCGGTGCAAAGGGTGACAGTTGCCAGTCACTCTCTGAGGTTGCCACAGACCCAACGCTTCAGAGGAATGCGTGCCATGATCCTGACAAATTATTTTGTGTGACTTGCAACAGGTTGCCTCGATTACTGTGATTCTCGCAGAAAGAAAGAGAGAGAGAGAGAGAGAGAGAAAACAAGTCATAATGCTGCACAACGGTGGCACGATTTTCATTTTTCACAGATGGAGCAAAAGGGAGCTATTAAGTTTTTCATAACACAGAAACACTGGCAATCCGTGTGCATCTTCAAAATCTGGCAGACGGCACCGTGTGGAAATGTGCTGCAAAAAAACCTGCACGTCGGATAATATTTTTGATAATCGTTACAGGTTACCATGGGATTTGTCAGGATCTCACTACGAGCTATGAAAGTATTTAAGGGCCATTTTAGCCCCCCCCCCTTTGCATAGATCTTTTCATCATGAGTCATGCTTGCTCACTCTCAGTTGCCCTTCCTTTTTTTTTTTGAGTCTGCAGCCTCGGTTCAGAGGGCACGTGTTACCGTTTTTCCCCCCCTCTGATTAGTCACACAGTTGTAACAAATGGTTTCTATCACATTCTGCTTGCAGTCTGTTCCGTTTGTGTGGCGGGAAAGACAGTTTCCTTTCTGTCACAGGTCAGTTGAGCGTTGAGGGGCTTTGCAAAGGGGGAGTAAAGTTGCAGAGTGAGCCTCAATGATAAACGTGTGTGTGTGTGTGTGTGTGTGTGTGTGTGTGTGTGTGTGTGTGTGTGTGTGTGTGTGTGTGTGTGTGTGTGTGTGTGTGTGTGTGTGTGTGTGTGTGTGTGTGTGTGTGTGTGTGTGTGTGTGTGTGTGTGTGTGTGTGTGTGTGTGTGTGTGTGTGTTTGTTCACTGCCCATCATTAAACATGGTGCAGTTATATCCCGTAATGACATTTCCAGGAAGTATTGATCCGGCTTTCTTTAACTGCCTTTCTTTAACTGCCTTTCTAAGGAACGATGTATATACAGATAGTGTACTGTCCGTGTTGGCCTGCGTGCAGGACCTTATCCCCTGTGTCATGTGAGCTTAGCGAAGAATGACACAGTTTAGCCCCGGCGGCCCCTCCCCTCTATTCTCACACTCGATACCTTTTCAGCGGAGGTCTATTGTTGAAAAAAGCAAACAGCAGGTTTTTACACGGCTGAGGCGGGGATGACAATGAGAGTCCCCCGTGGTTACCCCTTTAGCTCTGATGGCTCAATGCTTGACCTCTCTCTCGTTTTCTCTACACAGGGTGTTGCCTGTGAATGAGGAGAACTCGTGGGCCATCTTCAGATCTACTCACCCCCGGGCCGACGACCCCTGGAGGGGTCACGGAGAACTTCAGAGTGGAGGAGAAGATTATCTCGGCCGACCTGGCTCCTGCTCACACTGACAGCCTTATGTTTCTTTGGGTTTCCTTTTTATTATTATTTCTTTTTATTTCTTTTGGTAATTGATATATTCAAGTGACAAAAGGTGGAGCGTTAGTAATCGGCTGGCTTATTCATGCCCGACATGAGTGTACCAGCCCCTCAGAAATCCAGCGCCAAACGGACGGGCAAGCGCATCACATTTTTCAGCGATCAAAGCGTAGCAATGAAGGAGCCGTCTCAGCACCCCGAGGGGTCTTATTATGTCCAAGGTGCCGCTTCCTCAGACCCGGGACAGAGCGAGGCTGCGAGCACCGTGACCTCCAACCCGGAGGGCCCTCACATGTACCTCAACTCTGTCATCTTCAGCCCAGACAAAGGTGACCAGAGCCGGGGTCACTATCAACAGACTGTCCCGATGAAGTGGGCCCACCAGGAGCCCAGTCCGCAGCAGCAGCAGCAGCAGCAGCTGCAGCCGCCGTCGCTGTCCCAGCAGCAGAGAGCTGCTTCCTGGACCCCCATGACTAACTGGGGACAGAACTTTATAAATTACATCGGAGGAGTTAACGTGACGGACTCAAGGACCCAGAATGCATTCGCAAAGTCGATGCATGAGACTTCTGGGTTGCAGCCGCATCAACAGCCCACGAACAGAGCGACAGAAAAGCAGCCTCTGGGGGCCACAGAGGCCTACAGGGATGCCCGGGGCCTGGAGTGGGAGCAGCAGCAGCAGCAGCCGCAGCCGCAGCCGCAGCAGCAGCAGCAGCAACAACAACAACAACAACAACAACAACAACAACAACAACAGCAGCAGCAGCAGCAACAACAGTCCCAGGTCTTTCAGGAATCCTTAAAACCCGGGGCACTGAACACACAACAGCACAGCACACCGCACCCAGGAGCAAGCTCCGTGTTGCAGCCCTTCCAGTTGGCGTTCGGTCAGCCCAAGCAGCACCTGCCCGCCTACTACCAGTCCTTTCAAGGCAACAGGACGACGCTACCTAACCCGCCGAACTACCCGACGCAGGCAAAGCCCCCGCACCCGTTGCAGCAGCTGCAGAAGCAAGAGCAGATACAGCGCCAGCAACATCACATCATCCAGCAGCAAATTCAGCAGCAGCAGCAGCACCATCAACAACAAATGCAGCAACAACAAATCATTCAGCATCAACAGCATGTGCAGCAACATCTACAGCAGCAGCAGCAGCAGCAGCAACAAATACAGCACGAGCAGCAGCAACAAAAGATGCAGCAGCAGCAGCAGCAACAACAACAACAGCAGCAGCAGCAGCAAATGCAACAGCAGCAGCAGCTCCATATTCAGCAGCAAATGCAACATCAGCATTTGCAACAACAAAACCCTCATGTGCTTGACTATTACCCTGGTGCACAAAATGCACAGCCCCTCCCCCATCCACACCCCGTGGTGGTCCACTCCCAGGAGTCCTCTGCTCCAGCTCCCCCAAAGATCCAGGAACCAGTCATCCAGGACATCACCCCGGAACCCCAGCAGTCGCCGGATCCCCCCACTCTCCAGTCCGAGACCCTGTCCCAGTCGCAGCCCCCGGCACAGCTTCAGTCCCAGGCGCAGCTTCGCAGGTCGCGGCGGCTCTCCAAGGAAGGAGGGGCGCCGTCCGACAACCCCTTTCTCTGCGCTCCCTCGGACCAGGCGGCCCCGGAGCTGCAGGTCTCCCAGAACGGGGCCCGCGACGTCCAGGCGGCCCCGACGGGCGTCATCCAGAGCACGCGCAGGAAGCGCAGGGTGTCCCAGGAGGTCAACTTGGAGACCCTTGCGCAGAAGGCCTCGGAGATGGAGTCTCTGCCATCACATGTTGTCAAGGTAAAGGCTCGTTTTAATTAGGAAACATGTCAAAATCTTTTCTAACTTTTTATCTCATTGCTGCTCATCTTGACCAGGCTTTTTCTCGCTTTCTTTTTTACTTTGTGCTGCTGTTTCCTCTGAAGCAGAGGAACCGCAGAAATAGCTGTTAATAGACAAAGACTGATGTTTTCATTCTGGTTCGCTGAATAGCCGTTTTTATATCTAGGCTTGTCGCTCGAGCCCGAAGCCTTAATTGAGAACATCTCAGCGAGAGAGCTAGAAATCTATTTCTCCGGTCTTATCCCAGGGTATAATTGCAGTGGGACCGAGGCTCCCCGAACAAGAGCGGGAGCTGGAACACACAGCCCAAAGCAGCTGCCAAGAAAATTCTGCCAAAACTTTGTGTGTTGCTTGTGATTAACGTGTTGCTGGAAGAGATGCTGAGTGTAATCGACGCCCAGCGACGCTGAGCTGCTCAGCTCTGCCTTGTGAAGGGGCTGAACGTGTCTTTTACATTGTGAAATCTTCTCACACGGCGAATATATATATATATATACTTGAAGAACAGCTTCAAATGTGACTTTTCAGCTTTTTTTTTTTTTAACAAACCACATAATAAATCACACCAACTCTTGCCATGCGAAGTCAAACACTTCATGTGTTTTTATCTGCTGAATGCCGTGATTGTGCAACAGGTCCCGTTGCCAAACAGCACTGAGTCAGTGTGTCTGCAGTTCAGCGCGGCCGTGCCCTGGATTGGCTTCATGGGTACTCGCTGATCATATAGACAAGTGTGTTTGGTTACATGCCTGCACACACCTCCCCCCATCCCATCAAAGGAGAGAAACTCCAGTCGGGGGGCCTTGTCTGCCCTCCCCCCTCTCTCTATACAGGGAGGGGTGCAGGGTTGCCCTGCGTGCAGCACTCAGCAGAATATCCGTCCACCGCCCCGGTGTGGGGGGGACTGGAGTTTTCCACCAGCTGTAATGAGCTCAGATCCAGCGCGGCCGCACGGTCGCATGCCTCTCTGCCCCCGTGAAGACGCAGTGTGCTGCGACAGAATGCGTCTGTCTTCGGCTGCCCCCCCCTCTGATGTGGTGGCGGCTTTGAAGCAGCTCCAAAGTTGATCGTTGCTCCAAAGCACACGCGGGCTGCTCGTGCCCACTTCATTGTGGTTTCTAAAGGGGGGGGGGGAGAAATGAAAAGAATGCTATCGGGGGACTGTTACTTTGGCACACGTTTGTCTGTGCTGCAGCTAGAAGTGCGATAAACCAATCCACAGCATGTTAATATTTCAAATACGTTTTATTTTTGAAATACTTTTTTACAGCCGTTCGTTTTCCATGTCTGGATTCTCTGAGGTTGTTAAATATTGTATTGTCCTGTTTCTTAACCCTGCCGTTTGGGTATTGACTACATTTTTTTAGTAGTCTGTTTTGTTTTTATCATAAGCTTTTTTCAGAAATCATCTCTATGGGCATGTTTCGATGTTTGCTATTTACATGTGAAGAATGCAGCAGCAGGAGTCTGCACATATCCACATTTAAGGAGCTGGAACTAGTGATTTTGTTTTGTATTTTTCTTTTTCTTAAAAGTGATTAATCGATTTGATATTTCACATCTATTTTAAATTTACCACTTCATAAATGCTAGCAGGGCAATTGCACATGTTCTTGTTTCGTATGATGGACAAATGCCCCTTTTCCAAAACAGCATCGTAACACTTCCGTCCACCATGTAGGAACCCCGCAGGCCGTGGAGTCCTACCGAATCGGAGGGGCTGAACGCCAAGCGGCATCGAGACGACAGCCTTCTGCCGCTCGTCATCCCCGTGTCTGTCCCGGTGCGGAGGCAGGAACCCTCCTCCCCCGACAGAGATGAGGCGGCCCTGGCATCCGGCTGGCCCCCCGGGCCTTCGAACCACCAGGACCTCGGGCGTGCGGACCACCAACCCTCGGTTATTGTCACGCGGCGACGCTCGCTCAGGAACTCCCTGTCCGAGAGCTCAGAGCAGGTTGGTACACGTGTGTTCCTGGTTGCTCTCTGTTCTCACTGTTTTGTTTTTTTTAGCAGGGTTTGTAATATCTTCTTTTTCATATTTTCTTCATTTACAAACAAAGAGTTGGGGGTAAAAGTCTGGTCTCCCACGGTCGTCTTCATTCTGTTTTCTTAACTCGTGCTATTAAATCCTTGCATTAATGCCACATTGCCCCATTAAAACCCTGTCCCTTCCCCCCACCGTGCAACGTCTCCCCTGCCCCCATTTTCGTTGTCTACACATTTCTCCCTGTCCCTCTTTCAGTTGTGGGAGGGGGGCTGGTTTTAGTGAACTGTTTGCTCTCTCCCAGATCAGGCAGATTATCAGGGTTTAGCGTTGCTATACTGTACATTATGTACCACACACACACACACACACACACACACACACACACACACACACACACACACACACACACACACACACACGGGCTGCATTGCCTTGTTCTCTCTCTCTCTCTCTCCTGGGTGTCTCTGGATGAGCTTTGAAAAAAGCCCACTGTGTTGGCATGCATAACTGTTGTTAACTTTTTTGTGTGTGTATAATTAGTCTCCAAAAAATTAAGAATCACAGCGTCACGGTGGTTAAGTTTTTGCCTCTTAAAATGATTGTCCCTTCCCAGAATGGCGGCACAGAGGGGGAGAAGGACGACGATGGCAAAAAGTCCAAGCGGCGTCCCCGGCCGGAGCCCCTCTTCATCCCGCCACCTAAACCCGGCTTGTTCATCGCGCCGCCCGTCTACTCCAGCATCACGCCGTACCAGAGCCACCTGCGCTCCCCTGTTCGCCTGGCCGACAACCCCCTCACCATGCCCCCCTACACGCCTCCGCCGATCCTCAGCCCCGTTCGCGAAGGCTCCGGCCTCTACTTCTCCACCTTCCTGTCGTCGGCCGCGGCAGCAAGCGCCCAGGGCCTGCCCCCTCCGGCGACGCCCAAGTCGGCCACACGCAGCCTGTTGCGTTCAAGTAAGTCAGTTAAAAAAAAGTTTGTAAAGCCTCCCTATATTATCCCGAGGACATCTTAACTGTGTAAATTCAAACTTGAAGTGATAAAAACAATTGTCAAGTGAACCGTGATGGAATTTCTTTCTTTTCTTGTTCTGTATATAAAAAATAACAATGAAAACCTTTTTTGACAATGTCACTGATCGGATTTCTGTGTTGTTGCCCCCTTCAGACAGCTGTGACATCACACCGCCAGTGCTCACTGCGTTCAGCGACGCCACTCCAGTCAGCATTGAGCCGTGAGTATTTTTTCCTCTCCACATCCAAAACCATCATCTTCCATGATGGAAACTGGGTTTTGAGGGAAGGGGTTGTGTGTCAATTTTCAGATAATTATACGGTCACTCAAACGCACGCATTAACGTAGCCGGACTAGAAGTCCTGCAATCAATTATTCAAAACCATAACACTGGGCACAAATCATGAAATGGCTTGAAAGAGAGCGCAGGCCTCTTGAAATTCTAAACCCGTCCTTTAAAGCAGGCCCCTCCCCTCCGCCCGCTGTTGCCGCTGGAATCTTTTGCCCTGTCATCCACAGCAAGACGTAGTGGGAGCATCCAGACCTCCTGATCTTACTGTTCTGCCTAATGTCTCTCTCAGTGAAATGTATCCTGTCATAACCAGTCTATCTAACTTTGACACGTGTGTGTGTGTGTGTGTGTGTGTGTGTGTGTGTGTGTGTGTGTGTGTGTGTGTGTGTGTGTGTGTGTGTGTGTGTGTGTGTGTGTGTGTGTGTGTGTGTGTGTGTGTGTGTGTGTGTGTGTGTGTGTGTGTGTGTGTGTGTGTGTGTGTGTGTTATTAAGGAACAGTTTTATGTTTAAAAAAAAAACGTATTATACACAAATAGGGCGGAAATGTAAAAAGGAAGGGGTTTATAGATGCTCGTTTTTTATTACTGATAACAAGCAGAGTTAACCTATAAAACGGAAAGTATTTCCTGTGGCTGCTTCACCATAGAAGTTTCACAAGTGGGAGCACTTTTAACGTGAAGCCGCTTCATGTAGGTGGTGTTCATCTGCATTAGCAGTAATTTTAAAACAGCCATGATACGTTGTAAAGTAAAGTTCACAGGGAGTCTGATCACATGCCTGCTCCGTTTCCGGTGAATCCCTCGCACAATAAGAGCTACTGTATTAGAGACGCGATGTGAATACGTCGAATGGATATTGCAGAAATAGTAACATCCACAAATACGAATTCCATGAAAAATCTGAATGTAAAACTTACTCTCAGAGTTTACAACAAAGCGTGTGCACAACTCAAACCAAATACATAACCAAAAGTCAAGTTTCTCCACAAATGCAAACACAGCCATTGATAGATTGTATGTTTATGAAAACTAGAGCAGCAGTGAAAGGGAGGCTTTAAGGACACAAACACAGCAACTTGTGTAGTTGCATCAAAGGTGAAGTGTAGTTTTTAGGGGGCTGCATTGTGCAAGCTGTTGCCTCACTGCTGCCAGCTGCTCAGCGGTTAGTCGGGGACAGGCCGGCGAGGCTTCTAATATCATGTCATATCATCAATCATGGCTTCAGCTGGTCCCGGTGTGCGCGCACTCACACACACACACACACACACACACACACACACACACACACACACACACACACACACACACACACACACACAGGAGGCTTCAAGAGGCATCACAGGTCAACTTTTAGCAGCCCACCTTCCCTGGAGGAGGGCTGCCGGAACACACACGCACAACACACACACTCAGCTGGAAATACTGCAGGCCCACTGGAAATGCAGGGGAGGGAAGAAACATGCTTGAACGGGATTATCTGTGTGAGCACAGCGTGATTTTCACAAGTACATCTCAGTGATATCTGGTTTCAGCCCCTGAAGGAATGAATCATTGACTTGCATGCACGAATTGGAGTCTCTTTTCTTCCTGCTCGGCCACCACCTTTGTTCCACACCACAATTTAGGATCCATTTACTTTCCAATTTAGTCTGTTTTCTTCGTGCGTTCTGTTTTAAAATGCAAATTTAATGAAAGGGCTTTCACATTTAATGCATTATGCTGATAGCACCAGTGAGCTGCGTAACGAGCCAGAGAAGCCTCCACAATCTCCCTGTGCCTATTTAAAGATCATGGCAGAACAGAAGACGAAGGAAACCAAAATATGATCTCCCAAATAAATAACAAGAGCTTTGCTCTCAAAAGCACTCGATATCGATACACAATATTTTGCCTGTGATAAAATGCCTCTAAACTGCAGGGGAGCTTGGTGAGTTTTTAATTGAAACTTCAAATTGCACCGTCTCCAGCCGTGTCCCTCACACTCGTGTCCCGTTCACAGACGGATAAACATTGGGTCGCGGTACCAGGCGGAGGTGCCGGAGCTGAGGCAGCGGTCGGCCGTCGAGCTGGATCAGCACTGCGCAGATCTGGTCTGGGCTCCGGTGAATGAGCTGCAGGAAAAACCTGACTTCCATGAGAAAGGTAAGACTTAAGTAACCGACTCAGTATTTCACAATAATTACATCACCCGACACCTGGAGCAAATAAATAATAACTCTGGGAAGACGAAGGTCGTTGGTGCTGGAACAGGATGTTTCCTTCAGGATTTGTTACCTGAAAGAAGTTTGCTGTTATTTTTATTATATTATAGAGATTACCTATTTTATGATGAAGAGTGAATGTTTAGTTTTTTTGCTTATGAACCACCAGTGTCTTTTGTCATAAATGCAGTAATTTCCCTGTTGCAAAAAATGGAAGTAAAGTCTCTGTTGTTATCACAGAGATGGTGGCTCTGAAACATGACACCCAAATGAACATGCAAATTTCTTCTTCTTCTTTACCGGCGCAAAGTTATGACGCGTATTGAACTTCTGGGCGTTGGCGCAAAGATTGCACATGAACCTTTGTGTACTTATTGTTGTTTTTTTTACATCTTGGATATAACGTGCAACAGTTTGGTTTTTCTTCATATTGTGCAAGATACACTGCACAATTCGACTCAGGTAAAGAAAAACGGAAAGGCAAACTCTTCTACTGGCAATAGGATCGGAAAGGAGTCAATCGCCTTTTTTAATCATGTTTTCACACGTTTAAAAAAAACAAATTGCGTTCTAATAGCTGCTAATTTAGGGGGGGAAGCGAGGTATTAGAAACAATCTCAACACACCTCTGTAACTACTCCATTTCTCTTTCTTTCCCACTCCCACTGTTTGTGACTCGAGTTTCAATGGTTGCCTCAACAGCATCACATGAGATTATTTCAAAAGCACATGTAATCGGTCTATGAGCCTCCGGGCCGCAAAAGCAGGGCCTGGCGCTGTGGGTAAAATAGAAACGCTCTGTCAACATTCAATAATATCAAGGATTTATCGGTTGTTGGTCTTGATAGGACACCATCTAGATGGTTGTCCGCCTATTAGTGACCTCATGTAGATAAATTATATATATATATATATATCACTGTTATGTTTTGACTAATGCTGATCCTTATGGTTGAAAAAAAATGTCTGCGTCTCTCCCTGACAAGCGTACAGAATAATAACAAAGTGCAGTCCCCCCCCCGTCATGAACAATCTGCGTTTCTTTCAGTGGAAGACCTCATGCACCTGGCCTGCTCCAGTGTTTTGTGTGGAGGAGGCACCAACCAGGAGTTGGCCCACCATTGTCTGTACGAATGCAACGGGGACATAATGGTGAGTGTGACAGAACAATCCTTATTCACCGGGGTCGGGCAGGGCACCGCGTTCTGCACCGAGCGAAACCCCACACGTACACACCAGCCTGATCGCCTCTGAAATGTGGACTTAAGTAATTAAAAAAATAAAATCTCCTCTTTTTTTTTATGATTCCCACTTTCATTGATCGATTGAAGTGGTCAATCATTCTTTCAAACCAAGTTGCATCCCTGTTTTGAATGAAAGTATACGCGAGGCCACACATGCTTATATTTTTATAAACACGTTTTGATAGAATTATGTTTCTATACTTTTCAACTGGACAGAAAACCATTATTGTAATACAACCAGGTTATGTTTGTGTGTAAGCGATTATAGAAATATGCCGACACAGCTCGATTTCCGCTGGTGGAACATGAGTCCTTGATCTCCTCGTCTTATATCCAAAAAGAAGTCGAGCAAAAGTCCAACCTGGCCACAGGCTTCATATCTCGCCATCACACTGAAAACATACTGTACATACGAGTCACAATTTGAAAACACACTGGGTGTGAGAGGAGGAACCTGATTTCTGACCAGCCGCACGTAAACGCAAGGTCTGACTTCCTGCCTCAACCGGCTACGTCCCAATAACTTCATCGGAGCTCTCGGTGATTACTGAACGGAAGTGACTGACATGTAGAATTTCACTTTGCTCTGTACTGAAACTCTGTGGTGGCCTGAGATGACTGGGAAGGTAAAAACGGTTTGGTGATGTACAGTAGCCGGAGGCGGAGCGAGATGCGTGGGCAGAAGAGCTGCACGTGGTATGACTGGAACCTTCACGAGATTCACTGATTAGCCGACTGACAGAAAATCAACCAGGAACTATTTGGATAAATTATTAAAAGTCTGATTAAATTAAGTTCTCAATTCTGTAGTTCATGGAGGATTTGCTGCTTTGTCTACCTCCGGCATGGAGGTTATGTTTCCACCCCCGTCCGTTTGTTGGTTAGTTGTTTTATTTGTTCATCAGCACATTTACACAAAATCTACTTAAAGCATTTCCACCAGACTTGGTGGACGTGTGGGACATGGGCCAAGAAAGAACCTGTACAATTTTGGGACAGATCCTGACAAAGTGGCAGATTCAGGATGTTGTTGACATTGCGAGATGGGGTGTTTTGTTGACATTTTCACACATTTCCCAGAGAATAATGAATAGATCTTAAAAAATAGGCACATGCAGGGGACTGATATCTACGAATGTGAGTAATTTGTGGGAGCTTGTCTGAAGTTAAGGAGGGGACTGCTTGGCCTTGGGGGAGGTATGCGGCACTTTACTGAGTAACCTTCGAGTTTGTTGTGAATATCTTTCAGTTGTGGATTGATTGTCAGACAAAATAGACCCAGGCTTTAGGGAAACTGTGACGGGCAATCATTGACGTGTTATAGTCCAAAGAATGAATCTATTCATTAGCTTCAGCCCTGATTGAGTGTTTTTAGTCACGTTTGCCTTATTTTACACTTTGTCTTGCCCTGAGATATTGTCACATCAGGGGAGAGACTCCTACCTTCTGGCTTCCAAGTGAAGTATAAAGCTTTGTACAAAACATATATATTGTTTTGAATGTGTTCGGTTTCCGTGCATGTGGTCAGGGTTGCACAGATTTCTCAGCTGTACTTGAAAGCAACAAGATTTCAGGCCATGGCAACCAGCGCTGGTTCTAGCGTTGTCAAGGAAACTACGAGGGGGTGGGGGTGGGGTGGTGGTGGGGGTGGGGGGGGGCTGTCAAAGCGCCCACTCTCTGCAGCCGTCCGGCTCAAACTGCTGCCTTTCAACATTCATGCTCAAGCCAGGCAGTTTCTGCTCAAAGATCTCAAAGTACGTTTTTGGGACAGACCCAGATGGCGAATCAGCATCTTCGTGATAATGTGATGCACCCTGGTACTTGGTACTTGCAGGGGAAATTAGAGCAATGCTTGTCTCCCCCCCCCCCCCCCCAGGTGACCTGCGAGATTCATGTTCTCAGTGTGTTTTTGCAGGTTCACAAAGCACAATCGACTCGACTCTATAGAGCAACAGTCGGCGCCTTGGCAGCGGGGACCTGCTGAATAAAAAGGGCTCGGAACCGTCGCTGCTGTGCAGCTGATTTGCCAAGTTTCCTTCACTTTCAAGTTCATGTTTGAAATATTGTTTTTCAGGCCGCTCTGTCGCTGCTGATGCTGAGGAATCCCATTTTCCCCAAGTCTCATCGTCTGTCCGGCTACCACTACTCAGGCAAGTCGTATGGGAAAAAGTTTTTTTTTTTTTTTTTTTCTAAAATAAATATTTCAGTAGAATTTAAGCCTTTTCCTCCTACACTAATAACTGGAAACAATTAGCCAATTCATTTATCAAGAGGAAGTCAGTTATTTAGATGAGTAATTGTAATTGTTTCAGTCATTACAAAAGGTGCCAAAGTTCAACTTCTCACTTTATTCAGTCTTTCTTATGCCGAAACCGCATTGTTACTATTATAACACATCATTACTGCTACGTTCACTTCTGATACGGATCTTTAACGCTCTTGTGGACAGAGATAATTTTAGTTTTAAAGTGCCGTTGCTGTTTGTTTGATTGGACAAAAAGTGAATCATCGTCACAGAAAGTTGATTCAGTGGAATACTGGTCACTGTCAGAAAACTGTCTCACATCCTTATCTGAAGCACACTGCCCACCTGGGGTTCAAAGAAGTTCAGAACAAAGGAAACTAAAAAATCCAACCGAGACGAATTCTGTATTTGTTTGTCTTTGTGCCTCGGTTCATAATCACGTGTTTAGCGTTTCTGTCTTGTTACGGATAAACAGTGATTGACTTTTCTAAGCTCTCTGCCGGTGAAGCAGTGGCAGCTGCAGCAGCGAGAGTGAGGCCTGGGTGGTGTTGGTGTTGGGGGTTGGGGGGTTGGGGGGGGCTGACTGTGGAGGATTGTCAGGGTCAACGTGATGAGGCAGGCAGGGGAATAGGGAGGGGTTTTACAGTATGTGGTTAATCCCAAGCAGAAGACAGGAGAGCCATTGTTTATGAAGAGATTGGTGGGGGTGGGGGTGGGGGGTGCTACTGAACTTGTCTGGGGCTCCACACACCCAGAATGAAGCAAGACACTGTGACAAAGTGTTTTTTAAACTGGCCACTAACACACTGCCTCTCTCTCTCTCTCTCTCTCTCTCTCTCCCCCTCTCTGTTGAAATGTCTCCCTCTCCCTCCCTCAGGATCCGACAGCTGGACGGCAGCTGAGAGACGCCAGTTCAACAAAGGCATCACGGCGTACAAGAAGGACTTCTTCATGGTGCAGAAACAGGTATGTGTGCGCAGAAAGGACAGAAACATTTAAACCATTCCAGTCGTGGAGCGAAGAAGGTCACCGAGCAGCCGCGCAGTCAAGGAAACTTCCCGAGTTAAACGATGCTCACGTGGTGATATTCTTTCCTCCCCTTTTTGTCGGGGGCGGGGAAAGGAAACACAGTCAGCCTGGAACAATGTTTCCTCCCCGGTTAAATCATTCGCAGACTCACAGTCAATTACTGCTCTTCCATAAACGCCGCAAAACTTACATTTTCTTATCTGAACCACTTCCCTGATCAAGTGCGAGGCCAAATCCTGTTAAGTTTTTGTTTTTCCCACTGTGTTAAATGGCCAAACCACCAAACTAAAAGCGTCTAAATACAATTTATGAGTAAACTTTAGGTTCTGTGGTTCAAAAACCTGCAAATTGAGCTTTTCTAAACAAACGGGATTTAGATGAGTCACTTTTGAAGCAGAAATTCTTATTTTGTGATTTCAGATTCTTAATTGTAAGAATTTGCAACTGTTTATTTTCTATTTGTGTCAGTAAACTCAGTGGTCTGATGATCCTGTAAACTTAAAATTTGAAGCCAAAGGCCAAAAAATTCTGCAGATTAATTGATAAACTGATAACCGCAGGCCCAGCTGCTCCCCAACTGTTCTCAGATCACATAAAAGTTGTAGAAGTATTTTTCTGCTTTTTTCTACGGCAGAGGACTGTGTTTGTACTTAACAGCCCCTAAAATACCCTGAAAAACAAACTTCATGTCTGTTTGTGGTTTAACAGGTGACCACTAAGACGGTGGCGCAGTGTGTGGAGTTTTACTACACGTACAAGAAACACGTCAAGATCGGCCGCAACGGGACGCTGGTCTACGGCGAGGCCGAGCCTCTGGACAGCAGGGCGACTGAGGAGGAGACGGACCACAAGGTCAGTTACATGTCCCATATTACATGCACTTTTAATTTTTGTGGCCCATAAATATACATAGACCTAAAAATAATCTGACTTGAAGCAGGCCAAAGCTATTACACATAACTCTTGTCACAGAAACATGATATTAGAATATATTTCATATGAACTTGTTTTGCCGTCGGCTGAAATAGTCCACAAGTTAGAAATCAACAGGATGAATGTGACTGCAGAGAGATTAGAGAAGAAAACAAGTTGATTTAATTTAGATGTAAAACTGCAGAGGTGTCTTTTCAGAAAATAACATTAGATGCAGTTGTTTCTTTAAATCACGGAAACATTGCATGTGCAAGTTTGCTGGTTGTTACAGTAGCTATGCAAAAGGTACGTGCACATATAGCAACCACACATTCGAAGCTTCCTCACATTTTTATATAGTAACGCCCCTTTCCTCTTGCAGCATTTACTGCGTATCGGTTTTTTGTAAGAGTACAAATACTTTATTAAAACCAATATTCGAGATAGTTGCAGTGTGAAAGGGGGACACGCTTAACACTCCACCAACGAGTTTTTCAAAAATGGACACGTAGCTGTTAGCATGTCTCCCAGAGACTCGTGTCTCACTACTTCTTCCTTGGAAACCGCAGGGCTCTCACCGACTGGAGCCACAGCGGGAGGAGGACAGCAGGAAGTGGGAAGGGTCAGCTGACAGGAAGCAGGATGTCGGCGCCGCCAGGGCGACGCATGCGCTGCAGGCCAGGGAGAACGTGAGTGTGATTATCCCCTGGTGCGCATGGGGAAATGAAGCAAAGAATATTTTAAGGCCATTCACATCATGTACACGTACGGATACACACTTCCTACAGTCAGGTAAACACGCATTTTTGTGAGTGAGCAGGAGCCTGTGTAGGAGAGCGAGGTCATGCGAAGACCTCTCCTAATCCACCACATGCTAGATAAACAAGAAAATGACTTTTGGACAAACCTGAAATGAGAAATGAGATCACCTCGTCAGACTCGTCCCACCGTTTGTCCCTTTGAACTCTGCCCGACTTGTCCCCGGTGGACGGGGTGTTGGATTTGCTTCCCCCTGCTGGACGTTTAGGGGAGCTAACTGGGCTGATGTCAGCCTCGTCTCTGGATTGTGTAACTCCCATTACGTCCGTCAGTAAACAGTGACTCGACAAGAAAACGTCCATCCCTGTTATTACCACTGCATTTCACCCATCAAGCTAAGTGCCTGGCTGAGACGTATGTACCACCGTGTTTTCTGAAAACTACGTGTCCACGTGTTTGTTTACTGGCGCCACTGTAACACTATCCTACATAAAAGGTGATCGTAAAAAAGTCTGTTCGGGCTCATTATGACTGTGTGAAACTCAAGCTTTTTCGCGCTAACCGCACCTCTACTCTTTTTTCTTTTTCCACGTGCAGCCCGGGACCGTCCTGATCATGAAAGGGCAGGAGGACCTTCCGCTGTCCCGGGTCGTCCAGCCGCCGCCCCCTGGCTCCAAACCGCGCTACGACGACGGCACGCGGCGGACGATCCCGACGACGGTCAACAAGGGCCCCGCCGCTCAGGAGGGCGAGTTCCCCTGCAAGAAATGTGGCAGGTTGGTGACGAGACGCGTCACGTCACGTCAGTCACTGCTGACGGTCACCTTCGTTGTATAAGCAGCCGCAGATTGAACTAGACAGATTCAAAATGCGGAGTTTCTGCAAGGAGATATTGCTCCTGCTGTTGCCCACCAGGAATATATATATATTGGTAAACACATGCAAGTGTCTCATGGTGTCTCGCTGTTGTGCTTTGATTAAGTAACAGCAGGGCAACACCAGGCCTGTTATTGCCAACCGTGTCCTAGCAACTGAAACACAGTAGAGAGACGTGGCATCGCGTCTCTGGTCAAACGCAACTCTACCCGGTGACATGAGGGCATCTACACTCTCTCTTTTAAATACTAGCTACTGCTCAGTGTTAGTGTCCCCGTCACAGATCTACCACCACAGTGTGATGAGTAACGCGACAGGAAATGCGCCCGGGGTTCATCAAGTCATTCACAGATATCACAGAAACCCTCCATATTTCCATATTGCAGAAACGTTTTGTCCCATTGCACACGGCTGCGCATTTTATGCAACGCCAGACACACCGATGTGTCAAAAAATTGTTGTGGTTAGTGAAGAACTCGATCTACGGAAATATATACCAGCGAGTTTTATCCTCGTTTGAGTCATTTTTCTGCACTTCTTGATCCCGGTTTGCTGAAGTGTTCTCTGCTCTTCTCTAACTGTGAACTGAATATCTTCAGGCGCGTGGGCCGTCACTCAGAATTTTTGATGGATCATCATTGCAACTGTAATTTTTCATTAATTTCATGGCATTTTGCCAATGAGAGCATAATCAACAGATGAATTCTGTAATTAAATTGATTGTTTTCCGGAGCCCCGGTGCCTTTTTTAAATCTTTATTTTGACAATATGATATGGCCGAGTTGTATGAAAGTACTGATTTTAGAATCAATATCTTGTGAAGCAATATACAATATTAAAACAAGGACTTTACAAACCTTTATATTTCGTGCTCTTATGCATAACCTTTGCAGCCGAACCCCTCTCTGACCGCCTCTTGTCTTGTCTTCCTCGCACAGGATCTTCTACAAGGTGAAGAGCCGCAGCGCCCACATGAAGAGTCACGCAGAGCAGGAGAAGAAGGCAGCGGCGCTGCGTCAGAGAGAGGCCGAGGAGCGAGCGGCGGCGGTGGCAAAGGCAGCGGCCGAGGCTGCCGCCCTGGCCGCCCGGCAGCAGAACGGGATGCGGGGACAGGCGGGCGGGGACAGCACCAACGACGACTCGTCGGACAGGGAGGACGAGGACGACGAGGACTGGCAGTGAGGGCGGAGTTCCCCGCGCACTCTTGACTGTCTGACTGTAGAGTGGCCTGCTTCTCTGGGACGCGAGGAGGAACGCGAGTCCCCTCCTGTGAACTTTAGTAGATTTTGTGGAACAAGAAGACTTCCGTTGCTTGGCACATTCAGGGACAGATGTTACTCCCGTTCGAGAGTGTGTGTGTGTGTGTGTGTGTGTGTGTGTGTGTGTGTGTGTGTGTGTGTGTGTGTGTGTGTGTGTGTGTGTGTGTGTGTGTGTGTGTGTGTGTGTGTGTGTGTGTGTGTGTGTGTGTGTGTGTGTGTGTGTGTGTGTGTGTGTGTCACACCAATGCCCCTTTACTCTGCTTCAAAAAAGCTTTTCAGGAGTTACCTCTCTTGGTCACAGGGCTCGGTCAAATCAAAGCCATGCCGCTCCTCCCGGCGCTGTCCCGCTCTCCACGCCAGGCCCACGGCCTTCCTCAGCACTTTGAGTCTCGCCCCTCTTCGTTTTGTCGGGCGTGGAACTCGTTCGACCGCCCACTTATGTCTTTCTTTCTTTTTCTTTTTTTTTTTACTCTATGAGCCACGGCGCGCGCTTGCTTAAGCTGCATCCCCAACTGTCATGGCAAGTTTTGACATTTTGAACTCTGAAATCTGACAGCTGGAAGCAGCGAGACGAATCAAAGGAGGCTCTTGCTGTTAGTTTCCCTGCACTAAGACGGACGGACGGATGGAGATGGATGGATGGACGGACGGACGGACGAATGGCGATGAATGGATGGATGGATGTCATGTGCAAACTGTTGCCTCTGTTTCGCCGCTCTTCTGCACTCGAGGCTGCCAAAAGCTTTCTCAGACGCATGACGTGCCCCCGGATGAGTTTCCCTCCTCTGTTGCGAGTCGTTTCCACTCGGGCTCCAGTTCTGTGAATCCTCCCTTCAGCCCCCCGTCGTCACTTTCTACAGTTCACAGTTTTGTTCCTTTACGATTGATGCCTTGGATGTTTTTCATGATTTTTATCTTGAGATGACAATCAATTTTACACTGTTTTTGTTGTTGTTGCTGTTCTTGTTTTTATATCAAAATATATACAGGCAAACGTTACTTTTTCTGCCTGTGTAGCTATATATTGTTATCGTTGTTGTTTTTGTGAATATTCTCGTTGATGATTATTGATATTATTATTATTATTATTATTATTATTATTATTATTATTATATCCCGTTTTTGGCTGCAATTCAATTGAGCGCTTTTTACCGTACATGTCCATAGCTTATCTTTTTTAATTTTTTTAATTTAAACATAAAATAATGCTACTTGCTGCCTGTTTATAACTGTGAGTTGTTTTTTTTTGAAGCCAGACATGAAGAAAAGGCAGAAACATATGTGCAATAGAACAAGTGGACCCGCTGTTACCACAGTGTCCCTTCCGCCCCTCTCCCTCCCCCCTCTCTGTGTCACACTTGGGCCCGGCTGCTCCGGATGCCTCACTGTCAACACTGTAACTGATCGGAGGCACTGACTCCGCAGGTCTCTATAGATACACATGACATGGTGGGAAAAGACAACAAACAGCACAAACTAATATAAGACCCATTTCAGACAAAGAGGGGACTTTTTGTTTCTCTTTTTTGATAAGAAATAATCACTAATACAATGATACAAATTGGCAGTAAGAAAAGCAGAAACTAATTTGTTGAGGTTTATTTTTTATATCTTCTGCATCTTCTCCTGTTTACATCCTCTAAGACTGACACTTACTGTTTTTTTTGTTTTTAGAAGCAGATATCAACATGTATAACATTCCTCAAAGGGTGTAAATTTTGTCAGTAGATTATTTATTGTCATTAACAAAAAGGGATTAAGAAAGCGAGAAAGAAGCGCTCTTTACTGAAAACCACACTTAAATTCAAATGTCACAGGCTTTTCACGGACGCATAACTTTTCCTCGTAGGCGTAAACATTCTTGACCCTGAGAAAACTTTGACCATTTTTTTTTTCAGGGGATTCAGAATAAGACTTACATTTTCTAAATGTCAACATCTACTGTATCAACATATGGTATAAACTGTATGTTCTCTACTCACTTAATACAGACTGTTAATCATTGTTAAAAAAAAAAAACAGAAACTGATACAAACAGGCACTAACAAAAACGTAAGTAAACTATACATATTTGACCGTATATTTTGTATGCTCAGACTTATATTTTCATGGTCACGCCATTGTTTGCTTATGTTTGGTGTCTCTAAATTGAAAACATTTCATCCCGGGAAGATCAGGACGTCTTGACACCAACACAGTCCCGTTGAAACCTCGACTATGTGGGTCAGCAGTTCCTCAACGGGCCACATGACACAGCTTACGTGTGCGCAGGGGAGAGCGTGAATAATTTCATGAAATTTGCACACAGTCACATTTAAATGTAGATTTCATAGTCTGTCACAGACGGGTGGTTGCTGGGAGAAGAAATTATAATATCAAACCTCTTCTTTGTTGTTATTTAAGGCCAATGTTGCCAGTTTAACCCTGCAATGTGTATCTATGGTCGCCTTTCATTCTGATTACCTTGTTGCCGATAGCAGCCACTGGACTATGGAAACGGCATGTTTTGCTCTCTCTCTCTCTCTCTCTCTCTCTCTCTCTCTCTCTCTCTCTCTCCATATCTCTATGTTAAGCCCTTCGGCCCAGAGCCAGCTTCTGTTGCCATAGCAACAAATGGGTTAAAAGGTTATTTTCCTTTAAAGGACAAACCACGGTGGGGAGAAACTGCTCCAATTACCAGTTACTCTACAAGTTAAACCTGGGTCTATGCACAGACTGTGTGCGTGTGCGTGTGTGCGTGACTGCTTCGAGGTCAAATGTTTAACTGTATGTCAGTCAATGAAAACAAAAAAAAACATGTTTCACACATTTTGGTATGTTAATTTATATTTCCTTTTTTTATCCGGGCTCGTCTCGAGGTTTCTCGCTGGGGGAAAGTGTCTCGATAAAAGATTTTCAAGCTATTTTTTTTCCAGGCAGAATTGCGGATGAAACTGAGGCCGCGGCACAAACGCAGCCGTAAACTTTCCTCGTTTCATCCAACTGGGTAAAGGGAATTTTGGTGGGTTCAAAAAAAGGTTTATTTAGCTAAGAATTAGAAAATATATATATATATGAATGAAACTATGTTGCATACTTTCTATGCTATTTTCATATGGGGTTCACACTAATGATGAGAATGGAAAGGGATCTCAAGTGCTTTTTCTAGTGTAACTTATTTGTTTCAATTTTGATTTTTACCACCTGTGTTTTTAGTAATGATTCATGAAGCACTGTATATTAAAGTTTTAAAGTATTCAGCAAGCTTTTGAACGTGTCCATTGTTTTGTACTGGCCTAACAGTTAGGCCAGTAAACACTTTCAAATTGATTGTGTGTGGAGATTGTTTAAGTTCCACGAGGGGGCAGCATTGCTTTTTGCAGTTTATGCACCGCAGTACCTACAAGGAGCAGAGGGGGCGGTGTTGTAAAAGCAGACACGTCTGATGGCTCTTAACAGCATCACATCCTGTTGTTCTTGGTTTGGAGGAGATGCCAGATGATTTCGATTCTCATACAATGGTTTGATGGGTCAATTGTGTCAAGCCACATTTTTTTTATGTATAAAACTAATTTTTCCCCCAAGAGGGCTTTAAAGTATATAAAACGTATTATGAATATTCTTTGTTACATACATTTTTTTCATTCGTACTGTAATTCTAATTTTAAATTCCTAATTTTGCAGTTAGAATTGTAGTTCTGTACACCTTCAATATCTTCATTACTACTTAGTTTCTTGTATCCCTATATCTTTCAGCGATTTGATTCATACTTGTCAACAGAATAAGTCCCATTCTTACCAAGCCTCTGTTTCATTACAACTCATTTTTTATTATTTATAAGAACAACACACAGTATGCAGGAATGGTTTGTCTAAAAAAATATATGTATTTAT
This sequence comes from Scophthalmus maximus, assembly GCF_022379125.1. Classification (NCBI taxonomy): domain Eukaryota; kingdom Metazoa; phylum Chordata; class Actinopteri; order Pleuronectiformes; family Scophthalmidae; genus Scophthalmus; species Scophthalmus maximus. The sequence continues at coordinate 6,816,702 of NC_061529.1, forward strand.
CTTCGTAGGGTCCATGAAGTTAAACTGAATTTTGCTGGCACAAGGTTGGTTGAGCTAAATACGAAAATAGTAATGCAGTCGGTGGATAAACGAAGTGTGCATCACTGGTTTTATTTCTTTTACGGTTGATTTTAAATGATTAAATGTGAAATATTTCGACATTGGACGACAGAGTCGGCCATCTTGACTCGCCCTGTACATAGACGATCTTTGTTATGACGTGCGCCCGAGACGTCACCTGATGCCCCAGCAACCAGCAGGTGACAACAGGAGCTGCAGGTGCAACATTGTGGTGTCAAAGAACCAGATGTAAGGTACAGTCCAACATTAATCTGTCGTTTTTGTTGTATTTATCAGATAGTAAAGTGTTATTAATGTTTTAAAAATTGATCTGTTACGGTTGATAATAGCAGGATGTGACCTACATAAAATTAATAATATTTGAAAGTGTTGATGGGGATGTTGAGAGGATTTATCACCAAAAATGTTTTACATGGGATCATAGTACGTTAGTGAGGCAAGGCTGCAAATAATATCATTTTTTCCCCTTAATTGTAGAGAGAGAAAAAAGTAGTAATAAATTGCCATTGCATGTTCGTGGAGCTGAATGTAATTTCTTCCCCTCATATTTTCTTGATATGTTATATTAAATCGCTGAATACATCTTAACAGAGACAAGAAAAAGACTTGATGGCTGATATGAATTTCCTCAAAAATTTAAATGACCTAGTTAGAGAAAATTTTCAAAATTCTCTGTGTATTACGTTTCTTTGTCAAATGTGGTTTGACCGAGAGGTTGCATTAAATGTTCTGTATTGAACAAATGAAGAGCATTTTCTTCTTTGTTCATCTTTCCACATCACAGTTGCATGTTGGACTGCGATGGGCGTCCAAACCGGTTGTGTGTGTGTCATGTTGAAATACGCTCGTTTGTACAACTTCACAAATATAAATGACAACAGACCACCACAGTATTGACCAACACGACCCGCAAATGTAGACGTAAACAAGCTGCGTTACATCATGTTTTTCACACGCTACCTGTAAATATGTCACGTGTGTGAAACAAAACATTTTTGTTCAGTCATAAGATTGATGACAATAAATGCGATAAAGCGAGGGTTGTATGATGGGGTTTGTTTCAGGTGCTCTGTTTCCCCATCACCTGTTTCCATGGCAACCAGGACGAATAGGCTTGCCCAACCCAAACCCAACCGACTCGTATATCCAAACCGGTAGGCCTGACTGACCCTCTCCTCATCCTGCTCCTCTTCTTCTTCCTCATCCTCCTCTCTGTCTCTGACTATCCGTCATCCTCTTCCTCTGATGAAGCCTCTTCTCTGTTTCCCAGTCGTTCTGTTTACTGGCTGGATGAGCTGCCACCTGAGAGGACAGGGACCACCACCAAAATCCGTACGTCTTCCACCCTTACTCCATTTCACAAGCCGCCATCAACTTCTGTTCTGTACGACGCTATGCGTTCCTGTTTTTCTTTACAGAGTTAACCTCTCGCTGGTCGGAGCTATGTTGCAGCAAAAAGCTCCACACTCCAGTCACGTAAATATAATAAGTTCTGCTAAAGACTAAATACCACTTTAATACTTTTTGCCTCAATTTCCTTCTGGAAAAAAATATTGGAAAATATGTCAAATTCACATTACACCCTTCCCCAGATTTTCTCCCATGTGGGAGGTGAGTGAATTGGCTCTCAGGGCCGTTCCGTCCGAACGACTGTGTCACCTGGCTCAGCCTCGGGTTCCTGCAGCGGGCTGGCAGCCGGACCGTCCACTGCTGACTGCTGTGAGTAACACACACACACACACACTTTTTTCCTGGGAAACTGCTGACTATGTGGCAGATTACAAGCCAGGTTTAAACTCCCAAAATCAACTGTTTAGTAACCTTCAAGTATGTTTCGTCTTCAGTTTTTTTACATTTCGATTTGGCAATAAGTGCATCTGAAAAGTTCTGAATTTAACTTTCCGACGGTGAGATTATGTCTGAATGAAGACAAGAGATGAAATAACTGCTGTTATTTAAACTGCTGGACAACAGAACACAGGGAGAAATTTCTTATAGATTTTTCGGTTTGGATTGAATTTTGTTTGAATTATGACCAGTTTACAAAATTTGACTCATTTGAAGATGCATAAATTACAGCCTCATCTTCTAAAATATATACAATTCCTAGTACCTTGTGTCATTGTCTACCTGTCGTCATTCCTAGAGGGATAGCGTTTCAATGTCATCCTCACTCTTTCATCGCTCTTACTTGTGCGTGCTGCTGTCGAACGTACCCGGCGTGTCATGCGCTGAGGGCGGCGTCAAGACTGTACAGGATCAATCCAAGTCGTCCATTTGTTCGTGACCTACGAAGTGGTTGTAGTTGAACAGGGCGACGCAGACGGCTGCCGCCACGGCGCGGCTTTGCCAGCTCGCCCAGCCGAAGAGGAGGCACCATCCGGAGAACCCTGGCCACAGATGGCAACCTGCGCCCGCCGTGACCCACTTGCCTTACAAAGCCTCGGCACACATGGAGCTTCTGTCCAGTGAGTTAGGCTTTCCTTCGTTGCAAAGTTTTTTTTCCTCTATTTAAAGGGAATAGTTTAACATTTATGGGGCAATGCATTCATTTGCTTTCTTGCAGAGAGTTAGATGGAATAATCAACACCATGTTCGTGTCATGTATATTAAGCTGTTCCCACACTTTGCTTTTCACATTTGAAGAACTCCGCTTGAGGTTTTTTCGCGAGTCAGACGCGTTCGCAACAGGATTTCCGGGACATCCAGGCGAGGAGTGGTGCCTGGTCAGAGCGCCCCGAGATTTTCCTGCTGTATTTTCACCTGGGCCCACTCAGACATTTTCCTGAAATGCTACCAGAGGGATGGCAGTGAAAGTTCTGGGGCAACATTTGTGGACATTTGCATGCTCACACGCAGCCTTTCCGGAAAAGTTCAGGAAAACATCTGGACTTCAGCGTTGTTTCAGCACAAAGGCTGGAAACTTGAGGAAACAGCCATGAACGCTCACTAATCAGTACGTAATGTCTCGTTTCTTCTAACCCAGACATAAATGGAAGGCTGGCTGTTCCCTTCCCTTCCTCTCGACAGACATGACACAAAGAGCGGTTTTGATCTTCTCATCTAACCCTCGGCATTCCAACTATTCCCAAAAGTGTTCAACCTTATTCTTTCGCTTTTCTCTATTTCAGCCCCTAAGCACGAAAGCCCCCGGTTCGAGGGGGAGCGCGCCGTGTGCTGGCCCGTCTCCAAGGCGGCGAGAAGCTGCGTGGCCAGCCGGAGACTCCTTGAGCTGTCCGCCCCTAAAGAGAGGAGGCCGCTGTTCGAGGGCTACGACCCGTACGTCGTCAGTCGAGCAGCGCGCTCCGCCGGCCCCTCGCCTCGGATACAGCAGCTCTCCTTGCCTCTGCCGCGCAAATGTAGCTCAAGGTGGAACGAATGACGCCAAGTGTGTGTGTGTGTGTGTGTGTGTGTGTGTGTGTGTGTGTGTGTGTGTGTGTGTGTGTGTGTGTCACCCGCAGCACTGTTGGTTGTTCTCCGTTTCATCATCCCAGAGTTAATTGGAATTCCTTGTAAAATCATGATAAAGGACTATTATTTGCTGTCAAATGGACGTACACATACGCCGTACTGTTTATGATCTTGTTTACTTGCCACTGTGGATTTACTGGACCTGGATTTAAGAGTCCTTCAGTGCAACTTGTCGTGACGTTTTTTGGAACAAAACGAAGGTTAAATTTAAGTTTAGTTGTTCAGAGTCAAGCAGCGGAGACGAGACATTAATCAACAGCTGATTGCCCTCACGAATGCATCACACACGGCCGTTTATTTGTCGGCTGTTTTTTTAATTTCCCATTCTGCTCGTGAGCGCCGGTAGAAATAATGAACAATAAAGAACTTGCCTCGTTGCGAGGGACATCGTGGTTAGATCACGAAAATAAATCGGCTTGGGAAAATATTCTTAACTGCAGCTGAGACTGATTTGCGGGGAGCACACAGCCTGAGGCCACATCCTTCACGTCTCCCATAGTTTATCTATTATGTTATTATTATTATGAGGCACACAACAACCGATGAGTCAGCTCCACAGTGAAATGTTGAAATATGAATGGTTCATTTCGAAAGGCTAAATGGAACAAGGGGTTGAAAAGACAGTAGAATAAACCGTCATCAGTGTGGGGAAGGTTAAACCCACTGCCTTTTTTTGTAGAGGTTTACCAACTCCGTGACATTTTAACCAATTTCCCAAACAATAATTCATTAATCTTTGGTTCCAACCAGGGCCAGAGTTTGCATGTTCTTTCCCGTGTCTGCGTGGGTTCTCTCCGGGTATCTCGTCTTCCTCCCAGGGTGAACCCCACCTCGGCTCTCACCCAGTGGCAGCTGGGATGGGCTCCAGGCCCCTCTCCGCGGTATAGATGATGGAGGGATACATGTGTACCTGTACCTGCCTGGGTGTACTGTATATATATGAGGATGGATGAGGATGAGCGTGGACTCGTCATCTTTACCTATAACCTATGTTTGGTGTGTGTGTGTGTGTGTGTGTGTGTGTGTGTGTGTGTGTGTGTGTGTGTGTGTGTGTGTGTGTCTTTGCACCAGTTTTGGCTCTACACCATCGTTGTGAGGACATTTTGACGTTGTGAGGACATTTTGGCCGGTCCTCACAACTTCAAGGTGTTGTTTGAGGGTTAAGACTTGGTTTTAGGGTTAGAAGTGGGTTTAGGTTAGGGTGTGGGTTGAGGATAGGCGTTTAGTTGTGATGGTTAAGGTTCGGGTAAGGGGCTAGGGAATGCATTATGTCAATGGGGGTCCTCACAACTACAGAAAAACAAACGTGTGTGTGTGTGTGTGTGTGTTTGATTTATGAATCCATTACAATAAAAGTAACAAAACACAAAACCTACTCTGAATTATCTACTGACCCAAATCACACACAGTTGGACTGTTCCTGATCTCCTTCTTTAAAACCATATATATTAAATATATATAATAGTATACATGACTTCCATTCACGGCTGTGCCTCGCAGCGTTTGGCCACCTCTCCACATTCAGAACCTCTGGGTCGGAATTGCAATTGAGCTCAAATCCAAATTTAGACGATGTCCGCCGAGAGTTTTTCCATGACCCCTCCCGGGGACCTCGACCCACAGCTTGGGAAGCGCGCACGCGGGGAGGCGATCGGGGGGCGGATCAGAGATCGTGTTTACTACAGAGAGATGACGGTCACGGCTGAACGAGACGCACACGTTGTCCGGGCTCGAGTTTCGCAACAGGTACGTGAACGGGACTTTGACTAATCTCTCTCCGCCCGAAACTTTTTTTGCCGACGTGGGTCACAGAAGTAGTTGGAGATAAAAAAAAACCCCAAAACGATTCTCTCTAATTGAAGAAACGGACAGAGGCAGGGTTCTATTGTAAAGTGACTTTTTATTCCCAGTCTTCACCTCTGTGAGAGGGGCCACAATGTGGACTGGACAAAACGAATCACTGCCACTTTATCATAAAGAGGCTCTTTATGATAAAGAGGCATTGGTCATCTTAAAATGCTTGTTTTTATCGTTCAACTTTATCTTTCTTTCTTTTTTTTTATTGTCAGTTATTTCATTTTAAGAGAATTAACATGTAAATTGTGCCACAGGGGGGGAAAACGTTAAAGACTTAATCATTACGTTTGGATTGGAAGCTGCATGACCACCAACAACAACAACAAAAAAAGTGTCAAAAAGAAAAAGAAAATTCTGTATGACATTGACCTTTACTGAGTTTAAGAGATTATGAGGGCACACCGTTATGTAATGCAGTTTAATACATCAAATCAGCTCCAGTGCATTGACTGTATTGCTGCTCTTTACTGGAGTACATCACCAGTTCATGCGTTACTTTGTACCGCTGACAGCTTCCACTTACATCTCAGAGGGAAAGTGTTGCACCGTTTAACTCTCCTCCATTCGTGCAATGTCTGCTGCATATAGATGCATGTGATACATGAACATTGCATCCAGCCACCGGCCACTTTACAATGCTGCTTGCATGCATCATAATACCAACAACAGCAATTAATAATTATGATGATAAGAATAATATAGGTATGTGTAACACTACTCTGACAGCTGCCGACTCTTCATGGCTCAGAAGTCTTTCTTTTGGTGGCCTTAGGCACACACACACACACACACACACACACACACACACACAAGCGACAGCTTCGGAAAACGTGGAGTCGAGCCCGCAGCTCTCAGTCGGGGTCTGAGCCAATCTGAACGTTGTAAGCGTCACAAAGGCGGGATGCAAAGCAGAGCTCCCTCTTCGGATTCTGCAGGTGTAGCTTACCATGCACGTGTCCCTGTTATTTCACAAACAGGCTTTAAATAGAGGAAGAAGAAGAAAAACCTGGGGCTGCTCTCACGTGTTGAGTGCCAACACGATGAATTCACTCTTGGGCCCGAGCGGAAAGTTCTGTCTCCCTTCGGATGAGCGAACCACTGACAGTACCCCCCATTCACACAACAAACATGCCACGCACACAACATGTCACGTTGTCTGCACTAAAATTAGAAATGTACAAACCGTTTTTTCTATCCCTTTTTTCGTTAAGAGATTCATACAGTGTGTTGCAATGCCGAGCGGAAGAGGCCCGTGAGCACGCGGCCCTGGATCTCATGGCACGAAGAACCTGTTTGACTTGTCACGTGGCCCAACAGTTAAACTGGGCATCCTGCTCTGATGCTCCCTGAGGTTTGTTTAACATTTGACTGTAATGACAGACAATGTTTTTTTTTCTGCCCAGAGACCTCGAGCCGAATTGTGTGATGGAACCCTGAGAGACACTGCGGTGCGAGGGCAGACCTGGTCGGTGTTGATGGAGCGGAGGCTGGCCGTGGTGTGGACCTACCTGCTGGGGGCCGGTCTCGCCCTGGGTAACGTTCAGCGTCCTCTGCTTCTTAATCCGCACCACAGTCCAGACCCGTGTGCGCTGCCGTAGTCGCTGATATATGTGTTCCCTAGTGATTGGACGATATCAGTAATTTGATCGGGATGAGGAATCAATGGTGAAATTAGATAATGTTACCGAGCAGGAGAAACTTTATACCTCCACATGGGGAAGGTGCGGTTCAACCGTTTTCTGCTAAACCCCATTTCCAGACCACGTGAAAGTGAATCACCGTCTTCCGTCTGTGGCTAATGACAATAACAGACGAATGAGCCAAATCAGGTTTTGAGTTGTACAACACGATACCTGTGATTAGGAGAGGTTCGTTGTCGGTTTGGAGGTTGTTGTTTTTTTGCTGACTGTGAGAAAAATATAGATAATCACCAGCCTAATCCTTTAACAATGGATGAAAGGTCACCCACAAAGAATTATCACCTGCAGTTGCCCTCAGCTCCATGGAACGTTTTAACCCCTTTCAGCCCATTGTTTTGGTTTTCTGGCCCACGACATCACTATCAGCGCTCTCCCGAATCTGTTCCAGCAGCTTCAACTGTTACCTAAATAGTTTGCCCTGTCTACGTCAAAGTTCATGAAGGGGTGATATTGTGTTTACAACTTGTTTTTGCTGTGGCAAATGATATTCTAAATAATGAAACTTAAAGCTGCAACGCAGTGTACTAACATTCATACATTCATATACTAATCAACGGCTCAAATGATGCGAGAACCAAACCCACTTAGAGACTTATCGTGCCGCCTCTTCATGCGGCTGACTCCCGCCTCTCTCCATCTTCAGTCCTGCCTCAAGCCTCTTCCACTGCGACCTCCGAGGCCCTTCCACGACCTCCGCGGCTGATCGGCTGCGTGTTCCTGAACCGGGCTAATATCACCTGCCGCTGGGAGGCCGGAGACCCCTCAGCGACGCACTACACCCTGAAGATTCAGAGGAAACCTGGGTGAGACAAAACATCCCTAGAGGTCACACTGACCACAAGTATGTGAGCCATGCCTCCGGGTTCAGTTAGTCCTAATTTTGTGTAGAGCAGCGCTCGGACGAGCGTCGTTTTTGACATTAGTGCGCGTGTGTGTGTATTTATGAATGTGTGTTTCGTGGGTTTACACGTGCGTGGGCGTGCGTAGGGCTGTGCCCTTAACACACAGCGCTCTGAAGACGTTCACCTGCACCACGGCCGACACCGGCTGCACGGCAGACATCGGCATGGCGTCCGTGAGGTTCACCTTCTGCGTCGCCGTCACAGCGCACGGCCTCAGCGGGAACGTCTCCTCAGCTCCCCGGTGTCAGCCTGGTAGGATTGAAGGTGAGTGTGTTGTGCTCCAATTACGGGCACCCTCGTTATTGCCCTTTTTTTAAATCACTTCTTCTCTCCCTATCTTTTGCAGTGATGTTGCCTGCGGCGATTATGAACAGCGTGAAGCCAGTAGACGGGACACCTGAGTGTCTTAACCTGACCTGGAGCCGCACCTTGGCTGCGTTCCCTGTGTCGGACTCTGAAATCAAAGCCGGGGTACTGAATTCCCAAATTGAGGTCACAGCGGAGGGGCAGGTGGGTCGCTCCCAAACACGCACAAAACTGCATATAATTGCATGATGGAAACGGATTAATTTATAACAGAGAGGTGCGAGCCGGGGCATCATATAATAAAACATCCCACAGCGGTGGTGCTTTTTCACATTTAAATCCCACAACATCCTTTTTTTTTTCCCTCCTTCCTCCTTTTTCGTGTTAATATTAGAGAGATCAAACATGTGAAAAGGCTGCAAGGCCTCCATGCAGTGGGTAATACATTTCTTGATATTAAAACGTTTCACGCAGCTGAAGAACATGCGTTGTCTCACCTTGACCCTCACAAGCCGATTCTGTCTTTAACTCTTTCCCTGCCCCCGCGCAGCCCGGTGTACAGGTCAAAGACGCGACGGTGGCAGGATACGGCTTCCCGGTTTGTCACCTCCGACCCGACACTTCGTACGCCGTCAGGCTCCGTCACCGTTACCGGGGCCCGGAGAGCCCCTGGAGCCCGTGGAGCAACGCGTGCCGGGGCAGGACAGCAGAGGACGGTGAGTGGACACTGAGTTAAAGATGAAACCAGCCTCACCACAAACAACCCAAACAAGGTCCAGACTCCTGCAGGAATTAGATAAACCATGTCGTATTTCTTGCTTTTGGTGACAGAGGTCATAAAGTGCCACGGTGATGTTTCTGGCCCTTAGTGTCAGTGACGCAAAAGCGGGAAAAGAGACGCAGTAAACGAATCGACTGCTTTAATTGTAGTAACCGCTGCTGTAGAAGGCATGTGTGGACGTCTGTCTGGTTTTCACTGCTGGCACAAAAAAAAAAAAAGTGTGTGTGTACCACCTGTTTGTCTTGGTGTTCCCTTATCACGTTCGGCTGTCTCCCAGATAGATTTGTTAGTTTTTTCTGTGTTTCCCCTCCCCCCTCCCGTCGCCAGCTCCATCTGCTGCACCGATGTTCTGGAGGCGAGTTCAACGAACGGATAAGAGCGGGCGGAGACTCACCTCGCTGCTTTGGAAGGTGTGTGTGTGCGTCGAATTGCGCGCGCGCGCGTGTGTGTGTGTGTGTGTGTGTGTGAATTTGAATCATTAGCGCTTAAGTAATATTCCTGAGTGTCGCTTCGAGATTTACAGTTTTTAATAACTTTTGGATCTGATCACTTTTTGAAATCACAATCCACTGCTGAATTGTCCCTCATTTGTTTTCATGTCCCCCTGAAATGACTTGTTTAATTGCGCTGCAGTCGGGCCGGCGCTCGGAGCCAAAACAATAACTGGAGAAAGAGAGAACAATCTGAACAGGCCGATTAAAGCATCCGTCCTCTCACAGCAGCTCACTTTTTTCTCTTTGTTTCTCTCTCTCTCTCTCTCTCTCTCTCGGTTTGTGCGCTCGCCGTCCAAGGCCCTGCCTCGCTCTCGCGCCAACGGCAGGGTTCTCTTCTACAACGTGACTTGTCAGACAGAGAGCGCACTAATTCCGAGCGACCGCGGGACCTGCGGGGATTTGCACCGAGCGACAATGTCCTGCACCTTGCTCCTCCCTGCTGAGCGCTGCTCCTGCGCTCTGACGGCCTCCAACTCCGCTGGGACGTCGCCGGAAGCCCGGACGTGGCTCCTCGGAGCCTCCGAGACAGGTGTGACCTCAGGGATTGTGTCGTGATAACATGACAGGGCAGATGCAGCGAGGGGCGCTTTGTTGTGACTTTAACCCGAGTCTCTTGGAATAATGATAATAAACTTTATTAACGCAGCAGCCTTTAAAAACAGGGATTCACAGAGACGGACGCTTGATGCTCCGGGTCAGCGGAAAACGCATCCACGCCAATAAAACGAGTAAGAAGTGACAGCAATGAGAGGACAACATTACGTAAAAAGAGAAGTGCGACATTGTGTAAAACCAAATGAATACGAATAAAAGCGATGGAGCAAAAAAGATGAAGAGGCGACATGACATAAAGGCAAGTGTGTAAAAAAAAAACCTGAACATACCCTCCCAAGGAATATTCCCACCATGTTTGGTGAAAATCAGTTCTTGCGCTGTTGAGTAATTTATTTGAAAACACAATATTCAAATTCTACAATCTGCTCAGAAACGCACTTTACGCCTTGGCCACCCTTCTCCGTTGTGTCCTGTTCAGAGCCCCCCTCCCCGAGGGAAATCGCCGCGAGTCCGCTGGATGACGACAGCCTCGGCGTTCACTGGACGCCTCCGGACGATCCCTCGGTGAGCGGCTTCGTCTTGGAGTGGTTTGCCGTCCGAGAGCTAAGCAGCAGCGTCCTACACTGGGAAAAGTTGAACGGCTCCCACACGACATTTGTCATCGCAGGTAAAAACTACTGTACACGTGCCTCGTGTATGGAAAGCCATAAGCGCAAATATCGTGTTGGAGAATACGCGTAGTCACGTAAAAAACGGACGTGTCAAGACGTAAAAACGTGTCGAGACGTCAAAAAATGACGTTGCATTTTCTAAGACGATATTTGCGCTTATGGCTTTCCATACTCGTGTGGGAAACTTCTCCCTTTTGGACTTGAAATGATGTGGGCAACATGGAATTGAGTCTTTTTGATTTATCATTTGTGAGTTCCTGTGAGATAACACTGACTAATATAACCCCTTTTTTTTTTTTAAATCTCTGTGTTGTTTAGAGGGAGTGAAGCCGATGGAGCGTTACGCTGTTTCGGTCAAAGCGCTGTACGGTGAGCGACGGGTGGGGAAGAACAGGACGCTTCTCATTTACACACGTCAAGGCGGTGAGTGTCGCCCCCGGACGAGCCAAATGTTAGGTTTTAGACCTGCTGACGCTGTTATCGTTGTGTGAAGGGTGTACGTCCATCAACCGTCAAATAGATAAGGATGATGTTGTTCCAAGGTTTTTTCTGATCAAACGACGTGTTCGTCTCTTCTGCCTTCACCTAACCTGTCAGTAGCCCTCTAAGTAACCCTAACCCAAAGACTGACCTGCGATCTAGATGAAACGAGAGCCTGACCCACGTGAATTTTTGGGGGCCGATGCCCATATTAGGGAGTAAATATATATATATATAATCATATAATATATCAGTATCAGTAAATAGTGCATTTGTTGGGGGCTATTTTTCCCCCGAAGCTGTTGTACATGATAGTGAGCTGATTTACAATAACAGATGAACAGCAGTAACTATGACAATTCATGTTCCTCAAAGTTGACATTTCAACCACCAGATGGCAGTAAAAGCGGCATTTTCACAAAGCAGTTTCCTCACCGGTCACGTCTCATTTGTAGGCCGCATTGGTCGGGGTCAAAGTCTGCAGAACAACTTTAATTATCTGCATTTGATAAAAAATGATCTAATTCTTTTCCAATATTTCATTAACCAGAAGCTCCAGTGTACAGTAAAACACACAACACAATCTGTGCACAGGGTGATAAGGAACCGGGGCTCCACAAACAACGTCGCTCTTTACACACCAAAACGAGGCCGTCCACTTTTCTGATGCGCTAACAATCCATCGTCCGGGGAGAATTAATCAGCGGCGTTTAGTTACACACTGGTTTATATTTAACGCGTGTATCAGCGACGACCGTGCAGTTTAATCACACAGTGTTTACTGATGTGTCTGAGATGCAAGTGATTCCCGGCTTCTGTATCGTATTTCGTAGCGCTGTCGTTTAATATCGAGGGTGAACGAATAGCTTTCTCTTTGCCCTGGAAGGGACAGAACTGTGTCTACTGTGGACTGAAATATTTGTTTATTTACAACAAGTATTAGTGATTTGCCCCTTCTTTTATATGTCGTGGCTGCTTGCTGTTGTTTTTTATTTTCCTCTCGTGTTTTCCAGACCAGGGGAAACGTCCTCCTTGTATCGAGTGCACCATTAGAGGCCGTTTATGTGAACATGACAAATGGAAGTCAGTGATAAACGGAGCCATCAACTGGACGTTAGTCCGGCATAAAAGCAGATGACCTCACTCGCGTTCTGATAAAACATCTGTCTGTATTCGCCTGATGGTGTTTTTTTCCCAGTCGTGCGCACTGAGACTGGAAGCGGCCGAGTGACATCAATTTTTTTTGTTTCATTGCTTTTTAACAAGCATGAGACAAATCATATAAAATGAATCCCAAGTCGAGTGTTGTTTCTGTGCCGGTGTTCTGATAGAGTCGTGACAGCGAGCCAGAGTTATGTTTCAAATTCAACTGGAGTCCATGGAAAAGTTCACACTTGGAGACACTTAGTTGGACCGTGTCCATGAAGATTTAGGGTTCATATCCAAAATACTCTCTTCTCCTGGGGATGTATTGAAAATGAACACTTATAGATATTATTCCCCTAAATATATCCCCTTTTAATAACTGGGAAATCTGTGAAAAGGTCACAAAACTTTAAAGAAATGAACCAAACCAACCAACCAGCCAACAAATGAACAAGAAACAGACAGGGGTGAAACATAACCTCCTTGGCGAGGGTAATACATTTGTAAGTCAAGATTTTCTCTATCTTCATTTATCAGACAAGACAGGCTCAAGTATGTTGAAGAAAAAACACAACTCAATCACTTCAGTTGTTCTGAGATAGTGATCGAGGTTCTGCCTTGTGCTCACAACATAGTTGTAGTTCATCGTCATCATTATCATCATCATCATCATCACCTCCCTTGCAGCGCCCTCAGCTGGTCCGACTGTGGAGGTGCAGCAGATCTCCGGTGGGACGGTGGAGCTCAGCTGGAGTCCCGTACCAGTGGAGCTGCTTCATGGTTTCATCCGCAACTACACACTCCACTACACCACAGCTCACCAGCCAACTAGGAGTGAGTGGCACACACACACACACACACACACACACACACACTGGTGTTATAATGTACCTTTCTCCTCCTTTCATCCAGGCGTCTTTGTGCCTGGTGATGTTCACCATTACTCTCTGGAGAACCTGTCGCCCGGTAACCACGACATCTTCATGCAGGTCAACACTGACGCCGGTACTGGAGCTGCTGGGACCATCGCTAATGTGCACATAGGTGAAGAGGACACACGCACGCACACACACACACACACACACACACACACACACACACACAGAGAGAGAGAGAGAGAATCACTGTATCCTCAAAGTAAAATATATCTTCCTATAGCTTTAACTTAAGTGTGTGTGTGTTTGTGTGTGTGTGTGTGTGTGTGTGTGTGGGCGCGTGTGCGTGTGCGTGTGCGTGAAGACTCAGAGGAACTCTCAAAAGTGATGTACGCCGTCCTGTCCCTCATTCTGACTTCACTGGCGCTGGCACTGATGGCCTGTTTGGCTCGGAATAAGTATTTTTTTAAAATACTTTCTTCATACTTTTTAGTAAAGTACTAATGAAAGTCCCCCCCCCCCTCATTCTGTAATATTTATCCCTGAAATCAATGGTGCAGGGTGAAAAGGAAGCTGTGTCAATTCGTCCCTGATCCTTCCAACAGCAGTCTGGCCCACTGGATCCCAAAGTCCACCTCAGAGGTAACACGAGTCCATCGATACCTTCAATGCTTACATCTTCTGCTTAAAGGAGTCAGTTAAATATTGACTACATTATTCAGTACTTTTTAATCAATAAGTCCAAGAAAAAACCAACAACGAATGGATCCTACTGACTAAGTATTGTCTGTGTATCCAAAGCCTATTCATCTGTGCCGTGACTGAGTGACATGTTTCGTCACTATGCGGGCATCTACATTTTTTTTTTAAAGTCGGCACATACTCATTACTTCACAGTAAAAAAAGTATACTGTATATTAACAATCTGTATTTCATGGACATATTGCACATGTGGAAAAGAAATCTGGATTCAGGAACTTTTGAACAAAATCATATTATTGTTGTTATTTGTAACTTCATTTTGGCTGGATTTTTTTTAGGTGCCAGCCCAGAGAAAATATTAAAAGCATTTGGTTTGGATAAATCTAGAGTCATTATCATTTACCACTTTTAAGTTTTGATTCTTGATCACTGACACTGTGGGGATAGAATTTCTAGGTCTTAGACCCGTGAAACACTTCAATGAACATTGTGATCCCTCTAAAGGCAGGTATCAGGCAATGTCATTAGAAATTAATATCTCAACCACTAGATGGCAGCAAAAGAAGCATCTTCCACCATCATTGACTCCTTTTCTGCAGCAACAGTTCTGGACCCACTTGCACCCATTGGATACTTTATATAATCCAATATGAGCATCAAAGTACCACGGGTAAATACTTCAACTCAAGAAGACACTTTTACCATTAATTGCATGAGCACAAATTACTCATCTTTATATATATCCGAAAAAATACAGGATATAATAAATACCAGATAGAAAAAATATATTTTTACAGTGAACCTGCAAAAACAATGTATACATTTTACATTTCCCGATTCCCATAATTCTTTTCCCAAGTGGTTTTACATGGCAACTGGTACAGTGAGCAGGTGCCATTTTGTGTCACCTATCCTTAACTTCTCCAAAATGGGCTTCTCAATAAATGAAGAAATACTGTACCGATTCTGTAACACCTTCAGCATCTTCAAACACTGAACTAAATGACTTTATCTTTTCTCCTTTTTCCTCCTCAGACTATGAAGCAGCCTTCTGTGCCAGTGGGGCCTCAAATCGAATTCTCCGAAGTTATTTCGTTTGGCGAAGACTCCGACCCAGATGAGGTTACTGACAATCAGAGCGTGTGTGATCTCCGAACATATTCATCTCACCGGTGCTCATTGCTCCCAGTTCCAGGTTCTGAGACGCCTCAAAACGCCAAAGAGTCAGAGAGATCGTTCGACAAGGGCCGGCTCAGAGCCAAGACCACCTTCGACACTGACCTCTCCTCCTGCGCCTCCGACTACTCCACCGTCGTCTTCTCTCAGACTCTGGAGAATCCCCTGGCACCCGTCCTGTCCCCTGCTCGTCACCAGTCCCACGACTGGCGGCAAGGCGCCATCAGCGTCAGTGATGTCAAGATGTCGCTCGGTGGGGGCAGGAGCGTCGTGACCTCTGACCCCCCTCAGCGCCACAGCTCCGCCTCCCTCTCCGACTTCAGCGCTGTCTCTCCGTCCTCGGCCTTACATTCGCTCCCGGCTGAGGCCAGATCACCCAAACACCTTTTTCCTCGGAGCAGCCGTAGCTCGGGCCTGTCGCCGCAGCCCGACACCCGCACTCACCCCAATGCGATTCACAATTTGTCATATTTTCTTCCGCCTGTTTTTGTGGAGTTCACACACTGTCCTGTGGAGCGTGATCCTCATACACATCCCCTGCTGTTTAACTCCGTTACTCATAACATATAATAATTAAATAATATCAATCATTTGTGGATTGTCTTATGTGGCTTTTATATTTGGTGCCCTTCGTTATTGCCTCGATGTTATGTGTCTTTAAAAAATGTGAACACCCCTTTGAAAGCTGTCATCATTTTTCCATTATTTTGAGACTGGATTGTTTAACAGTCAGTAACAGGTTTTGTGTGTCTCAATATTTTTTTCAATGTTATCACTTTCCTGTCTGCACAGTAAATATGTGTGTGGAGTCATAGACTGTATATAAATAGAGACGTAGTCGCAGAATCCAGAAAGAGAAGCCAATGCGTACCAAAAGGGAAATAGTGAATATAAAGTACACGGGAGGATAAGAAATTCCTGTTCACTGACATGCAACCTGGTTGTCAGATCCACCTTTCCTTTAAAAAATAACTCACGTACCTTTTATTTTCAGACTGAAATGTTGCCGTCTGGAATTCAGTCTTACTGTGAGCCACCTTTTGTTGCAAGTGTGATCCCTTCAGAGCTACATTTTTTCGTCAGGTTTCATTAGGCAATCAATGTGTGTAGGTTTGAGCCTGAACATATGCCTTTCCAACATTAAAACAGAACATACGCTGTGTGACGAATCAGTGTTTGGACTCATTCCTCCTGTGGAAGTACAAGAGATTATTACCACATCTTCTAAGACGGAGCAGCCTATACTCACTATGTTTATAATATTTTTTCACAGCGGACACTTTGTCTTGTCACGACAGAAAAAGTACAGAAAATGTTAACATTCATTTGCATCGTTGTTCTCCCCACTGGATTAATTTACTAAAAAATGTAAAATGTATTAGATATTAAATCAAACCTGGTATGTAAGTGCCTTGGTGCGGCCCATTTCTATTATAACGATATCAATCAAAAAGTACAGTAGGTTTAATGTTATTGGCTATTTGAGATGAGATGTGTGTGTCCTGCCTTTTATCCAAAAAGTTAAAAAAAGAAAAGAAAAGAAGAAGAAGCTGGAAATGTTTCATTCCACTCAAAGGGGGTAAAGCAGAAAAAGAGAAAGTGAAGAGAAAGTGTGTGTGTGTGTGTGTAAAGAGAGATGTGTGTGTGTGTGTGTGTGTGTGTGTGTGTAAAGAGAGGTGTGTGTGTGTGTGTGTGTGTGTGTGTGTGTGTGTGTGTGTAAAGAGAGGTGTGTGTGTGTGTGTGTGTGTGTGTGTAAAGAGAGGTGTGTGTGTGTGTGTGTGTGTGTGTGTGTGTGTGTGTGTGTGTAAAGAGAGGTGTGTGTGTGTGTGTAAAGAGAGAGGTGTGTGTGTGTGTGTGTGTGTGTGTGTAAAGAGAGATGTGTGTGTGTGTGTGTTTGTGTGTGTAAAGAGAGAGGTGTGTGTGTGTGTGTGTGTGTGTGTAAAGAGAGAGGTGTGTGTGTGTGTGTGTGTGTGTGTGTGTGTAAAGAGAGAGAGAGAGAGGGGGGAGCCGTGCGTAAAGGAGGCCGGCCCACACCCAGGACGCAGCGTCCTCAGGCTGCGGCTCACCTGAATCGGCGCAGTGCAGACAGACAGACACGCCGACAGGTACACGCGGGAGCCGGAAGAAGCTTGTCCCAGTAACTTGTCCCCGTCTTTCTTCTCCCGCACCACATGTGCCGCAGGTGTCGCTTCCCTTCCTCACGGTGACGACCTCGGCCCTGCTCGGTGCCGTGGTATCCGAACGCGCGCTCACTTTTGTATTTATGACAGTGAGGCGACACTGGAGGAGGAAACATGAGCGAGCAAGGAAAGAAGCTGCTTCTGATCGTGGTGGATATTCTCTGCGTCGTCGTCGGTGAGTTCCTTCAGCCTTGTGCCCCCCCCCCCCCTCCTCCTCCTCCTGACCATATGGCTGAGAAATATGTGATTAGTCGTGAGTACAACTTGTGATCCTTTGAATGCTCGAGTTGGAAAGTTTGCGCGGTGACGCACGGGATTGCCCAACTCTCTTGACACACACACACACACACACGATTTATCGATCTATCGAACCCTAATCCACGCGCTGCTTCGTGGATCTTTGTGCAAAAGCCAGAGGGATTTTGTGTGTGTTATAAATCCATGTTGAGACTGGCAGTTGGCAGAGATTGTCTAAATTCAGCTCAGCTGTACAACTTCACGTTGCAAGTCACCGTTTTGTCTCCATCTTGTTCAAACAGGCCAAAACACACTCTTGTTAAAAAAAACAACAAAAAAAAAGCTGAGTCAGAAACACTGCAGGCTGCTTCTGTTGATCTCACCACCGAACAAAATCATTCAGGCGAAGATGAAACACAAAGCATCTTCTCTCACTATCAGGCTTTGTTGATTATACACACACAATCTGATGTGTGTGTGTGTGTGTGTTCACCTGTCTGCTCATTTCTTTGATGAATCATTTCCAAGCTTTCTTTCTGCACACCCCCCCCCCCCCCTGCACCCCATGGCCCCTCTCTCTTTTTTTAAACTCAGGGTGAGGAGGAAGGGGAAAGATCATTGACAATGAATCTCTCGCTGTGTGACAGTAAAAATCCTGTTTTGGTGTGTGTGTGTGTGTGTGTGTGTGTGTGTGTGTGTGTGTGTGTGTGTGTGTGTGTGTGTGTGTGTGTGTGTGTGTGTGTGTGTGTGTGTGTGTGTGTGTGTGTGTGTGTGTCCTATTGGCTGTTCGTCTATGTATGTGTTGAATGACGGGGAACAGAATGGCTTGTCGGGACCTGCTGTGCTTTTCCCGAAGATGACACGAAGCCATTAACAGAGCTGACATCTTCCACCTTCATTTAAAACCCCAAAAAATCCTTATGTCGCAGCCGCTCATGTTTTTTGGAGGGCAGGAGGCCGACAGAGGTTGTCGTTGAGATGAAAGAAGAAAAGAAAAAAAGGGGGGGGAGATTGATGGCAAAGTGGATTTCCCTTTTTTAGTTTTTTCTTCTTCTGTACATGGTTTTTAGGTGTGAAATATGAGGCCTAAACGTGAACTTGACTTCAGTGGAATGCCTGTGAAGTGTGTGTGTGTGTGTGTGTGTGTGTGTGTGTGTGTGTGTGTGTGTGTGTGTGTGTGTGTGTGTGTGTGTGTGTGTGTGTGTGTGTGTGTGTGTGTGTGTGTGTGTGTGTGTGTGTGTGTGTGTGTGTGTGTGTGTGTGTGTGTGTGTGTGTGTGTGTGTTTCTCCAGTTGTGGACCCATCTGGTGATTGACAGGAATGATAATGACCCGTTCTTCTGTTCAACTCCCACTGCACTCATGCTCGCCCGATGAGGGGTCCACCGTCAGCGCCCCGCATTGTCCACTTTCAGTAAAAGAGATGAATGAATAAAGTCCTTTTTTCCTTGTTGATTTAAAGAACTTCTTGGTTAACAACCTTGCATGAAGATGAGGAACGATGAAGCACATCGCGCTGTTGTGAAATCCAGTCAGGGATGTGACGTCGTCTTCAGTCGGGTGATTAATGACGAGTGGTTTCCAAAATATTTGGCCGACTGAGCTCCAAGTTCTCCTCACAATCGGGGTTGTGAAAGTTTGACCTGTGAGGTGGGAAACATTTTAACATGTCCATGCGGCGATAACCACATGTGTCTTATGTCATGTAATGATGTACGTGTGATGATATCAGGTGGTTGTGTGGTTTAAAGATAACAGGCCAGGAGCAGTAATCTGTTGATCCCCTGCGTGGAGGGTAAACTATCATCAGGTTTGAGTCCCCCTCATTTAGAAAAGTCCCTTGTCTCCCTTCCTCTGTGTGTGTGTGTGTGTGTGTGTGTGTGTGTGTGTGTGTGTGTGTGTGTGTGTGTGTGTGTGTGTGTGTGTGTGTGTGTGTGTGTGTGTGTGTGTGTGTGTGTGTGTGTGTGTGTGTGTGTGTGTGTGTGTGTGTGTGTGTGTGTGTGTGTGTGTGTGTGTGTTGGTAGGAATGTGCTGAATGTTCAGATTGTAACAGATCTCTGAATATTGCTCCCCCTTCCCCTCTGTAGTCAAACACCCTCATCCTGCCATTATTTGTTACCACTGCACACAGTAGATACGACACAGCTTCCTAGTGTAATAAGACACACACACACACACACACACGCCACGGCAGCAGGACGTCTGTTGTCGCACTCTCCGGCCACAGTCGCAATTCTGCATATCAGTGAAATTATCAGGACTGTAAAGATGAAACTTGTATGACAACAGGCGTCTCTTTTCACCTTTTAGTTTCACTTTTTTTCCCCCTCTGCTATCTACCATGTCTTGTTTTTTTAATGAAGTCGATCTGAACTCTGTCGAGTTCATGTAAATCTCTTTCAAAGGGCAAAAAAACAGATACTTTTGTGACATTTTGCGTTTTTTCAAAGGAACATGCTTCGCACGGTCACGGTGGCTTACGACTTGTGTGCAGTCTCCTTGAGTTATTATTATATTTTCCCCAAATTGCAACTCTTTTTTTGTAACTATCAGTCTCCTTGTTTCCTGTTGTTTAGGTCAAAACATGATGAAACGGCCTGAACTCGGTGCTTTCGGTTCTTGACAGCGTTTGAATGTTCAATAACTCAATAGCAGTGTTTGGACATGAAGACACGCTGAAGAGCTGAAGAGCTTCCTGGCTGCCTGTCAGAAAGACCAAGCCCAGCTGTCGCTGCACTTTCCCACCACGCGCACACGCACAGATCGCTGCCTGGGATCATAGTTTCACCATCCCCACCGCTCAATTACTTTTATGACTCGGGACACATCAGTTTTGTTTCTGCTCCAGTGTGCGGATCCAGGGTCAAAAGAGCGCTTGGGAAGACGCAGCTTAGATTTACTGTAGGAGTTTGTGTGGGACTCATTATCTGAGCCGTGCCCATTCAGCAGGATGAAAAGAGACACATTGTAATATAGCCACAGGTAGATTTAGTCCCAAACGTTTTTTTTAAATAAATGTAATGTTAATTAAATGTATTTGAGCAAAACAGCTCAAACTTAAAATGGAATACCAGTCGCTTCGATGATTCACATGTCGGTCCACGCGTCAGGCCGTTTTTAGCATGAAAGGTTATTTTAGCACTGAAACTTTTTATTTATTTTTTGATAATTGGTTGGACGAACGCAGCGGGAGATTGTCCGGGTCGGACGCGTTCACACCCACGGCATTCCGGGATTTCCGGGGACATTCGTTGGCGCCTGGGTCGAGCGGCAGGAGGCGGGGCACGGCGGTGGTTCCGCTGCGCGAAGCGGTGGTTTAGTTTACGGTCATCAACGCGGCCGCTCACTCGCTGGGAGTCTTCCAGAGATTTCCCTGCCGCAATCTCCCAGTTTTTGGAGATTCTACCAGGAGGGGGCTGACTGGAGACGTTCCGGGAAACGTGCGGACGTCAGTGCGCGTCTGAAAAGCCGTTGGCGTGAGGCCGAGGCCTTACAATATTTTGGAGAAACACACAAAGTTCCCAGAATGAGCACACACTTGGCAACAGTGGAGGGAGAAAAAAAAAATCCCTTTTTAACAGGAAGAAACCTTGAGCGGAACCGGACTCGGGGAGACACGAGAGGTGGGTGGAGAGGGGGGGAAGAGGAGAGAGAGAGAGAGAGCAGGAGCAGTTGTGTGACCATCGTGTACGACCATCGCCACAATCATGCTGTTTGCAGACATGAAGTCCTGAAAGTGTGTCGTTCACATATGAAGAACGCAGCAGGAGATTGTCGGGGTCACGCGCGTTCACAACAGCAGGGACATTTCTGGAATATGCAGGCCCGGCAGGAAAAGGGCCGAAAGAAATGTCCGGAGCGACGCTGGCGGACGTTTGGCGTGCTCGCACACGGCCCCTCTGGAAAAGCAGCAATCGTTACATTGGTGTCGAGCCCGCACTCGATTAATCATTTGAGCGCTCTGCGTGTCAGAGTAACTTGGAAAACGGTTCCCAGGCGCGGAGTTAATGTTTTGTCAAGGTGCGGATCGGCGGTGAGGAAACGTCGCTCGTGTTGCACAAGTCGTCACAGGCTCGTGAATCAGCTGACGGGTCGGAGAGACGCTGAGGTTCAGGTCGTCAATGTGTCATTTTAACAGTGCACACACACACACACACACACACACACACACACACACACACACACACACACACACACACACACACACACACACACACACACACGTGTGTGTGTCAAAGTCAAGTAGACGTGTTGACTTGTGCTCCCTGACAGTCGTGTGTGTGTGTGTGTGTGTGTGTGTGTGTGTGTGTGTGTGTGTGTGTGTGTGTGTGTGTGTGTGTGTGTGTGTGTGTGTGTGTGTGTGTGTGTGTGTGTGTGTGTGTGTGTGTGTGTGTGTGTGTGTGATGAAGTTATTGACGGCTTGAGCGTGTCACAAAGGTAGAAAGTCGGAGAGCAGATGTCTTCTGGCCACCAGGAATGTTAGTTTGTATCGTGGCGTCAGTTGTTTGCTTGTACTGTGAAGTGCTTTGAGCAGAGAAAGCGCTACAGTATATAAATACAGTCCATTTATCACCCACACACAGTGCTGCATTTTAACCCCAACCCTAAAATGGTGCGTCCCCGCAGGAGTTGAAATAATGGAAAGATTGGAGGGATGCAGTGATGCCGACACCGATGACGTCCGCGGGGGGGGTTATGTTTACTCATGCGAGTTACGCAAGTAAACACAAATGTTCCTGCGGCCAAATTGTGCGAGTAAATCGTTTTAATCTGAACGCACCATAACCCCGATGCAAAATGTTTGCCTCGGGACAACAGCCACTTGGCAAAATCAAGCCCGTCCTGCGTGGATCTTTTTATTATGGGTTTGTTTTAAGCCCTCACAGGCCTTTGGTTAAGGCTGTCGGGTTTAATACAGACAAAGGTTCACACAGTGACTCCAGACACAACTTGTTTGTTTGTGACCAACCAAAACCATGACTCCACCATGAAAGGATTACGTTCGGTCAGAAGGACAAACTTTCAGGAAAGGAGAACAAACCGAGTCTGGTGGTATTCGGGATCAGGTTCCGTCTACTCTTAACTACAATATTGAGTTCGGTACCAACTCGGTCATCACTAACAGAGCTTTAATTAGAAAAACTACACATGACGTGGTGAAACGTTCACGAGAGAAGATAAGAGCAAACTAATCTGAAGCGTCTTTTTGCAGGCATAACAAACAAAGAAGGAATCGTGACTCCAAAGGCAGGAAAAAAAAAAAAAAAGGCCTATTGTCGCGTCGGACTTTCCCAGGAAAAAATCCCCGGCCGCACAGGAAGTGACACACTTTCTTTGTAGATCGACCCCGTCGAAAAAAAAGAGAAGAGAAATAAAACAAAAAACAAACGATGGGCAATGATGGCCATTGTACCGAAGACAGTAACTGCATTAACAAAACCCTGGAAAGAAATCTCATAATCACGCGCTACAACCAAAGACAGAACAAGCGCAGCATTGAGAGTCTAAGAAGAGAAGTTGCCAAAACAAACAAATGAAAGCGCTTGGAGTCCAACACTGGTCCATCTGAGCACCCCGGTGTGATGTGGCGAAAACGGTCGTGAAGCCCCCCGTCAGCAAACAAACGGCGCGGTCGCCCCGGCGGAGCCCGCGCGTCTCCCCCGGCCGTCTGCTGGCGGTCGACGCGCGGGCCTCGAGCGAAATGTTCCCAGACAACAAACCCGTGACCTGTGTTTTTTTTCCAGCGACTGTCTCCGGGTCACGGTGGACCTCGGGCCGAGGTGAATAACAGGAACGCTCGCCGCTTCCCGATGGGTCAAAGGTCAGGGGGAAGTTGTACTTGTGTCCGATCCCAGATTCCACCATGTTTGTTTTCTCAAAGAGAAATCAGGGGTGCGCTCTTTCCAGAGGAGATTGGGACATCGTAAAACAATACTTTCCCTTCTTCCTTGTATTTTTTTTGTGTTTTTTTTTTTGTTTTTATCTCCTGTGGACTGAAGGCAGAAACTGGGCAGATACTCTTGTGTGTGCTCGTCGCTTTAGAAAGAGAGATTGGAGCTGGCGTCTACATGGCCTGCAGATGTAAAAGTGCACGGACAAAGCATAAATTAAACAAAAAGTCAAGAGCTGTTTGTAAAATGTCCAACGTTAGTGGTGGTACAACAACAATAGGATTAGAATATATCATAAGTGAGTAAAGTGCTAAAATGAATACTAGAGTATCGATGGAGAAGAAACAGATATGGTCTCATGAAGATTTAAAGACGGACCTGGAGGCAGGAAGAAAGGAAAGGAAGGAAGAGGCTACTGAGGAAGCAATAAAGAAAAAGACAAACAAATAAAGTGATAATTCTCTATACCAGCAAACTGAAACTGGAAAATCTCAACCTGCTAGTCAAATAGACGGTTGTTAACCTCAACTAAATAACTTTGTACCTCAAAGTTGGACCTAAAGGGACAGTTGAAGACTGTAAGAAAAAGCGTCTGAAAGAGCCGATGTAAGCATTTATTTGATGTATTTACATATTATGAAAACAGGCCGGGACCTGAGCCGCATGAGCTCCTCGCCGGCCGCGGCGACCTCACTCACACACGCGAGCAGCGTGACGGCGGGAGCGGTGTCGACCTTTACGTCGAGCTCTCAGACAGGAAGTGAGAGCGTCTTCATTTCTAAAACTGTTGAACTGGGTAAATGTCCTCAGTTCATCAACCCACTGCCGCTTGTGGGCATTTTCTTTTGATTCAAAAATCAGACGATGTGTTTTCACACTAGTTGTTCGATAACAACTTCGTCAAGACATACGACATACGGAGAAGGGAACGTCTGTGTATTACAAGTGTGTAAAGACGAGTCTACCTGCTCAGTTTAAGGAGACTCTGAATCGATTTTCCTCTAAGAAGAAGTTTGTCTATGCGGGGAATGAACCTGGCTCTCCCCGGCTCAACCCAGCCTGTGTTAGGGGGGGGGGGGGGGGCCCCCGGCCAGGAGAGGCCTATAAAAACATACCAGGTCTTCTGGAATAATAAGAGCGGCTAAAAACGTGTGTGTGTGTGTGTGTGTGCGTGTGCGTGTGTGTGTCCGTCCGTCCAATGCCCAACTGCGTCCACTCGCATCTCCACCCTGGCAGCGCGCAGCCTCCAGAGACTCCGTGCAACAAGCGGCCCGCTTATCTAAATGTTATCCTTGCACCCTGCAGAGTCAACAGTGGGCCGGGCCCGCACTTCAAAGAGGAGGCGGACGTACGCTTGACCTGCCGGAATAATGAACTCTGAGATGTGAGCGGGCAAAAAAGCGAGGGCCTCCCTTTTTTCTTTTTTTTTTTATGGAAATAAACGCTCTTTAATGAGGAAGCTGCTTGTCAACAAGGATCATTAGCGGCACTTGGTCAGAGGTTAGTTGACAAATATCACATCCGGCATTTAGAGACTATTTATGCCGTCGTCAGGCAGCGTTTAAAAAAAAAAAAGTCTGAATGCTTCTATTATCATATCATCATATAATCTATGGGCAGGGCAAAACTGATAGTTGCTTAAAGAGACAGTTAATAGAAACATACACATGCATATATACAGAAGGGAATGTTCACAGTAACATCGTTTTGCAACACAATCCAGTACAAGGCCACTAAATATGGCCTTCAAATAAAGATCTAAAAGAATTAAATTCAAATGTGCTTTGTTTTGTTCACGTTGCGCAAGTTTTTGAATTAAATGATTGTTTGATTTGATAATGATTGACTGAAGATTGTGAGGGCGTTGCTTTTCATTGTGCGAGAGGGCAGTCACTGATGTCCAGTCATTCTCCTGAACATTTCCGAAGGGGCTTGTTTGGGAAAACACAAATGTTCCTCCGGACTTTTCCCTGTAAACTTTCCGGCAAATGTCCAAGTGAGCCAAATAAGAATATTGTTTTGAATATGGAATTAATGTGGTTCTGTTATTCAGTGTCGAAACGTTTGGCAAAATCAACTTCATTCTGGACCATATTTCACTATCCGTGTAGCAGGAAGTAGAGAAGAGGAAACGCTGGGAATACATGTTCACACCTGCACCTGACAGACTGCCACTGTGTGTGTGACCACAGACTCAATTCACGCTCTTCGTGTCCACATGACATCACCGTCACTAAATGACCTGTCGGCGGCGTGTTTCCCTTCCCTGTGCTCGTGTCCTCGTGCGTTTTTTTTTCTTCTTTTCGTTTAGCCCTGCTTGTCCCCGAGCGGCCGACGGTCACACACTCTGCAGGAAGTGATCTGTTATTGTTGAGCCGCTCTTATATGGCATCAGCCAATACATGTATGCACAGCTCCCGCTTGTGGAAACAAAGTCCACGTCCAGCCCTCGCTGGCTTGTTAGCTCCGGCAGTTCAGCGAAGTTCAAGTGAAAACAGGAAAACTATTTAAGGGCTGTAGTGTATAGAAAGTTCCTGACATCATTCTTGCCGATTGGACCATTGTCCTGCTCCGATTTTAAGAGACGGGTTTATGTGCTTCTGCTGCCGCTGTTGTGTGTGCACAGAGAGAAAACTGTTAAACCCCGTGTTTGCTCTCTTTCTTCACACAGACAGTATGAATGCATGCGTTTTTAAAACCTTCTGTAGGTCGTAGACCACGTTTTATATATGTGTGTGTACATGTGCACTTTTTTTCGTACAGTGGTGCACATGTCTTTGTATCTATGTGTGAGTCCCGGTTCACTCCTCAGCTCCCAGGCCCCTTCACTGTGCAAACACTGCCCCCCCCCCCCATGTCAAAGGTCACCGTTTGTACTGTCCGGCGTGTTTCCATGGCGACAGGCGGGTTCCTCCCGCGGCGCATAAACGCGACCTGCAGGGGCGACGCCGTGGCCACTGAGCTCGACCCGATGACAAATTCATTTCGCTTGGCAGAGTCGAGCCTCCTGCCCAGAGCCAACAGATTAGTCCATCGCTGTGTTCTTAGCTGTTTCCTGAGCTGCGCCTCATTGTGCTCTGGTTCATGTTCGACTGGTCGGCGCGGAGCTGAGGGGTCTCAGCTGCTCCCCGGCTCTCAACAACACCGTGTGGTTCCCAAAGACGACAGTGTGGCCGCCAAAACTCCTGTAGTCACCTCTTATAATCCCCTTTAAACCGGTGCCGAGTCCAGAGTAACGGCTAAAGGCTTAATGAAGGAATCACTGCGGCTGGTTGATGTCTCGTACGCAAATCCCGGCGCATGGCCGCAGGGAGCGCCATCACGGAGGAACGCACTTCTCTTTAGAACAAACATTACTGAGGCCTGAAGTTTGCCAAAGAGCACCTTGACACTCCAGGCTGACATTTTTGGGAAGAGGACGTTGGCAGCGTCGCTGCTGCTGGGCCTGAATGTCCCGCGGGGAGGGGAAACAAATCCCCCGTGAACATAAATCTTGCGTTTTCACATTTGACTGGGTCATCATATTATTTTGATTTCTTGAGAGGTCCGACCGTCGTCTCTTGTTTCCCCAGCGGCTCTGCCCTCGGGCATCCTGACGCTGATGTTCAGCCCCTACCAGAGAGGGATCTACTGCGATGACAAGAGCATCAGCTATCCATACAGGAGAGACACCATCTCCCACGGGGCCATGGCTGCCGTCACCATCACCTGCTCCATAGTCATCGTGAGTGTAAAACAATGTGCACAAAGTCAAATCCGGGTGTCACCTGAGACCATTCCTTCGCATCCCCTCCCCTCCACAGATCACCACAGGCGAGGCCTACCTGGTGCACACCAAGCGTCTCCACTCCAACTCCCAGTTCAACCAGTACCTGTCCGCCCTCTACAAGGTGGTGGGCACCTTCCTGTTTGGGGGAGCCGTCAGCCAATCCCTGACCGACCTGGCCAAGTTCACCATCGGTCGTCCCCGTCCGAACTTCTTGGCCGTGTGCGCCCCGGTCAGCTGCAGCGGATACATGCTGCACATCAACTGCACCGGCAACCCGCGCAACGTGACCGAATCCAGGTGCCCCACCGGACACTCACACCTCCCTCCCTGTTTTTGTTATGTCGGGGTAGTTTGACCCGCGGTTGGACTCAAGCTGCAAGCAGCTCATGTTTGAACGGATTCAAAATCTTTGCACCGTGGGATTACACAGAGTCATGCAAAGACACTAGAGACACAACATTTACGTCATTCGCTTCACCTGCTCGAGTTTAGATATTTAATCTTTTCTAGATGTGTGTGAATCTCGAGGAGCAACAGTTATTGTAACACCAGCTTGTATGAGACATTAGAAAATGATTGGTTTTACTTAAGTCAATAAATTGTAAAAAAAAAATAATGGGGGGGGAAAAAAACGCCTAATAAAATCTAAATTAATAAAAGTCAATGTTTCTGACTTTGTCTGACCAACGGTCGACAGTCAGTCTAGTGTTGCTGTGTAGAAAACGAGCAAATCTTCACACGTAGGAACGAGACTCGATTCACCAGTCAACCGATTTCAGTTTGGCTCAGTTGGGATCACGGTGAACTAAATCCTACTGGAACACCGGACAACGCTACTTTTAATGGTGCAGCTAAAATCAAAATGTCCCGTTGGCACAAATCAAGACCGATGAATGGGACGGACTCTGATCCTTCATCCTCTCGCTACCATATTTACTGAAAACACGTGAATCTTGTTACATCAATGTTTTTTTTCTCTGTGGCCATTTTGCTCCCCCAGGTTATCCTTCTACTCCGGCCACTCGTCCTTCGGGATGTACTGCATGCTCTTTCTGTCGGTGAGTGTTGCCGCTGTCGTTGCGTGAGACCTTTTTTTTTCTTCTTTTCTTGACATGCGTGTTTACCGAAAACATCCACAAGCGACTCAAAACAGGAGAAGGTGGTCGCCACGGACGCACGGCTCAAGTCTGAAAAACATCATTGTTGTAATATCACACACGGCACAATGGACGGAAGACGACGGCGGTGGCAGTTTAATCCCCGTTGGACTGAAATACTGAAAGTGTGCGAGAGTTGCTAAACTTTCATCCTGTCAGAATTTAGTTGAATATCGTGGGTTAAAACAAGACTGCAGATTCTCATATGCTCATTTTGCATAATTTAAACTTATGACAGAATTGGCAATAAGAACACAACAGATTAGGATATTTGTGAAATACCTGTAATATGTATTTGTTTGTGTATTAAGTCTTTAAGCCAAGAACAGCGCTTTAAGATTAATTCATGGGGAAAAAGGAAAAAAAAATAAATGGAAAAAAATATAAAAATCACAATAAATCTAACTTTATATTTTTTTTAAGTGGCTTTGATCAATTTCACTGAGAAATTATGATTAAATAATGATTGTATTTTTTTTTAGTTTTTAAAGGGTGTTCTGTTCTGGGGCTTAAGTTGGGGTCAGGTTTTGGTATGAGCTGCATAAATTTAAAAAACAAACCTTGTCGACATTGTACAAATATGACTTCCACAAAAGAATATTTCTTTATATATCTCGTGTGTGTGTGTGTGTGTGTTCAGCTCTACGTCCACGCCCGGATGCAGGGGAAATGGACGCGGCTGGTTCGACCGACCATCCAGTTCTTCCTGGTGGCGTTTGCTTTGTACGTGGGATACACTCGTGTGTCCGACTACAAACATCACTGGAGCGACGTCCTGGTGGGGCTGCTGCAGGGCGCGCTCATCGCCGTTCTCACCGTGAGTGGAATCAATGTCACTTGTACAGAGAGAGACCATGTAAAATACTCAGGTTGTTTTCAAGGTCCTACGCGAGCTCCCAATGTTTTTTTTTGTCAAAGCACTAACTCGTATAGCCTCGACTTTGACTCTCACAAACACACTCAATATCTATATCAGATCTTATCACTGGTACAATTTAATGTGATGAAAGTTACTTGTCTAGAAAATAATAATACAAATTCCTCCAAAACCATCTGGCGACGCCCAGAAATGACCGTGAGCCTAGTGGGGGTCGCGACCCCCCAGGTTTAAAATCTCTGCATTACACCACTGATGTGAGGGGATTATTTCATAGCAGTATATATTTTTCAGATTACTGATTTTTATTTACATTATTTCCCAGCGCAATAAATATAAAATCTTTCAATATCGGTGTATTTGTTTTTACATGGACTGTTTTCATTCATTTGCTTAAATATTTTTGTTCATTCAGGTCCGTTACGTGTCAGACTTCTTTAAGCAGCGACCTCCGGCCTGCACGCGGCCGGACGCGGCAGAGATCGAGCACCTCGAGCGCAAGCCGAGCCCGCAGCCTCGCGACGCGCAGCACGGAAACCACTACAATTACCCTGGACCCGTATGAACACTCGACTGAAGTCGCCACAGCCACTCTCACTTACCCCGGGCCTACACGCGCTCACAGCAGCTTCGTTACCAAACAAGCACATGCAACTCGCAAAGAAAAGAAAAACCACAAGAGGAAAACAAAAAAAAAATAATAACACTGCAGTAACCACTAGCTGGAAATTCAGACCGGAACGATTCTACAGCGAGGAACGCTCCGATTTCTAAAAAAAACCTGCTGGAGAAGAGGCCCCGTCGTCGCCTGTGTGTCTTTCAGTGTGTGTGTGTTTGTGTACACATGTGAAGCATGTTCTGTTTGTAAGCGTGCAATGATTATACATGCATATATGGTTTTTTAATGTCTTTTTTTGAATTTTTGCCGAGTTGAAGGGAAGAAAGTTTCAGGTTTGTTGGGGGGGTGGGAGAATATACACATGTACACTGTGAGTCTGACAGTAACCTGAGCAAAGACTGCATTGGATTTCTGTTAAGTTTCAAAAAACACCAACCAAAATATTATTTTTCTGTCCTTGGAGACTGAATGTTTTCTAACCTGTTAAAGTCTGATATGACTGTTATTTTACTTACACTGGAGAAAGATTATATACGCCTGTCCCTCACACTTTTGTCTACATTTTATTCTATATTTTACTGTATTTAGAAGATTTGCTTGTGTACTGATGGACTGATTTCACCATCATTTACATTTACACAATGTACAGTATAGTCTTAACATTTTTTTAAGTGTGTTTATAACTAGCCTATGTAATGAATTTGTTTATCTTTTTAAGATCGTATAACCACTACTTTATGGTGACATTACAGTGAAACTTTGTTCTGGATGTTTTTTCTTCTTTCATAGAGGAAAAACTTTTAGCGAAATGATTTCAAAAAATGACCAAGAACAAATGGAGACGTTACTGGAGTGATTTTAACCCATAAACCCAATTTCATTCTTCCTGTTGTCTTCTAACCTACTGTGAAACTGCACATAATGTAATCATAGCTTTCCTTCAGCCTGATGGCTGTTTTGTGTAACTTCTCCATAAATATAAGCCATAACGTCATTTCCACGTGTGCTTATTTCAACAGCAAGATTTGTGATTGTGAGTGTGCGGGAGTGACTTTTCATTGAGCTGCTCTCTGGTGCGTCGGTGAAAACGACATGTTGCTTCACGTCTGGACCTGCTGTTG
The DNA here is from genome assembly GCF_022379125.1 of Scophthalmus maximus. Classification (NCBI taxonomy): domain Eukaryota; kingdom Metazoa; phylum Chordata; class Actinopteri; order Pleuronectiformes; family Scophthalmidae; genus Scophthalmus; species Scophthalmus maximus. The sequence continues at coordinate 6,847,748 of NC_061529.1, forward strand.
AGAAATGTGGGATTCCTCAGCAGAGGGAGGAATGGGGCTGTTGGGCAACCAGGAATCACAGGACCAAAAAGAAAAGTACATTTCTGATTAATTCCGCAACACTGTCAACGTTGAAAAACCTGAGATAGTGTCAGGCAGAACTGACGAGTTTGTCAACAGTAGTATTTCCTGCTTGGAACACGTCTTGGTCACGGTGTTTAAATCAGGAACTGCAGTACTTTCTACTCCCATGCGAAGGCTGTTCACAACATGTTGCAGTGGTCATCCAGAGTAACAAGGACAGAGAGAGAGAGAGAGAGAGAGAGCTCGGTTTTAATGTTTCCATGTTGTCAACGCCACAAAAAAAAATCTCCACAGGCGACACCAAACACATTTCTACTGTTGGTGGGCGGCAGCAGAAATCGCCCAAATACTGTGATTACCTTTACGTTTGGGTTATGTGATTGGGTTTGGTGTGTTCGTTAGCTGGATTACTCAAAAGGCTATGGGCAGATTTGCATGAGAATTTGATCCAAGATGGGTCCGGACCATGGCCACGGGAGATGACTTGATTTTTTGTTGAAGGGATTAAAAAAAGATTTTTTGGAGGATTCTTCCCCATTGCGAGATAGGGGGAGAAACTAAACATGTCATATCTTTAAAGTGGGAAAACAATTTTTTGTTGCTGTTGATTATTTGTTTTTAAAATTTTGAGATCCAAAAACTTCATCATGTTTTCACAAACACACAAGAAGTAACGCGAGGGTCGGGAGGAGATGGGCACGCAGGTTTGGGGTGAAACAGAATTAAGGTCGATCCATTTATTTAAACCAGCTCATGTAGGATATTGTGAACTTGCAGTCGCTTAGTCACACATGCGGCCGACTTGGAAGTATTGACGCTGAAGTCAGGTGTCTGTCTTTTCAGCTGCTAAATGTTCACCGACCAGTTGCTAAGTGTGTCTGCTGTCGGATTTCAAAACTATTCGGGATGAGAGTGATGAGAGAAAAAAACCAGAGCCAAGGTCGTGGTTGTGCAGTGACTCACGCCCAGAGCGGTTACTAATCTGAAGGGAATTCTTTGTAGTCGTTTGTTTTCTGATTTACACCGTGACGCCCGTAATCAAATTCACTCCTCAAGACGCCGACTTGTGTCCGAGTGAACTCGAGAGTAACCGAACCTTTACAAAACAAACGATTTCACGAAGCTGCGGAGGAGTCGACGATCACGCCGGACATTTTAATCAGGCTCCCAGGTGATACATTTCAGGACTCCTCGCACTTTTTGTCCTACAGAAATGTTTGAAGTATTTCTTTCCTCCCCCCCCCACATGCAAAATAGACAAGCGACGCCTCGCAATCACATCTTTTATTTGTAAGGCACCAGAGAAGCTTCCTTACTGCTAAAAGTTTGATTCATTCTCATTAAGAGTACACAGTTGCTTGTTTACATTTTTTTTTTTTTTTTTGCCCCAGGTATTTTTAAAATGAGTTTGTGTTCTTAAACACATGAAACTGTTTTTTTTGTTTTTTTTTGTTTGCACCAAAAAAAAAAAGAAGAAAAAAAAAGGGAATAAAACATTTACAAACATAGAAAACAATGTTAAGTGTCACTGCCTACTGAGAGAATGGGAGAGAGAGAGAGAGAAAACAGGAAAAACGACATGGTATACAACATTGTGCCTCTCGTACTGTAGGCCCCGTAATGCACACGTACAACACTTACGTCTTCCATGATACACACACGTTAAAAAGCAGCTTTGAAACATACAAAAATGCTTTAAAAAATATGTATATTGATATATTCATATGTATACAAATTGGCCCTTCACAGCAAAAAACAAACACACATACCATTCATATGTCTGAGTTTTGCCACAGGAGGTTTTTTGTCTACGGAGAGCGACGTCGGCGTACAGAGCGCGGAGGACGAACTGATCCCGTTCTCGCGCTTCGTATGTCAAAGTCCAAATCTCCAGGGAGGGAAACCCTGCAGGCGGAGGGTGAAAACGAGCGCGCACCGAGCCGCGACCCCAAGTGCTTTTTAAAAAAATTAAAAATAGAGAGAGGAAAAGGTTCATGAGGCGATCTTGGAACGTGCTCAGACATTTGAAAAAAAATAATAAAATAAAATAAAATAAAAAGTTGGGTTGTCAAAGCTCTGGAGAGCGCTCACATTACGGGGGGGGGGGGGGGGGGGGATGACAAACACCTGCAGCGAGCCGGTGCTCGGCCCTGGGAGCAGGAGGACAGGATGTCAGCCTTGTGAGCCTCTTGACACTGATGAGAGAGCGCTGCTGCCCTCTGGTGTCGCATCTCCAAACGAAATACTGACTGCATTCACTGTACACCAAACCTGTATATTACGCTGCCTTTTGCAGCCATTATTCAATAAGTCAGAGGACTTCAAAGTTTTCATACTAACGATAAAGGGATTCACCGCTCGCCTCGTTGCCCCTAATCTCTGGAAGGTCCGACCTTCTCACATTGGAACTGCTCAGACCCTGGACACGTTGTTTAAGACCCACTGAGATCTTGAGTTCACCTGCTGTTGTGCAATATCTCCATCCTCAAAATATTCTCCAGATGTTTAATGTTTTCTTGCACCTTCCTGTTTTTTCATACATACATGTTTCTATATTCTTTTATTTTCAGCACTTTTGGTAAACTGCGGTTGTTTTGTTTTTTTAAACGTCCCATGTAAAATGAAGTGCAGCTTTAGAAAACCGCAGCAAATTTAAGTTCAGAAAGACGGCAAAATGTTATTCCAATTATGATCAAAGGTTGTTGATGTTGGTTTTGTATTTGACAGCTGTGACCACCTCCTCCATTTACTTTGTGCATTACCAGAAAATAATGTCCGTTATCGGCTCACTCACAAATCAAGCTGCGTTTTTTTCACAATGTGAACACACTAACCTGCTTTGGAGTGAAGAGATAATAAGCGTGTATAAATATATAATGGGATATTTTTTTTAAGACAGTCTCTCCTGGAAGGAATTCTTAATGTCACGCATTGTTATGTTAGGAAAGAAAAAGAAGAGTTGGCCAATCCCTGTGGGCGTGATTACTCCCACAGTAGTAATAAAATAAAACATTATGGACGGATTTTCATGAGGTCTCAGCCACGGTATTACAGGAATACTATACTATCAAGGTAAGAAGATAGCATTAACTTTCTGGAATTGGTATTTAGTATGGAGCTGGGACACAGATTTAGTTTGAGAATGTGCTGAATATAAAAACCAGCTTGGTTTGTGTGTGTGTGTGTGTGTGTGTGTGTGTGTGTGAATAAGGGGCACAAGAATTTGATCGCCAACACAAATTCTGGTTGAAATAACTTTGTAAAAATGTTTTTTTTTTTTTTTTTTTAAGGGAACGCATGTTAGCTGTTGCTTGCAGAGCTTCAGCCACTCACTCCCACACATTCTTCATCAAAAAAAAAAAAGAGTAAAATTGGGGACGATCCCTCACACACAAGATAGGAAAAGACAGATGCTCGATACAGTCTCAGCTCTGCTAACTTACAGAAACACAGAAGTCGTCTTGTTGGATTCGGCCATCTGGTTCTGAAGTTCAGATCCTGTTCAGGTTCGATTTAACAATGAACAAGCAAATGGGGGGAAAAGGGGCCGACGCAGAGGGGGGAGAAAAATACAAAAAGGTGCTTAAGAAAAAGAAAATTTAATTAAAAGGTTTTTTTTCTTTCTTCTTTCTAATCACATTCACTCGAGCACACACACAGACATTTAGAGACTAACTATAGCCTGTCTTTAACTTCACCAAAACAACATGCCAAAATAAAGTCAATTTTTAAAATTTTTTATTCTTGTCGTTTAAAGACGAGTCATGGTCCATTTGATGTAGCGCGTGTAGCAGCAGCAGCAGCAGCAGCAGCAGCTCGGCATATGAAGCAAATTAACCCCCCCCCCCCCAAAGTTGGGCATACTGCCATTTCTACAAACTACAGGGTTTTTGATGGAATGAAATCCCATTGATCTGGGACTGAGGTACACAGTACAAGGCAATGCATCCAGTGGTTGGTATGGAAATGAATGGTTTCGACTTCGAAGGGATTGAATGCAGAGTGACGAGTGAAATGTCCCTTTAAACATCCGACTAAGATTTAATTTGGCTCTGGTGCAGCAGCTCCTTTTCGACATTTGGGGGGGGGGGGAGAATACTGAGCTATTGTACGTCATGCGAGGACGAGAAAGGAGTTTTGAGTTAGAGCTGAGATGTTGTTTAAACTCCTTTTGGTGACTGACAGATAGGAGCCAGTAATAAAAAAAAATCAGAGGGACTTTTAAAAAAGAAGAACATTGAATTCAGATCTGATAAGAACAAGAAGAAAAACGAAAACCTGTGAGAGGCAGATCCACGTGAGGGAGACTGCTCTAAGCTTTCAGCCTCAGCGCTCTCTCTCCAAATGGGAAAACACGTATCTCGGTTAAGCCTAACAACAGTGGCTTACACTAAAAGAAAAAAAGAAAAAAAAGCATTTATTCTAAGTCTAGAAGCCTGAACTGAGTCTATTACCACTAAATAAGAACTCTCACTCTCAGCCACTCAGCAGTTTCGTTCTCTACACATTTGAAAGCTTCAACTCCGTCTTTTCTGCTTTGTCATCATCCCTGCGGTTACTCTTCTACATCAACACTCAGACAGGCAGCCAGACTTACATCAATCTCCGTTTACAGTTACAGTTTCACCCTTCTTTTTATGATACACCCCCCCCCCCCCACCACCTCCCTCCAAACCTCCTCGCACCGTCGGCACTAGTCTGACTTGTCCCCGTCTTCTCCTCTGGGTGCTCTCTCGGCGGCTTCCCGGGCCTTGTCCTCCTTCACCGCCTGGGCCTGGCCGTGGGAGTAGTTGGCCAGGATGGACGAGAGGGAGAGCAGGCCGGAGCTGGAGGAGACGGCGGGCATGCTGGGAGGGGTCAGGCCCAGGGGCAGCGGGGTCACGGGCAGGGCCAGGCCCTGGAGCTGGGGCAGGTGTTGCACCTGCAGCTGATGCTGAAAGCACACAGACAAAATGGAGTTGTCAGCTGATTAGCTCAAGCTATTCTGTGGGAGGAGCCATATTTCCAGTATTAGTTAAATTTGTGCGTTTTGAGCGCCTGAAGCGGAGACGTCTGGAAACACTCCCGGTCCCGTTTTAGTTTGAAAACTCCAAGGAAATGTTGTTGTGTGGAACTGGCAAAAAACTGAGATGTTTGCAAATGATCTCCCCACATTAACTTCCTGAATGGTTCTTATCGGCAGCGTCTCGACTACCAGAGGTAGAAGAGCAAAACGTTGTGAACTCTTACCATCGGTAACGTTATTATTATTTTCTGTAACTCAGCAACTGGCTGCAGAGGAGACAATCGGCTTCCTGTCCACACCGTTCACGCACGTGTTCAGTGAACGGTGAACAGGCGTGTTAGTATGGATTGAGACTACTAATGATACGGAGCAAAAGCGCTCGTGTGGACGGGGATAGATTTAGTTTTGAGAGGAAAACGTTGTTGTTTTTAATTATCAGGAAGTCGGTTCTTGATAAAAACTACTGAACAATCAACACTGAAGGAATGCTGAAAATGCGGAATGAAATTATAATCTTATAATCTTTACATGATATAAAAATTTTAAGAAAAGGGGGCATAATAAACTAAGAAACATGTACATATATATATAATGATGCTCACCCGTATGATAGAGTTCATCTCAGGAGGTGTGACCTGCTTTGCTCTCTCTATGGCGCCCATCACCTGCTGCTGATGCTGGAACAAAGACCCGACATGGTCACACACACAGGACTACCTGGATATTTTTTTCATTATAAAAAATGTATAGCTGGACATGATTATTTAGTCCGACACATTTGAGAAGAAAACGTCAGCGTTGTTACCTCCTGTGACAGGTAAGGCAGCACCTGAGCACAAATCCCATTCAGTCTCTTCACTATTTCAGCCTGCAAAGGAAACATTCATGTAAAAGTTTAGACGAGAAATCTACAAGAGCTGAGATCATACAAGAATTTTTTTTTATGGTGGAGGGTAATTACCTGTTTGTGCATTTCAATGTTCAGCCCGTAGGACATTTCATAGTACTGCAATAAACAGAGCGACAAAGATTATAAAAAACTGAAACATAACTTCTGTACTGTTTTATATAAGGACACATACACATACAAACTGCTGTTCTGTATTTTACACATACAGCACAGAAAGAATACGTGTACTTCAGCTTAATAAAAGAAAATGATGATGAAATATCTGCGTTTCTAGCGCCAGGCGACGCGAAAGTCGCTTCACCTGCTTGAGTTCAAATATTTGAACTCGAGCTATTTGCATGACGTAATGGCGCAAGAGCGAATTAGTGTTGAGAATGTCCCAACCTCAGATGTCCTCGTCCGAAAGAGAATTGGCGAATATTTGCGAGTTGCCTTTTTTTACTACTAAGCACAAATTACCCTGCGTCCAAACTTGCGCGAGTAATGTGATGCGAAAAGTCAACGCACAACTATAGACTCTATATGTTTAGAGGCGATAACATGTGTCACTGGAAATAGAAAACTGAAAACAGCACTGCAAACTACGTCACCAAGTATCTTGGTATATTTCACAAGATCAGATTCATCGACTAAAAAGAAAAGTGAAGAAAGGAGACCATCACAGACTTACCATGATATAGTGACGCTGCATCTCTGACTTTTCAGAGGCCAATTTATCACACTCCAACTTCAAACTGTTAAAAGAGAATATAAAGACGCATTAGAGGAAAATATTCAACTGAATGTCATCGGCTGGATTCTAAAAAGAATTGAAGTGAAGGATGCACAATATAGCCTGTGTTTTTCTACAGGACATGAAAAAAGTATAAATTTCAGATGTAAAACATGGCAATGAAAACGTTATCATATCTTAACAGAAATATTTGCTCACATAATTGTGGTATGTGCACATTTCATCGCTAATCTTTTAATGCCATCAAGTGTCACACATCTGTAAATATGGAGCTCGGAGCGTAAACATGCAAGTTCCTGTAATGATGGTGTGCGATATATTAGGACGTCCCTCGTTTTCAGCGAGAGAGTGTGTGTGTGTGTGTGTTTGTGTGTTACTGCCTACCTGTGGTATTGTGCTTGGAGGAACTGGAATTCATCCTTGATGCGGTCACAGGAGTCAGAAGTGGTGAACTTGAGAGCTTGACCGGACTGAGAGGACGCCTGCAGAAAAACAAAGAAACAACGACATGAGCAGTTTGCATTAACTCACACAGAGAACCCCTTAGTGCACTAACAAAAAAGAAAGCACAGGCTGCTCCAGCTCTATTTATCGGTGCAACTGCTGGACCGAAACTCTGTTTGACGCGGGTCATCTGATACCCCGGTTTTTGCCTGACGAAAAAACTAAACGTGTGCAACGAGAGATGAATCAGTAAGCGGGCCAGTGGTGTAAAGTTGTCTTTGTCCTGCTGCTGAGAAAGCAGATGGCATGAGTGTGTGCACTTTACACAAAAGTGTGTTTGGGTTTGTTTAGAAACAGCAGTTTGACCCCTGAGATTAACCCTTTGAGAGGATATTTAAAATGAAGGTCAGCCTGAACTCGGCCTTAATGTCCGAGCGTGTGAGTGTGACATGAGATAAAGAGGGAGGCGGAGGAGGGGCTCTCTGTGAGAATGCAAATGTCCGCAAATGTTGCGACTGACATTTTCCGTAACTTCTCCCTGCCAGCCCCCTTGTAAAAACTTCTGGAAATATGAGCCCATATGAGAACCCAACGGGAAAATCTCCGGAAGATTCACAGCGAGTGAGTGGGTGCTCTTCCCGGGCGCCACCTGGTTGTTCGTGCTGTTGTGAGCGCCTCTGATCCGGACAATCGCCTGCTGCATTCTTCAGATGTGAACAGCAAACTCCGGAAAATGTCCAGACCCAAATTACCGGACATTTTCCGGAGTTTCTGTTCGACTTGTGTGCTACACACCGGAAAAAAGGGAGATCATCTGGCAACGAGTCATCCAAACAAGCACAGATAACTTTAACAGATGTCTTTGATGCAATAATCTTCTTCCAAAAAGATAATTACTGGACCAAGTGTTGATTGAGGAATTGTGTTTACAGAAGGCCAGATTAAAGTGTGCCCATGCTGAGCATATGTGAGAGTCATTTAGAGGCGGCATTAGAAGTCTGGTTGTGTATAGACTACACTTTACAACATCAGTCCAAATCTGTAATCCAGCGTTTATCCTTTGCCCTAAACCCTCATTACTGTCTAAATAAATGGCACAAGGGCAAGAGGTTTCCAGCGGGATTATGGGATTGAATTGAGAGGATGGAGACACGCGGTTACACAGGGGTCGAATCTCTGGATCCAAAAATGCAAACTGCATCAATTTGCGGAAAAATGGACACCACTCGCTACGTCAAAGGTGAAAGTTGAGGGTGTCGTCAGGCGAAAACCCAAAACAACGGGTTACTGATGTGACCCTGGTGAAATGTGTCTCTAATCCAAGGTCCACACCTTCAAGTGTCTCGACTTGTGCGACCAACAGTCTGAAACCAAAAGATATTCAGTTTACTGGGATATTAATAATTATCGAAATTGCTGCAGATGAGTTTTCTAATGACCGACTCATTGATCAATCATTGCAGCTCGACAGATTATTGATGATGACGGTAAACAATCGTCCGCAGAATCTCTCGGAAATTGACGCGAGTCCGGATTAATGTTCTGTCTCTTACAAAAAAAGAAATAATCTTATAATTATAAGTGAACTCGTCTTGCTTGTCACCACGCCTTAGGTAGCTCTTTTATACGACCTATTTTCAGAAAGAGGAACAGCAGTCACATGTTGACAACTAACCAAGAATAAATGTGTCACTTTTAACCCGACACATCACATGTCACCCTCTGTGACCCTGTCGACAACACTAGCGGAATCGTTTGCCGTGGCGCTACGGTTAATGGTGCGTGCCATTTTGTGTGTACGTGCTTGTGCAGCGCTTGTGTTTCTCTGCTCTGGGTGCCGCTCAGTGATGTAAGTTATCGCTTTAATTTATCACCTGGTTGATAAAATGTCAGAAATTAGTGAGTAATTCCACTGACACGGTCTTAAGTGTACAAGTGGAGATACAAACGCTTTGACTTATCTCACAAATAAAGTGACCAGAACCCAGCGACACTTAGCTCATCCAGCATAAATTCACATTTGAGAAAAAGGAACGTGACGCGATGTTCCGGCATTCTTACTGTCTGAAACATGTCGGAAGTTTAAAAGTGCCTTTCAAGCCATAGTTTCAGATGGATGTCTATGTCACTGTTTTGTTTCAAAAGAGCAAAAAAAAAATAAATCTAAATGAGTCGACTAAAGCGATCAAGTGAAATGTGAGGATTTACTTTTCTTTGTTATGTGAAATAGTGTACTTGAGTATCTCCGTGTAAACGAGATCTCTGAACGTCTCCTTGGACTTTGTAAATATGCTATCGGCATTTTTCCCCGTCTACTTTGTGCTTCTTTGCCAAGAAACAATTAACTGACCACTCTCCGGCCATCCACTTTTGTTGGGAGTGTTTGCAAGTGCTGATTCACTTAAGCCCCCCCCCCCCCCCACAGTTTATTATTCAACAGCTCTTCTTTGTAAAAGTCATTTTCTTCACTGGCAGCAACTTATCGATGCAGTTAATTTGACTTCAGCGGGTCGTGGCTTCTTGAGACTGTTATAATAACCATATTGACCCATTTCATTAGGGCCCTTGGAGGAGCTGCGACTGGTCTCAGTTTCTTCTATATTCCACCATTACGGGGCAGTTTCGACGCTGGCAAACGCGAGTCGAAACGTTTGCGGCCGCATTTGAATTCCCTCGGCCGGTTCCTTCGGAGACGATGTCAAACTGTGTCCACGGAAGCGTGGTTGCTCCGTGGGGACGCAGCCAGGGCAGAACAATACACTCACGTAGCCCTCGCTGATTCGACCAATCAACTTCCAGCTAGCTGTTCGGAGTCCGGCTAGCTAACGGCGCACTGTTTGCGAAGCCGGATTTTTTTTATTTTATTTTTTTTTTTTTAAAAAGAGGCAGTTTTAACGACAACGCAGCTGGCCAGGTTTACGTTAACGTCTTCCAGCCGACGCCTCTCTTTCAGTTGCGACGGTACAGCGCGTCGCGAGACGGCTGTGGCGCTGACAGCGACTGCCTGCAGCCAGCGGTGCTAGTGTCAGCTGTCGGCGGCTAGCTTAGCCGCTAGCTCGAGCCCTGCTGCGGTCGCCTCGGTTTCCCGACCGGGGACACGTTGAACTCGTCCACTTACCGAGTGCCTTGATTGAGGAAACATCATGTCAGCAGTTGTGTGTCGCCGCGTTGCCCTGCGATCTCGATCGAATCACCAGGCTAGCCGGCTAAGCTAACAGGGTCCCCCGGACGATATTAGATGATCGGAGACGCTGTTCGCACTTTGTACTCGGTCATCGTTTACAATATCGTTAGCTAACGTCAAAGCAGCCGGGGCCGTGGACCTCGTTCCGGTCGTAGCGGTCACTGACGCCGCGGCCTCCGAGGATGAGCGGCGCTAACGACAAAATTAAAAAAAACGGGTCCTCAAAGGAGCGTCGGGGTTTTTTCTTCTTCTTCGTCTTCTTTGGAATAACGTGAACGTTACGCCTCCCCGGGGAAACCCTGGATGTTGACACATGAGCCCCCGACTCTCCTCTGCTTTGAAGAGAAGAGCAGCATCGCCCGGAAAACAAACCGAGCGGCGGAGGAGCGGGCGCCCCCGTGTGGCACAGGGCTGAACTGACCCGCTCACCGCCACCAGGGCCGGACACAGAGAGGCCGGGCCCGGCTAGAACTGACCCAGGACCCCGGGCCCACACGAACCTCCCACTCACTCATTCTGATTCATTTTTTTGGCACGTGTATGTGTGATTGACACATTTGCACTAAAGTATAAGACAATGGGCCCATTGGCACACACACGTAAAGCCCCCCCCCACCCCTTGCCCTTCCTACATGTGTCATTCCAGAATGCAGCTGGTCATTTTGCAGTGGAACCAAAGCTTCCAAGTAGAGCCAGACCGATATGGATTTTTGGGGGATGATGCCGATATCAATATTAGGCCTACAAGATTCCCGATAGCAATAGATCGGGAACCAGCTGACATCGGCTGATATATATATATCTATATATATATAGATATATATACATCTATATATATAGCCCAAGATGTAGAAGTGAATTTTTGTGACCTGTGATACGCTCTTGGACTTGGTAAAACTGTTGGTCACAATATAAAATAATAAAGAGTTACCTCAGACTTTTTTCCGACATACAGAATCATGAAACCCACTCACACCATCAGCAAGTATAGGAACAAATTTATTTCAATTTAAAACAGATACCTTGTCATTATGTTTCTCTCTTAGAAGGCGATAATGATCATAAGTCATGTTCATGTTTGAATGAGGATCAGGCAACAGTGGTTGAAACAAATACATGAAACACATTAAAAAAAAAAATATGGCAAGAGTTATGTAAATCAATAAATCGATAATAACCAACTGATCGAACCCCCTTTATCAAGAGCTCTGCTTCAATGAAAACATCCAAGCCCTCACTTCCAACACAAAATAAACAGCACATGCAATTATAATTACAGTTTCTTTAAAAAAACAAAAAAAACAGCAGATTATCTTTTAAATCTTCAATCTTAAATACAGAAATGAAGTCTTCGTGTACTTAATCATATCCTTTTAGTCTCTGGTGTGTTTGATTTAAAACGGGGGGACCAGCTCGGGCGGTGGTCCTGATGATGACCACAGCGTTGGCACTTAAGAGAGAGCCTGGCTCTAGATGAGTGGGGATGGCACACTCAGTATAATACATAATTTACATTTGGTTTAGATACAAAATAAAGAGCAGGGGGAAAAAAACAACAGCATTTTATACACCACTACACATTGACCTCCAGGTTTCATTGGAGTGAGGAAAAATAAATCATGTGGTCCAAAATAATAGTGTTCTGGTAAAAATGAAAAACAGAAAAGGTAGAGGGAACAAGTTAATTTTTTTTGAAAATGCACCGACTCCATACTGAAGTCCTAGGGATAACTTTGTTTGGACTAATTCCAACAAGCCCACAAAGAAGGGACATCACGCAGCCTCCGAAAACCGTAACGGTCCGGCGACGCCATCCGTCATTATTCAAGGCAATGAAAGGCAATAAATAAAGAGAGAATTGTAGTGGAAAAACCAGTCCAGACTTTTCACTGGGTAGTTAAAAAAAAATGGACAAGAATGAAAGCATGAGGAGGATTTAAGTGTCACACACACACACACACAACTGCCTTCCCTCTTTCCCAGCTCGTGTAAGGTGAGATTAATACGTGTCGCCAAACACACCGCAACGACGGGCTGCTAACAAACTACCACACTCACACTGAAAGCCAGCCAGCCCTTCGCCACGTGCCAGAGTTGTAGTGTCAAGTTTAAAAAAATACAACATCGCTTCGTCACTATTAAAGTTAAGCTGCACTCAACACACGGTAAATCTTAACACAACCATTGATAAATACTTGGGTAAGCATAACTGGTATAATCGTTCCACTTCAATACTGGCGTCCGGACTCTCTTGTACGACAGCTGTCTAAAGGTTGGCCGTCTGCTCCCTCCGCACAAGGCTAGTGTCATTTTAACAGCAGACAAAATGGCAGTTAAGGAACACACTGGTATTTTCTGAAATATATCTTAGCCCCATTAACTTAATTCATTAACTCCCCCCAAAAGATTTTCTATTTTTCTGGCAGTCTTAAGTTGAGAATCAGCCTGGAGTGATCTGAAACTGTACTGAAAGAAGAAAATCGCGTACGGACTTAAAAGAAATACATCAATTCGTAACACAAATGAATCAGATTTGTTCAAATTAAAAGTTATCAACAGGCTTAACGTGTTAACTTTGAGTTGAACTAACTTAACTTATGAATGCGTTACCAATTGAAGTATATATTTTAAGTTAGTAGGCAGTTTTCCTTTTTTTCCCAGTGCAGTTGGAGATGTGAAAACGTTACACGGAAACGCAGTTAAGATTCTGGACGAGTGATAAACTCCACTGAGTTGGTTGACCCCCAACAAAAATGACATTGTTTATTTGTCCCGGATATTGCAAAAAATTTTGGCGATTAGGACGCAACTAATCGACCACAGATTCTCTGTCAGTGTCATTATAAAACGTAGTGGGTTTTTTTAAATAAATCAGTTTTTGTAAAGTGAGGTATACACATTTTAAGCTTCCCCAATTAGTTGGACTGGTACTTTGTACATTCGTGTTCTTCTGAAAACAATCGCAGGATTTGGGGATGCAGCTGCTAAAAAATGACCAAACACCCATTATGCATTACACAACTTCCATGTTTGTCTTTTTCGTTTGATCTTAGAAATGAAGCAGCTTTCTGATACGTCTATGGCAACCAATTATCAAAACCCTGATGTCAGAGCTTCTTTGAAAAGCATCCACATCCTGCTCACTGCATTATCATCACCACCACCACCACCACAACAAAAGAAGTTTGACTAAACGTCTCTCACAAGCATGTTCCAACAGTCAGTTTTCAAAACCTTAGTGGCACTAACAGAAACCAGCAGCTGCCTGGATAGTAGCAAATCAATCTATGAACTGAAAAAATGCTGAACAACACAGATTTGTAGTTAATGGGTTTAAAATACGCAAACACACCCGATTGGTCGTTAGGATCACTTGGCTATCTGGTACAACTCAAAATACTTGGGAGGAAAATGCAATACTTGTCCTGGTAGTGTCTTTAGCGATACGTGTTCCTACACGGCGAGAGGTGCAACAGGTAACACTGTGATACCGTGTGACAGCATGACGTGGTGGAGGTCAGAGAGCCAGACACTGGGTCAAATTCACCAAAAGGGCCGAGATCTGTTTGCATCAACACCTTGCCGTTTCTTCCTACAGCACATACTGCAGGTAATCTCTCATTTACACACAAGATTTAGCAGTGGATGACTTGGTTCAATGTGGTCCTGTGCTCCACTCCCCCACTGTCTGATGCACTGTGATAGCCCTTAATGAGGATGAAGGATAAGTCACCTGTAGAAAAGGTCAAAGACCAAAAAAGTATCTGCACTTCACTGGCACTATCGAAGCAAGCCTCAAAAAACGTGGAAATTAACGATGCAAAAAAATGGACAACATAATTTTTTTTTAGTGTGTTAAATTACAAATAGCAAGCATCGACCCTGTAGGTCTTCGATCACTGATTTAAAAAAAGAAAAGAAAAAGTCCACCTACGTTCATACTGTACATTTTTCTAGGTATGCATTACAGCGCTGCGTCTATAAACCGAGAGGAAATACAAGTTACATGTTTTTTTGTTTTGTTTTTTTTTGTTAAAAATCAAAACAAAATGTGAGGGCTTCAAAAGAAACCGAACGGTATTATAAATGGATGGAGATGTGATGGCAAGTTACAACTGGAAACGTCTCGATAAGAAATAGAAGCAGAGATAAAGTCCTTACTATAACCAGACATTCGTGTGTTTTTTTGTGTTTTTTTTACAGCAGTTCAGACTCAAGTAGGCTCCATCGTGAGAAAAGGAGCACTTCAACATGACAGAATCATAAGCAGTCAAATTAACAACACCTTCAAACCTGGTCCATAAATTAGATAAATAAAAAAAAAAATCTTTAATTACTCTTAAAATCATCTTGTCACCATACTGTGAAGATTTTTTTTTTTTTACCAGCCCTAGTTAGTATGACTCTGGAGGCAGAGCTGTTGCAGTAGTGTGGAGTCGTGAGGCTGGTTAGGAGGAGCCTATTTTCTCTTGACTATTACTCCGTGCCAATCGTTTTCCTCAGCACCACTCAGCTCTGCGTAGTCCTATTAATCAAGTGAACAAAATCCATAATCACAGTATCAATACTACCATATATCCATAGGAAAAACTGTGTGCTAATGAAAGAAGTTGATAGTTTAGGTATTTTTTTTGGTAATTTTTTTTTGTTTTTGTTTTTTGCCAAAGATGGTGTACCACAGAGCATTATTTTTTTGTACAGGAGTGTTTTGTGTATATGTATTTACAAACAAATATACACAAACAACGTTAGCGGACTTTCGAGTGCGTTTTCTGTGAAAGGATCATAGCCCCCCCCTTCACCACTCAACAGCAAGCAATCTTTTTATAAACAAAGTGACTATACAGTAAAAAAACCAAAAAAACCTAACAGGCACATCCTGATAAAATGGATGACTGGGTCACCATCAGGAAGTGTGTCCAATTGGACGGCCGTGTGACGCAGGTGTGACGTCATCAGATATGGATTCTATCCGCACACCCCGGGGGCGTGAGCATGTTTCATTTACAGCTTTTTGTTTTGTTGAATAAGCTACTTGCAGCCCGGGATGCAGATGTGCTCTGCTGGCTGATAAAACACTGATGACATCACACTACCCCCCTCTCAAAACCTGCTTCCACCAATCACAGCAGAGCTTGTGGGGAAAGCAGGGTCCTCTCACCCGCTACCGGTGTTTCTGTAACAAGGGTGTAGGGTTGGAGTCAGATACGGTCACACACGGGGGATTTGTCCCTGCGGATCCAAACAGAAAAAACATCTGGAGGAGGGAAGCCGTGTGGTTAACTTAAACGTGAAAACACAGAAATCTTAAAATGATCCTTATGTGAAGTAAATTTCTGGTTACTTCTTTTTAATATGTCTTTGTTTAAAAGTTTGTTTGTTTTTTTTGTAGATTTTCTCACCTTTTCTTATCACCATTCCATTAAGCCATTATCTGTGTAATAGAAGTAGACGTAGCAACAAATTTCTATCATTAAAAACATTTAAAAAATCTCAGCAATGAACAGATTTTGATTAGCTATGTCTTGCCCTCTCGTGCTTTTTGTCTTAAGTGTGTTTACATATGCATTTACTTCATAATATATATTTCTTTTTTTTTCTTTTTTCAACTGCGATGCTCACACTGGTGGGTACATTCATAGGTGCGAGGTGGGGAACGAATTGTCAGACCCGTCCCTCTTGTGTCCCGTGTGCAACCTCACACCCCGTCTGAGACGCTCTGCGGTCTATCGTCTTCAGCGTCCAGCCACTTGTGATTGGCGGTTTTGGAGGAGATGCAGTTTTTTACTTCCCTTCCACCGGCAGGAGCTCAGAAAGGAGATGATGGAGGATCTGATCTTGCACCGCTGAGGGTCAACTCCGTGGGGCCAAAGGGGTTCGATAGTGCTATTCACCAAAACACAGCTCCTTGCTAGTTAATGCTGCCCCCAAACACACAAACGCAAACAAAACACACACACACACCAAAGTCTCCTTCAGTCACTGTACAGCTCGTGTGAAAAGTTTGTGTGCCGGATTAAATGTGCCAGAGCCAGCAGCCGCAGCCAAATCTGACACACGGAGCAGCTTTGCGAGGAGCGAAGGATTCTGACACAACAAGCTGCCAAGTGAAGAAGAAGAGGGCGAGCTTTGGTGAAAGAGCGGGGGCGGCATTTGCAGGTGGGAGGATCTGTGAATGTACTGTACTGGGTGGGGGGAAAGGAGGGGGTCTGTGTGTTTTAGTGTGTATGTGTTAGTGTGTGTGAGTGTGTGTGTGTGTGTGTGTGATTGTTGGCATGGTGTGTGTGTGTGTGTGTGTGTGTGTGTGTGTGTGTGTGTGTGTGTGTGTGTGTGTGTGTGTGATGCATGTGGAGCCGAGCGCACACTCCCAAAGGAGGTGTGCCTTTGTGCAATGGGGGAGGAGATGTGCATCACAGCGCGAGCCCTCACACCAGGTTGTACTCTTTGAGATTGAGCTGTAGGATGGTGTCTTTGACAGCTGCAAACACGAAGCGGATGTTCTCAGTGTCCGTGGCACAAGTGAAGTGAGAGTAGATGATCTTGTCGCTGTCTGGGTTTAGGTCCACAAACATTTTGAGGATGAACTCCCGCGCCGCCTGTGCATCTCTCTGGGGACCTTCAATTTGGAGACAGAGGAGCACATGGAGAAATGTTTACATTACTTCTTATCACAAGGACTGTGTCTATAATCGCACTCTAAAGTTACTCTCACAACTGTAGTGTAGTTGGATTTTGAATTAATGTGAAATACAACAATCACAACATCTTGTGGTTGCGCTCGAGTTTACTTGGCAGCAGACCCACACCTCGTTGTCCCTCGCTCTGGTTGCTTAGTCTAACCCAAGTGCGAAAGACAGGGGGCAAACATACCAGACTTCACACAGGTAGATGGGAATGCAGCTTAATATATCACACAGACATATTTTTGTAGAAAGTACTTAAGATGCATATAAAAACAGCAATTTCACGTTTATACTTTGGGGGTCACACTGGTCTGAAATTGGTTTTGATCTGTCACATAATCCCTCTGAGGGGATGACTGGCAAATTTAACTTACTCTGGTGGGAACCAGACAAAAAAATGTATCACACACACAGAACCAACGTAAACATGATCTAACCATCGAACTCGGGGAAATAGTCCACCAAGTGTGAGTAGGAGATCTTCTCCTCCAGCAGGTCCTTCTTGTTGAGGAAGAGGATGACGGAGGAGTTTTGAAACCAAGGGTAGGTGATGATGGTCCTGAACAGAGCTTTACTCTCCTCCATACGGTTCTGGTGTAGAGGGAACAGGGGGACAGAAGTGTGAGACAACCAGAGTTCTGTGGCTTTTCTTGATACAACTTGTTTAGATGTTCATCATCTCACAACACACACACACAGAAAAATATAATACTTCTTTATGTATGTATTTGTGTGAAGATACAGTGTGTTTTAGTGCACTCACCTCATTGTCCGACTCCACCAGGACCTGGTCGTACTCGCTCAGCGCCACCAGAAACATAATGGAGGTGACATTCTCAAAACAGTGAATCCACTTCCTCCTCTCGGACCTCTGACCCCCTACATCCACCATCCTGATGGTAAGATGAAGGTGAAGAGGAAGATAACAAATGAAGAAGCAAGAGGGGGAAGAACACAGGAATTTTCAGTTTTCAACAGGACAGATGTTTGAGCTTTTGATACTTCCAGTGTCGAGGAATTTGCTTTAAGCTTGTTTTAACCACGGTTTTGAATCCATCAAGACTCTAGATTTAGTGACTGCACCAAATTATGAACCCTGCAAATTCTATGACAAGACAAATACATGGGATCATAACACAAACATTGTGTTGGTCCAAATTTGTTTCGAGTCTAGCAGGCCTGAAGATAATTTCTGGTGTATGTCTTCCTTTAACATTTTCAGCACATGACCTGAATAAAAAGATTTGTACTGAGACACAGCAGTGATCATTTACTCTGATTTAACCATTTTTGAACAATTAACACCTCATGGATTCAAACACCTAAAGAAGATGATTTATCAAATTTAGAGCAAAACAGTAGAGTTTTCTATATCTGGCACAAAAAAAACCTACACAAACACACCACTGTGAATGATGAATATGCTCTAAGTGAGTCATGCGTGCCACTGCAAAAATGAAAGCTTCCTTGTTAAGACAGATCTAGAATCATTTTTAGGAGGAATGCCACTCAAGTTTAGGAAACATTTTCAAAACCAGAAACTAGACAAAAATGTAAGTATATTCATATTTGAATCTGATTTGTGTACCAATAGAAAGGTTTTTTTAACTGCTATATAGAGTATATGTTTAAATCCAACAAAAGGCATTAATTACAGATGAGAATGGATTATGATTTTTAGTGTAGCTAGAAGCTCTGGTAAAAACCTTCTCAGAACCTGTGCAGTCAATTGTCTTCTGATCTGTGTATTTAAACCAGTAGATGATGTATTTTCTTGAAGGAAATATCTTAATTCTTAAATTGAGTGGCATCCATCTGTTCAGACACGGGTTCAACATGATACTAGATGAGTCTGTACTGTTCATGTGTTTGAGTGAAGGGTCGTAAACTATTCATTTCTCTACGAGAGAGCCTTCTCTGCCTACGTGTGATCAGGCACCACACACGAACAAACGTGAAGTTTTGAAATGCACTTGGACGAATGGGGAAAACAGGGGGGAACTTAAAATGAAGGACAACAGAAGAGATGGAGAAGGGGGACAGGGACAGACAGGAGGCAGTGTTGAAATATTAACAAAAGATACAGGGGGCACCTCTGATGGTGGGATCCATTTCGTGGTAGACGCCGCCTGCATCACCTAACGAGAAGCTACGATCTCAGAAAACTGAAACCTCAAGAAGGACGGCATATATAATTCATAGGAAACTAAAAAAAAAAAAGAAAAAAAAAACTTGAGATGAAACCTTTGACTTCTGCAGGCAGACTGGCGCGCAATTCGCCGAAGCTGATTCACGAAGAGCAATTCTGACTCATAAGTTGCGCGAATCCTCTTACGGTTTCTCCTTGACAAGGTCACCCGTCGACACTCGTCTGGGATTTTCGAGTCCCAGTTTCATTAAGCTTTCATCTGTGATGACCGATTGAGTAAAATCATACATGCCAAGAGCCCTTTTCTTCAAAAAGAGATATAAATAACACTAGAACAATTTAATGCCTAATAGAACATTTGTTGGTGCACCTTGGGAACGCAAACACCGTCTCAAGAAAATCTGAACAGTTCACGGCACAATGCTGCCCCCTGGTGGTGGCCCAGTCCAACTGAGGTCCACAGAGACCCGGGGGCCAATATAGGCCCTGCAGGACCTGCTGCCCAAAATAACATTCCTCCACCGCGGAGAGGACGACCTCGTTTCTTCTGCCAGCCGGAGAGGAGAGGAGGAGAGGAGGAAGTGACCCATTTACAGCCCGGGCACCAGAATGTAGGACTTTGTGTTCATTAGGGTATGTGTTACGTGTGGTGTGATTGCCGTCGGTGGCATGAGGTAAAACAAAACGTAGGGGCTATGAGAAGACTGTAAAATGCTGGGGAATTTCATGACTGGAGCATTTAAGAGTAGGGATGGGAAGTAGACACTCAAGTCACTAGTTACAAGTTCTTTTCATTAACGTGGAGAAAAAAGAAAAAAACTGATTTCAGTTAGGATTTGGACAAAAACACATCGAATGGCTTATGAGTTAATGATGTCACGACAGAACATGGAGGGACTCGGCCAAAAAGTTGCATCTTTCTACCTGAAAATGATGCTTTGCAAGTCGAAGGGGTACTCTATGATTCCTGTAGTGGGGATGCGCACCCTGAGCACATCCTGCTGCGTGGGAAGGTAGCTGGAATCAGCAATACGATCCAGATCGGTAAGATAACTACAGGCAGCCGGGTGGAGAAAAAGAGAGATAAAGAGAGAGAAACAGGAGAACAGTTATATAAAGCGTGACAGGCAATTACCACAACCCCCCTGCCATTCCAGGAAGTGTACACGAATCCTGTTGAGGAAGCTTCACAGAAAAAGCCACATCTCAGATACAAAGGGGGGTAAGTTACTGTCACTGCTCCACCAACACTTTCCTTCCATAAACCAATAAAGTACTTTTTAGATTTGCCGTTAACTTGCAACTGCAGCTTTACTTGACTCCTTTTAAACTTTTAAATCGACAACAATTTGCAGTGAGGTCAAGCAGTTTGCGGATTATGTCGCAGACAGTGAAGTGGCGTTAGTGACAGTAGCAGTGACTTCGGCAGCACCTGGAATTAGATAAAAAGGGTTTGGACAAGTGAGATCTCAAAGTTCAGCAGGAAACATGTTAAGTCTCAAATCTACGAGATTTCAAACTGGGCCAATCGCCTCACAGATTTTAAAACAACTTCCTGGAGAAATCTTTGACATCACAGTCTAATCCTTCTGCATCTGGTATTCGGTGGATGCTCCCCACACGCTTTAGTGCAGCAACATCTGGCCTGATTTCTCATCCTGGTGTCAGAACCTCGGCGCAATTCTGGACACAAACCACTGATACGTAATCAGGTTTAACAAAATGGCCCCAGGCTCATTTAAAACAAACACATTTTATATTTTCCTCTGTAGGACAGATGGGTCTTTTTGCACTGGTTATTTTGGGGGGGAATTTGCAAATTCGTTCCCTTTTTGGCCATTTTTTAAATTGAGTACAACTTTTGAGAACTATTTCCATCCTGATTGGTCATCAGTGGTTTCCTGTCCTCTAGCCACGGTGATGCTGCAGTCCCGGTGCCTTGGTGGTACCTGAAGATGACGTTCTCCAGGTCAAACGGGTACTCTATTATACCCGTTGTGGGCACACGGACCCGCAGCACATCCTGCTGGGTGGGGACGTATCCCTCCGCGGTCACACGGTCTAAATCGCTAAGGTAACTGGAGATACACATTAACAGTGTCGATAACGCTGAAATAAAAGGCAAATTCAATGATTTTCGTCACTTGCTCATAAACATGCAGGGAAAAAGATACATACACATTTACAATCGCATCACAATCACACCAGGCACACCTGAAAGCATACATGCAGACTCGGAGCAGCATTTAACTATAGTCCTGATGTTCCACAGCCAGGGGGCACTATAAAGTGAGTTAAGTACATTTGGCAATAGTTTCTCCTGTCATAAATCATCACAATGTTTTTGTAGGAAACACACAACCACAGGGAAGGAGGCTGACACATTTGAGTGCAAATAACAAGTTGGAAACATATCTTTTTTAAATTCAGTGGTCAGGAGTTTATCCCTTATTGCTGACATTCAGACCATAAACACAAACCTCAAACATAAAATATAAACCATAGCAGGTTTGCATTAGGAAAAAAGGAGCTACTGCAGAGTGCAGACATTTAACCTTAGCGGGGAGACATTGTAAGAAGTTTATGAACACGTTAAATGACAGGAGCGTGGCTTCCAACAATTAAAAGCCAAACAGAAGCTCTTGTACCTGTGTGGCTCGAACATTCTTCATAAGAGATTAAAATAAGAAAAAAGAGGGAATTTTAAAGTCTGTCAGTCAACACTATGTGCAGACAAAAGGCCAATGTGCTGCCCTGCCCAGCATACATGACAAATTCCACAAGGTAATTATATGCATACGTATGAACACACAACCAGCCACCAACCACGCACACACACATAGTTCACATCACATTAACTATTACATAATACCTGACTGACAACCATTTGTGAATTTGTTTTTAACAGGAGGCATCAATCCCCAATCTTTGAATATTTGTAATTTCAATTTGCATAAGATCGGAATAAAATCTTGGCAACCGAAAAAAAATCAATTTCAACAAAAGGTCAATATGTATAATAAAAGGACCCAATGGTGTGGGATTTGAGAAAATAAATTGGTAAATTAAGATAACTCAAAAAACTAACAGTTCCCAAACCAACATCGGACACCCAACCTTACACACACACAAAGAAAATAGCACAATGACAGATTGTGTCACACACACACACACACACACACACACACACACACACACACACACACACACACGCATAAGCACACGCACAAGCACACGCACACGCGCACACGCACACGCACACGCACACAGACGTACTATTTAGTGGAGTCAGACAGCTGGTACTCTCTGCGGCGGTCGTAGGCCTCCTGGATCCCCGGGTCGGACCACAAGCATTTGATAGCTACGATGTAGGGTGTGTCAAACCCGGCGATCTTCTCAATGTCCACCTCCTTCACCAGCATGGCATTGGACTGGAAATCACACAGGGGGAAAGGTGAGACGGAACACAAAAGAACCAAAAAAAATGTAAAAAAAATGCAACCACATTTGAGGCTCAATTACTGCAGGCCGTAGGTCATAGTAGTATGGGTGTAGTCTGTTTCTGTGGGTCAGTACCTACCCGGTTCTGTTCATATTTGTACGGGATCTTCAGGGTCTCAGTGGCGCGGATCATGGCCTGCATGGAGGTGAAGACATTTTGGTAAACAAGCCGGATGAAGCCCCTCTTATCTTCGTCTGAGTATCCGGCTCCATGGATGATCCTCATCTGCTTGATGAAGGTGCTCTTGCCACTTTCTCCCGTACCTGAACACAACATGACACACAGAGTTAGAGTTAGAGAACAGAGGCCTGAGAGAGAGAGAGTCTGTCATCACATCCAGAATATCAAGGGAGAATAATAATAATACAAGATAAGAGCCACTCCGCTACACAGAATGAGACAGAGATCAGGACAAGTGGGTAAAGAAAAATGGCATTTTTCATAAACTGACAGTATCAAGTCTGTGGTCATGCTGGAAATCACCATTTATCAGTGCAGCACGACTCAAGACATTTCAAAAATGAATTAAACACAGACAACCGAAGGGCTAACTGTGCGCTCTACTTAGTGGCCTTACAAGCCTAAATTAATAATAAATGGTCATAAAAAGCTAGTTTTGGGGGGACATGAAATCATTTCAACCCATTTATCAGAACAAACATACTCAAGATTTACCAGCAACACACAAAGTTGCCGGAGCATACTGACGCGGACAAGTTAGCTCAAAGAGTTTAAATGATGTGCCATGTTGGTTGTTGAGCCGTTAGGTTACACTCTCAACTTTTTGGTTCATTAAACAAAATGCAGCCAAACCGACAACTTCTTTGATATGGTGTCAATTAGTTTGCAGCCGATTCTACGTGAAAGGATTTATAGCATCGTAGAAAGAAAAGGCAAGTAAGAAAATATTCTTCTTTTTTAAGATACTTGTCAATGAAGTATAAACAACCTTTCATGAAGTGACCAAAAGACAGTTGTATATGTGGCATCTTCGTCAAGTGATAAGTGAACACCACAGGAAAACTGAAAATCATAACTTTCATGAGAGTAGGATCTATTGCAGGACTCTGTACCTATAAGTGGTATACTGTGTATCAATATTGTGATCTAAAATGACTTATACAAGGATAGAAATATCATAATACCCAACCCTAATACAAGTTAGTCCCTGTCCCCTACAATTAGCGAAGAGCTCATTTTAAATTCAGACTCCTCATTTGTGTCAAGACCAAACGGCAAATGCGTGACCCAGGACATATGCTCCGCGAAAGGCCGAAAAAACTTTTGCCGCCAGAGATCCAAGAACCTGCTGTTTGATTAGCATCCTTTAATTTCCGTTAATCAGTAGGCTAAGTACATGGGCACCGCCGGTTACAGACGGGGCCAGAGTAATGCTTCCTCTCGAAACCCGATGAATGTCAGATGCCCATCTAAGTCAGTTTCACACGTTACAAAATCCCTCTGCTGGAATTCCAAGTTGATTAACTAAACCGGTTACGACTGCCAACATGTCAAAGCTTCTTTGTGCGACGTCAGGATGTTATTGCGGTTTGGAAAGTGAAAGAATCAAAAATATTTTCCCGGAGGCAGAAGAGTGAGAAATACAAGCTAATTTGATGAGGACGATTTAGACAACTTGCCCTACATTAACACTGAACTGTCTCTTGCCAAAAGGTGACGGCAGGACTCGGGAGTCGTTGTCAAAAGGCTGTATTCTCTCAGTGATCCTCCTCTGAGTCCATACCTGCCTGGATGATCATTGTGATATACCTCGAGGTGTCGGGTTTGCAGATTTACACATATGGTAAAATGAGCCCAAGATATAACTGGATTATAATGTACATTCATAACAATTATTCTGTTTCTATTCAAGCCACAACATCACTGATGTCAGTGTAAGAATCGTAATCTCTGAAAATCACTTTAAGATTTACAAGGATTGCCAAATAATCCCCCACTTCGCTGGGAGGGGGTCTTCTGGGCCTAAGCCACATTTCACACGAGTCCTCTATGTTTTACGTGCCCAGAAACCCTAAGGCAATTTTTTTTATTTATTGTTTTTTTTTTTTTTAACGCTGATGCCATCTCAGTTCTCAGTAGAAATCAAAAGGGATCCAGCACATCCATGATATCTGCAAAAGTGAAAGGGAAAGATGAGGGAGAAAAAAAAAAAAAAGAGAAAACATACACATACTCATCTCACCACCACCTACATTCAAGGTTTTTGAAGAGCAGCCATATTTCCATTACCATGGAAACCCCATCCTCTGTCTCCCTCTCTTTTTTCATTCCTGTATTTTTTCCCACCCTTCTTCTGTTTTTTTTTTAACCCCTCCCTCCCTCCCTCCTATCCACCCGCCCCTTTTCTCCTCTCTTTCTTAGCAGACAGTAAATATAACTATGAGCCCCTCAGGCTCTTGCTCTGTTCTGTTCATCTTTCGGTGTACCACAGAAGAAGAGCCTCAGCTCCAAAGAGACTCTGAAAGGGGGAGGGGGGCAGCTGGTCTGGGGTCAGTATTAGGGGGGTTCCTCAACACCAAGAACTGTAAGACCGGTTGGCAGGGATAACCACTTCTCTG
The DNA here is from genome assembly GCF_022379125.1 of Scophthalmus maximus. Lineage (NCBI taxonomy): Eukaryota > Metazoa > Chordata > Actinopteri > Pleuronectiformes > Scophthalmidae > Scophthalmus > Scophthalmus maximus. Next base: position 6,873,000 of record NC_061529.1, read on the forward strand.
CTGATGCACGAGAAAATACCCTAATTCCTGAAGAAAATTCAGGTTTCAACACTGTGTCCATAAGGGGAGATGACTCTCCCTCCATCTTCCCTTCAGACAAAATGTCCAATTTTGGAGAACAGGGGCATGCTAGAATATATCATTCATAAAAGGTCTTCATAATTTCTCCTGGATGAGTCAATGCAGTGCAGTGGATGTTGCACACTGCTGCCTACAAGGTAGTCATCTAATAAGAACTGTGATTGTCTGGCTAACAAAGGGAGTCAAGTACAGATAGTGTGTCCTTTGTATTGGGCTGCGGCGATAGTGTCCTGGTGGTGACTGTAGATTGCTTCAGCGAAGCAGCAAGAGGATCACTCTCTAACTTTGTGTCTGATTTATTTCTCGTGACCCCATCACAAGATCTCCCTTCACTATGTTCTCTTAACTGTCGTGTCCCTCTTTCACCAGACAACACACTGTGAGCCTCTGTCTTCCCTCTTTCCTCCACAGATTGTACCAGCGCCAGCCACAACCGTTTCCATGCCCTCACCAGCTCTCCCTGTCGATTACACCCACCCCCCACCCCCCTCCTCTTCCTCCTCCCCTTCGTCACAACCCCTCCTAACCTCCCTGAGGCTAGATTTATGCCACTCCATTCTCATCCCTCTCTGTCAAGAATTTTGGATATTCATAACTAGAATCCGTCCATTCTTTTTTGGTAATGACCTAGAAAAACGAGGTCACCTTTTAATAGCTCACACACTACTTGGGTTTGATAACGCTTTTTGTTCAAGGTAGCTACGAGTGTGAGAGCGAGAGAAAAGCGTTCAGAATATGCCCCAATGCAACAGTGCAAGGCACACTACACAGCCCACACACACCAACACTGGTCTTTTGTGGAGCCGACGTGTTTCAGGTAGCAGAGCTAGAAGTCTGAATCAAGTGTATCCTGACAACAAGAAGCAGAAAAGTAAAACTCGCTCCGGATAGCACAATTCAGAGTTGGAGCAATGAAAACAGCATGCAAATAGCAACAGGTATCCGTCACATAAAAGACACCAAATCACTTCACCTGTATCCTCCGTTGCCGGGCTAGCTTTCATAAGCCTTTACATAACGCAACTGATGTCAGCTCGTGACACAACACCTGATGGACTTGACACACCGCTGTCTCAGTGCAGCGGATTTAGCTCGAGCCCATGTTGCCGCAGCGTCGCCACGTCTGCGTGTACTCGTCCTTACATCTCGGCGAGGAGCAGTTCGAGTTGTGAGGAGGACATTTTATGGAATGTGATGGAAAAAAACTGGGGCCAGCCATCAATTTCTGACACCTTATTTTTAAGGCTCAGGGTAGAATTCGGTTTACGTTACACTGAGAGTAAGGGGCTAGGCAATGCATTATGTCAATGAGTGTCCTCACTAAGAAGTCTACAAGTGTGTCTGTGTGTCATCATATCCTATAATTCTTTTGTCATGCTTCATATGCAGGCTCTTCAGGCCTCATGCACATGCAAGGCCATCACTAATAGCCTTGCTTCCCTCTGCAATGGCCCGTCACAGCTTTCTATGAACAGGAAAGGCAGATTATCGGCATCATAAACCTGCATGCAAATATACACAAAACACATAATGGTCCATTAGTATAAACGCTGTTGGCTTATCTAAGGGCATGACAGTCCAATCTCAGCAGAGATGAAGGAATTTGCATGGACAGAGCAAAGCAGTTTTATCATCAAAACCTCAAAATTGGCATCATATAGGTGTCAGCCTGACCTGGAACGAAACTATATGAATCAGGCAGTCACAAGGCTAATCGCAGTGAAGTGTGGGTCTCAATCTTTCAATAAGTTCCTCTCGGAAACTGGCCTCTTTCAGACGTACAAAAAGGATTGAGCCAAGACGGCCTGGAGCTACACAACACACACACCAGCTGCCGAACCAACTGTGGTGACACACAGATCCTGTGGTCAACCTCAAGGCATGGCTGTTACCTCCACCCTGACGGCCCATTTTTCCCCCTCTCCTGCAATGACCTGAGCCGTGCAGGCAAGTACAGGACTCCGGCAAAACACAAACGACCATTAAGACAAAACTGAAGAGGATTTTTTTTTTCCCTCTTATTTTTATTTTCAGCTTTCCAACATGTGCTGCTCGTTGTCGGGGAGTGGGGCATGACACCGCCGCTTTGTGCTGATGCCTCTGCATCTGCCGAGTGCTCCGTGTGCGTGGGATTCAGAGCTGTAAACCCAACATACGTGCGCACACACACACACACACACACACACACACACACACACACACACACACACACACACACACACACACACACACACACACACACACACACACACACACACACACACACACACACACACACACACACACACACACACACACACACACACACACACACACACACACACACCTTAGGACAGCTTTGTCTGTTCGCTGGTGAGTATGCACTGAGTGCTGTGATTGTCGAGTGGGTGTGGGTGAGCAAAAAAAGAAGAAAAAAAATCTTTGCTAAAGATTTGAAGCGAGCAGCAGTATTTCAGTCTGCAATACACGCTGCACTCGGCTGCTTCGAAATAAAAACAACCAAATCCTAGATGTTGACTTTATTTCTTAAGCCGCGGCACTCAGGAGATACCATCGCTCTTCATCCACACATGGGCAGAAAACATGGTGCAATCTAATGTATCCACATTAGGTTTTGACAATAGAATTCACAAGCACATTGTAAGCCCAACATCCTCCCAAAAAAAAAAAAAGATAAGTGTACGCATGGACTATCCTTCCAAATCCAGCATGAAGCGGGAAAGTGACAAAAGCGACAGAAGTTGAAACAGATGATCAGAGAGAAGTGTGGGCTTTACTGTACACAGCAGCTGGTGTGAGTAAACAGGAATGAACATGCCACCCTGTCAGCAGAGCGGGCTGAGGAGGCTGGCAGCGAACGGAGTCCTGTCTGGGGACTCGGGGGTAGCGGCAGTATGTGGGACAGTCACCATCTAGCCCCGCTCACCCCCGTATCTCCAGAGAACCAGCCATGACCCCATTTTTAAAAAAACGTGCGTGTAAGTGTGTGCGTTCAACTGTGCACGAGTGAGCAACTGTGTAAAAGACACCATGCCATAGAGGGAGACAAAGAGTGTGCGTGTGTGTGAGGCTGACTGAGGCAGGGAGACTGTCTGAGCATTTACTGAAGACAAGCAGAGATGCAGAGAGGAGCCTGGACGGAGACGCTGGGTATGTTCTGTAATGGAGAACATACGCTGCGTGCTTACATCACTTCGCTGAATTCCAGATTACTGAAGTGAGGGCGTGACCCTTTGACTTCAGGTGACTGTTTGTACATTGTACAATCCTACAATCCTGACTGGCAACAGGTCATTGTGCCGAGTCGAGTGTGACAAATATTTCTACACAAACTGAGGTATCACACAAAAGTAGCTGCAGTTTTTCCAAGGCATCACGCGTACTGCTTGACACACATGATGGCCATCCTTTAAAATAAGAAAACTCTGTCATAGCTCAAGCGAGACGACCACAGGACACAAGGAAGAAATTTCAACAATGGTGAAACTTTTTGAGGACAGACTTTGCGAGATGGTAAGGAACTACAAACATTGGCCACCACCGCTGTTTACAATGCGGATGCATTTTCCCTCTTGTACATCACAAGAACCTCTGTCACAGTTGCCGTATTGTTGTCGTCAGAATCTTAGCTGCAGCCATGCCAACAAAAAAGGATGGACGGAAGGTTGATGGTTACATCGTTTGAAACGGACAAATCTTTTTTCATATGTAAAGGCAGCATAAATTAACCTTAAGGTGCCGACCTTGTACCTATCATCTAATTCCGTGTTTCTCTCCCTTCCCCTTATATATTTTTTCCTTTCAACAGTTTTAGCTTTCTTATAAAAAGGCCGCAATGACCTCAAAAATACAACACACTCCGCCCTGACACTGGAGAAGCTTTAAGATAACAGTAGTAGTATTAGTAGAAATTACAATGATTAAAATGTTAACTATTTTTTTTAGAACAGGGAACAGATTACTTTCCCTGAACTGTGCAAACCAATGAGGAGATTATACAGGTACACATACAGTACATTCATTTTGCTGACGCTTTTGTCCAAAGCAACTTACAATCATCGAGGCAGGTAGTATTAAGGGCCCACTCGAACTTTGCTACCAAGATTTAGAGGTGTAACCCACTAAGCCATACCAGCACAGTTTTATTGGCTGTTATTAGGCTGTTAAAGATATATCTGCATTGGTTCATGTGTCTACTGATAAGTAACCGGGAAGTGCAGAACAGAAATATCAAAAATATATTTGGAATAATTTAGAAACAGTGCTTCCATTACATAGTTGGTCCAAAAGTGAGCAGTTTATTTTTCGACAAACATATCTTGGTCACAGTTTCTTAATAATCAAACATCAAGATATCCTCATCAAAAGGTTCCTTTTTCATGATAAGTAATATTTCAGTAATATCACAGAGAGAGAGAGAGAGAGAGAGAGAGAGAGAGAGAGAGAGAGAGAGAGAGAGAGAGAGAGAGAGAGAGAGAGAGAGAGAGAGAGAGAGAGAGAGAGAGAGAGAGAGAGAGAGAGAGAGAGAGAGAGAGAGAGAGAGAGAGCTAGAATATCCCTATTGCCATATATGATCAAAATAAGATGGCTTGGCAAGACAGGGGAGGTCAGCACTAAACATCTGAGCCTAACCCCTGATCCTCTTCTTGGTTCAATCAGACTGAAGTATGTCTTAACCTGGAAACAAGACGTTCTGTTGAGACGGAGGGGATCAACAGGAACAAGTCAACCTATGAGAATTTAGAGAAAAGACAATAAAACCATGTCTGGGGTTGATGTGCTGCCGAGCAGCTCACAGCATCTTGGCTGTTGGGCCAACTTTTACCCCAGTCAGACCCATTAGATGCTGTGCTTGATGACCAAAAATGCCTTGCTGGCGTCATTCCGGGGGTGTTCAGCTGATCCGCCATGCATTCTGTCACTGGGGTTTCATGTGAAACGCACATTTTCGCAAAAGAAACACCAATTGCCAACTGGTACACTGCACTGCTTTCACTGGGATCTTACGGTTTGCCCTTGATCAGCACTTTGAGAAAGCCCTTACTGTAAGTGTTTGCCCTTCCATCTGACTTTACTGACCGTTCGCTCACTCCAGCAGCTAATTTACCCTATGCAGCGAAGGCCACAGCTCCGGGCCCACTGTGTTTTGACCAAGTAGAGGCAAACCACTGGTCTGTGGAGCAGGAAGCTGCTGGTATGGCCTGATATGGCCCTCAGTGACAGGCAGCCAGACTGTGGGCACTGCTGCAGCCCTGGCAGAGCTGGTATTTTCTGACCGAGTGGTTAAGCTTGTAGGTGTAATAGCTTTCACCTACAAAACTAACCCTAACATCCATCCTCTTGGCATTCTTAGTCTGGAAACCTCACACCTGCGTACGGCATAACCTTATAACCGGTTCAGACATGGCTATCGTGGCGATGCACTCTGACCATGTGGTGAACTCTGCCAAGAAGGGAGAGGGACACAAGGGAGGGTGGATCCTAACTAGAGAGAGAGAAACATTGTAGTTAGGGGAATGCTACAGAAATAAATTGTCGTAGCTTTTGCATCACCGTAGAGCTGAAAAGATTTGTAAATCAATCCGCAACTATTTTTGATATTTTTTTAAGCAAAAAATGCCAAAAATATGCTGGTTTCAGCGTCTCAAATGTGAGGATTTGCCGCTTTCCTCGCCTTTACGTCGCTGTGGACTGATTTATCTTTTCATTTTGGACTTCTAGACAATAGAAGCTGTTTTAAGAGGTCACCTGTGACTTTAAACCTGTATTGATTGTATTTGAACCTACCAAAAGCCCCCAAACATTCAATTCAAATTATATTTAAAGAAAAAAACAAGAATAGTAGCGACTCCTCATTTTAGAGATTTGACTATTATATACCTTGAAAAGAAATTGAAAAGAAATCATGTGATTGCCTGCCGCCAAACTAAAACATTTCAGTACTAAAGTACCATGCATACTTAGTCCGTAAGGAGCTGTTGAGTACATTGCTGCAGGCCCAGTTGAAACCGTGCAACATATCCCCTGCACATGCACTGATCCGCACGACGGTGGCTGCTGACAGAATAACTCCCAACGATATTCTAGAGAGACATCTGAATGGTCGGCGATCATTATGCGCCGAGCATATGGCCACGGCATCACTTTCCCTCTTCTGTAAAAAATACACTATTTGGAACGCGGCGGTTGCATGTTCAGATACAGCAATTGCCTTCATCCTCCAGTGAGGGGAAGAGAGGAGAGGCAGGGCGGCTCACTGAGGGCTGTGGGCCCGAGAGCAGTGTCAGGGGATAATAGGAGTCAGTGACATCTCAACGTCTGAGCAGCGGATGTGTTTAACCAAGCCTATTAAGACCTGGACTAATCCTGCCTTACACGTCCTTATCCAGGCGTCCACTGACAGCCTTAACTCACACAGAACGGGCCACTTACAGCATGACTGACTGAGGTCCTCATTTTCAGCCTCTCACACCGACACGTTATTGTTGTTTAATGTGTGAACAAAGGCTAGAGCAAATGACTGCCAGAAATATCACTTTGTCGAGGCCAACCCCTTCATTGATCAAGAGGGCAGGAGAAATACGGCTGCGGCACGCAAGCAAACCATTTTTTCGAAAAACCGCCACACAAAAGCAAACATCCTTTCCACTCGTTCACCTTGGCCTGCAGGTAGAATAATAGAGTGCAACAGCGATTAAAATGTATGACACAGATTAGAATATGTCCCATCGACGGTATGACTCTAGTGTGGCCTACTTCTCCGAGCTGAGGTATTCAGCGGGGAAATGAAAGGAGACACACATGTCAAATAACCAGGGCTGCTTTTTCATGGGTGAGAAATGAGAGCAAACGTTTAAAAAAAAACGGAAGGATGCAACCTAGATATTTTTAATTGTCCTAAAATGGACACCTGCTTTTATTTCCAAGGAGCTTTCACACTTGAAAATCAGTTGTCTGTAAAGTGCCTGGCGGGTCACATCATTGCACATGCGAGTACAATTCGCCTGCTAGATTTTGCCCACGTGCACAGCGTACATTTTCCTGAGAGCGGCGCAGGTACATTTGTGGGAAAGGCATAACCTAATGTTCCCCCTTCTTTGTGTCCACGGAACTATGAATCAATGCGGCACACAGAGCAACTTGTTCAACAGCAGCTCTCCCACCTGCCCACACACGGCTATAAAAATAGATAACCTACTCAGCTAGACTCCAGGATGAGGGGGCAAATCCCTCAGTATCCCTTGTCCACTGGAAGGGACAGATTTGTGACACGGGGGTGCACACTGATAAATCAAAAGAAATTGAATAAATGAATGAGTGAGTGGGTGAGTGAGCGAGCATCAGGCCAGATCTTGCTGAGGCACCTCAGGTTGTAGAAAATGTTATGCAACATGGTGTGCAACAGTGTAAAGCAAACCCAGAGCTGCTGCTGCTGCTGCTGCTGCTGCTGCTGGCTCTTCCATTGCCAAGTGACCATCTTCACCTATTAACCAACGAACCACAGTGGCCGCTCTGAAGGTGGCCAGCTGGTTAGCCAAGCGGGCTAGTTGTCCTGCACGTCAAAGTGGCCACCACTGACTGGCATGTGGTGGCCAGTGAACGGTGACATCTTCAGTGAGTTCGATGAGCCAAATGAGTGAGCCGATGCCAACACACACACACACACACACACACACACACACACACACACAGAGACACACACACACACACACACATTGGAATAAAGCCTGTTCTTGCAGATGTGCACATGGTCAACTTATCTTCTCTTTAACTCAACAAGCGACAAGACGCGCGACGCATTTCGGGAAAAAAAAAAAAGAATCACGCCGTAAACGTGACTTTGTCGAAACCAGGCTCTTCCCAGCTAGCAACCTTAAACTACTAGCAGCAGCATATCTGCTAGCATCGCCAAGAAGGCCCAAGGAGGTTGGTGTTTTTTGCACACAGCGACACAAGAAGGCGACACAAGCGAATGTGAAAGCATGAGAACCGGCGGGGCACATACCGAGGAGAAGTAGTTTCAGCTCCCTCCTGGAGTCCCGCTTGTCTCGGCGGAGTTGTTTGTCAATTTCGGCATTGATCCGTTTCGACTCCTTCGCCTCTTCGCTCAGGCAACAAGCCATCATGGACTCCAGAGTCATCCCCTCGGGTGGTTGGCAGCCCGGTTCAGACGGGACCCGACGGAACACTCGCCCACGCTCTCGGCTCCCTGTCCCGGATCCCCCCCCCCGGTCCTCGCTTCTGTCTCGGGCGAGGAGGAGGCGGCGGCAGCGGCGGCGTGTCGGGCTGGACGGACGGATGGATGGATGGATGGACGGGACTCGGGTGGGGGGGGGGAGGGGAGACTAAGCTAGGGGCCTCGCTGTCAAGTTGCCCCCCCCAGCCGAGAACTGCGACTTCGCCCGGGCGTGCTCGGCAAACCGCTGGAGACTCGGACAGGGGAGGGGAGTCAGGAGGCGGCGGGGCCTCGCGAGATGCGCTGCTTGAAAAAAACCCCACCGCAACAGATTAGCCACTCGACACCTGGTTCCTACCGTTAACCCCCTCGATCTCTCCGTGGTCCGACTCGATCTCCTGTCACTGTGGCACAATTCGCGATCCGCCCCGAAGTGGCTGAAAACAGCGCGACATCCAACCCCCGTTGAACGGCGGACGTCTGTGGAGGCTCTCGGACTAATTCGCGAGCTACTAGTCGTTGCTAAAAAAAAACAAGGAAAAAAAAAAAGAAGCTAACAATAATGATAACGGTTGTTGCTCTGTCCGCTCTCCCGAGTAACTACACGAGCTAACGTCGGCTGAAAACAGACGTAACGGCCGCGAACGCCGCCTCGCTAGCGCCGCTAGCTTCGCCCCGACGACGACGACGACGCCTCGGCTAACGCGGTGCCACAACCCCGCAGTGATTGAACACGCGCGGCGGGTCGAAGGAATTTTGTCCGTCTAGCTAGCGATGGCAGCACAAGCACTCCATCACATCCTGACTCATTTTGACGGTCAAAAAAACAAACAAGAAAGCTAAATATCTCTCTCTCTTTATATATAAATATATATATATATATATCTCTGTAAGGCCGCCGCCGCAGCCTGGAGGAGGAGGAGGGGATGAGATGCGTGTCGAACCGGCTGCTTGGTGCCAGAAATGTAGTCACTGCAAGCAGCTAGCTGCAGCTGGCTGTTCGGGTGGCTCGTCGCTGGAACAGGGTGGGCACGCACGCGCAAAGGAACACGCGTACGCATGCGCGCGCAGACACTCACTTACACACACACACACACACACACACACACACACACACATTTCCTTCTCTCACACACACACACGGGGAATTGCTTGAAACATTGCTTTATGGTTTGGTTGTTAAACAAGACCCCATTTTGAAAAAAAACACGCTTAAACTAAATTGCCCCCCCCCCCCCCCCACGTTGTTTTGAGTTGCGTGCGCACACGAGGCATTACGGTAACGGCCCCGTAACTGATTTCACAATAAAAGCGACGTTCCGGTGACAGTTCATTCAATTAACCAGAGAGCTGGTCAGTCAGCATTATATCATTCATTTGTATGTGCAGAAATGTAAAAAAAAAAAAAAAAAAAAAGAACAGTATAATAATTGTTATATATTAGCTATTTTCTTTCCCATTTGATATTATTAGGAAACGTCCTGTGTCCACTTCTTATTGATAGTAGACCACCCAAGTGGCAACCATAGACTGTATATAAAAAAATGGATGTAGTTCCAGAGTCCGGAAAGTGATTCCAATGCAGAAGTGCCTGGAGTCTGTATTCTGTTGTATGACCAGCAGAGGGCGACTCCACTGGTTGCAAAAATAAGTTTCTATTGAAGTTTGAGAAAATAACTCCACCTCTGACTTGATTTATAACGTCAGTAAACGTTTGCCGGAGGAGTTTATTGCCTCAATCTCTAGTTCCGAGTCTTCTTCAATACAGCATTATGTTCATTTTGTAAATTTTGGGTCTCATTTAGAGTAAAATAGATGATAAAGCCAGCCCATTAATGGCGTTTAGTTTATCTATTATTTAATATCCACTAACTCCATCCATTTATTTTATTGTGACATCAGATTTTACCCGCTGTTACCGTAATGCCTAGTATATACACGTAAGGCAAAATAACGTGGGGACTTGTTTGACCGGGCTTTTTGAAGTGAGTGCTGGCCTGACTGCAGTGATTTGACTGTGGACACTCTTATGACATGTAAAACCATATATATTTTTTTTCATTTTTAAATTTCCTTTTTTTTTTTTTACAGCATTGCATGTGAGATCACTGTTAAACCCAGTCCAACATCTGCTGTGCGTATCTCAAATATCTTGAAGGTTAAGAGCAACATGTCAAAACTGAAGACATTTCAACAATCACTCCTCCATCACTACATCAATTACTTGCAGAATAAGACCACACAAATCATTCGTTAGGCCTGTGGAGGCTGTGTACTGTGATAGCAGTGACATCTTGTGGCCTCAGCGAACGATTGCATATAACTATTTATCTATCCATCTATCTATCTATCTATCTATCTATCTAAAGCCTTTCATATGTATGTATTTACAGAGTTGACATTTCAGGTCCCCTTGCCTAAAAGTAAATGTTCCCACCATCTTGTTCAGGTGGGAACATTAACACAGTAGTCTGGCATATGCACTAGTGGAGAGCGGTGAGTGGATCTTTCGCAGGTCTATCATCTCGGAATTCAAGGTTTGCATTCCAAGAAATATATGTTATTAAACTGCTTTGCAATCATTTTCAATTTTTATTTAGAGTTTTCTGTGCCACCACGTTTGCCACAGCAGCCAGTGACCAGCCAAGACTAGTAGCCTTCTATGTTTGAGGTCTATATCTGTTATTGGTCATCTGCAGTTTACAACAGCTGGGCTGATGAACCTCAGCATCTTACATGACAAACACTTAACCTTAGGTATTTAGTTTAAAAAGTTGCGCCGTCAAATTCACAATTTAAAAGTATTTAAGGATGAAAATCCAAGTTAAGTAGTGTTCATCAGCATACAGAAGCTTTGGCAGGTCAGTGGCAGCAGGTTCTAAAATTTAAGCTGAAACTTCAAACTGAAGGCAGCACAGAGCTTTAAAAAAGTCAAAAATCTGGCCAAATACTTATTCTGGACTGTACATCAAACATATCTAAATTATACAATGACGCACTAAATAAAAATGTACATAATATCTGAAGACATAGAAAAGGTGTAATACATGATACAAGTCAATTGTTTTGATAGATTAAAAAAAACAAAATGGGAAAAATACAATTTTTCCCATGTTTGTTTGGACGAATGGTGGCACCCGAATATGAGATGTGGCTCATCTTTACAGCAGTCGGAGGGTGAAATGCATAAACATCCCTGGCAACAGTTAGCATAAAGATACAAGTGACAGACTGACATTTCCATCTCGACAGCACAAGCCAGTACAAAGATTTAAAAACATTTTTTAAATAGTACTAGTCTTATCAGTTATTCGAGTGTTCAAAATAGTCACAGAAGAGGTGCCGCACGTCCTCAGCCTGACTTTGGTCCATGCCGCCTGAGAGGAGCAGCTTGTGGCCGGGTTGAGGGCTCTCTGACTCGGCCACCTCCACCTGCCACTCCGCCTTGAAGGCGTCACTGTGCGACTCGCACATGTTGTGCAGAATGCAGCAAGCCAGGATCATGGTGGGCACCACGTCCAGTCCGCAGTCGTTCCTCTTGCTCAGGCACTGCCAGCGCGCCCTCAGCCTCAGCAGCGCCTCCTCGGACACACGGAGCGCCCCGGCGAGTCGCCGGTTGAAGAGCCGCTGCGGCTCCGTCAGCGCCGTGCGACCTGCCCCCCTGCCCTTGTCCTCGGGATAAGCCTTCATCAGCCAGCTCTGGAGCGGGTAGCAGGCCTCCCCCAGCAGCACGTACCTGGACACGACAAGATGGGTCTCTCTCAGTTATGGCCTGAAACGACACACTGCGAGACCTTTGGGGTCTAGATATTAAAATTAAACACCTTTAGATAGAATTGTGACAACATCCACTGGCTTGAAGTTCAGTTAGGAGACAGAGATTTGAATGCTAAACCCCTTCAAAACAACACTCTAACAAGAAATCACTAAAAACAAAACAAGGTTATAACCAGGCGGAAGGACTCTTCAACACCTTGTGATTTACTCGTTACTGTACTGGATCCTGATGCAACTGTCACGCTGCAGGCTTTCATTCTACCTGAGTGGTTTTCCCATGAAGATAGATAGCGGGGCAGGCGACAGTCCTCCTTCTGCAGCTGTGGCCCACAGTGATGAGTTCTGTAAGATTTCAGCTGGGTCTGTCCCGCCTGGGAAACTGGCACAAACGTCCCAGAACTGCCCCCGGCCACTGACAGCCACCTGAAACAGCAGAGAAACAGAAAGTAGGGGGGAATGAATGAAAATCTGACGCAGGACAACTAGTGAGCATCTGTCTGCAGCGGCGTGGGTGCAGGTGCCTTTTTTTTTTCTACCTGAGACAGCACTGAGAGCCAGCCGGCAGGGTTGGCATAGTCCGACGCATTGTTTGATGGAGTGATGATGGCTGTGTGGAGTGTTGCTACGGCAGCAACACAGTGAGGGAAGCCCAAGTTGGACAGGAAGAGCTGGGCTGAATCCTCCAGCTCCTGCTCGTTGGGCGGCCGCAGGTAGACCGAGCTGAGGAGCGCCACGATGGCGTGACACATGTCTCTGACACACCGGCACACGGTGGACTTGCCCACGCCGAACAGAGTGCTGATGGTGCGGTACTCGACGTTTGATGCCAGGCGCCACAAAGCCACGGCAACGCGCTTCTCCACCGGCAGCGCCAGGCGGAAGCTGGTGTTCTGGCGAGCCAGACGGGGCCTCAGTTTGTCACACAGGTAGAAGAATGTCTCCTGGCTCATGCGGAACTTATCGAGCCAATCAGAGGGCTGGAATTCTGTCATCACCACGCGCTCCCACCAATCAGTGCTCTGAGTGGTGGTCCAGGGACGTGTGCGGATGCGGACGTTGGAGCGGATGCCTCCTGCTATCATCATCTGGTCGGGAAAAAGACCAAAAATCAAATCAAAGAATTTCACGTTTTTTAAAATCACTGCGTCTACTGACACTATGACAATATCATGCTTTCTCTTTTTAAAGGGAAAATGTTGCATTTAGGTTTATCATACTCATAGCCAGATTTTAGATAAATACGTGTAGATACTATTCCTACCCACTACAGGATTTACTTTATCTTTGTTGGCTGTTTATATAACTGCAAATTTGCTGATTAATTGGTTAGTCAATATGTGCGATTCAGCTCTATTTATATTCTCATACTGCATAATTCTTTTTCCATTTTGCAATTGCTGCCAAAGGAGCATCAACAAATAGTAATGAATTGAGGCTGTGAATTACTTGTGAATCACTTTTTGTATTTCAGCAAATTTTTTTTTTTTTGCGGAATTGAATTTAATGTAAGTTTTACTTTATGCTATTTAGAATATCAGCTTTTGATTACTAATGTATTTGCAGACTTTTCTGGAATACAAAACCAAGTTATGCTTATTGTTATTGGTTGCAGATTGATGACACAATGGCAAATCCATTTAAAATTAAAGACCAACAAGTGGGTGAATATTTTCTGCAGCAGCCACTGTATGTGACTGTGATCAGATTAGTTTTCTGTTTCTCTGGGATGCAGGTGATGAGAGGGACTGACCATGAGCATCCTCCTCTGTCTCTGGAAGAAGTACTGTCGGTGTCGGACGCGTCTCTGGATCTCATCGCGCCGCTGGACGTCCGCGTTGTTTCTGTCTCTGCGGCGCTTCTGCAGCATGTACGTCATGAGGAACATGAAGGCCCGCAGCTGCTGCTCGTCCGCCATGTTTCCCGAATCCAGCCGGTAGGCAGCAGAGAGGACATTAAGTTATTCTAATGAAAAGTTATTACAGCTGTTGTTGCGTCTGATGTCATTCCATCTTTACGATGTGCGCTTGTGCACATCCGGTCTTTTTCCTGTTTGTGTCCGTGTCTGAACCACCAGGGCGGTGCTGCCATCTAGTGGCCCAAAATATGTAGTGGTTTTCAGAAAAGGATTCAAATGTGGAAAAATAATCAATTTAGTAATATGCTCATAACTTAAAATAAAAGTCTAGCGTAAAAGTTAACACTTAAAAAAAATATTTCAGATTAAAAAATACTTAAAAATGTAAAAGTAGACCAGTGTCTGTGTTATATATTTATTGTTGTAGTCTATTCAAGTCAGATTTCTTTTAGCACATTCAAAACAGCAGGATTTGAGCCAAAGTGCATTACAATCACGGTGAGGGGAAAAAGCAACACAAGGTTCGATAAAAATAAAAAAAAGTAGTGCAGTGATATAATCAAAATCAGTACAGTATAAGACAGAAGATAAGATTGAAATGTATTGATTGATAAATGTATTGGAAGTGGGACCGAAACAGCAACATTTTAATTTTGTGAATGGTGTAAGTTAAATTATTTACTATACTCTGTAGTTTTTATCTATAACAATATATCATTTTTGATGAAGATTATCCTTATTTGTGCATGTACAATCTTTATCTACACTATAATAAGTGCCTTTATTTGGCAACATAATTTAGTATAGTAAAGTCTATAGTAAGTCTCTTTGTAAAACAAAACATTAGAAATGCTTCTATGTACATCAACATCCCAATCTACAGCCTTTTTAATCAACATCACTTTGCTCAACAAAAACAATAAAATGATGAGTTAATAAAAATCTAAATAGTGATGATATATTACAGGGCTGTTGTATTGAATTGCAGTAGATGTAGCGTCGCAGTGTTATTTTCTGAACTGAGCATTTCATGGAAAAGACTGAACGACAATGGAAACTGTCAGGACAAATACTGATTTCAATATATTTGGTCTATCCAAGGAACTCTGTGTCCTTCACACGGCACAGTGGCTGCCTGCAGACGCCGTTGACATTAGTAAGCTCAAGAACAGACACAAAACAATGTGGATTATCTTAAGTGTTTTCCACCAGACAGTGGCAGAGGAGGTTATATCTGTGGGTCTTATGTAGACAATCTGCCATTTAGGCGGCAAGGGTGATTATTTACTCTATCGTATACTGTAGATGGCTGTACATTCATAAATCATGAGAACACGGAGAACAAACCTAGGACACGACTTTAACTCGAGTGATAAAAAGCTCAGCGGCTGCATTCTCAAACTCCTTTGCGTCCATGTTGCCACCCGGACCCCGCGCCTGTGCTCCGGACATGGCCTGGGCGAGCTTCCAGGGAGAGATCTTGGAGCTGGCCTTCAGGTAGCAGATCGCCTTTGCCTCCAGGCAGGAGTTTCCTTTGGTGTTTGCATTGACGCAGCAGTTCGCTTCGCAGCCCTGGGACGTCTCCAGAGCTTCTTTCAGGGTCCCCAGCACGGCCAGGCTCAGCGCCCGCGAGGCGGGCCCGTCGTCCGGGCAGCACACCTCGGCGTAGAGCCTCTGGGCCTGCCGGATGTAGTCTGAGAACACAGCACACGTGAGCACGCCGTGACGGAAGACTTCGTAAGGGACCGCTTCGTGGTCTTGGCAGTGGAGGCGTCGGAGGAGTGGCGCGAACGTGGACGCAGGGACCCCACCTTCACTGCATAGACACTCCAGAGTCTGTGTGTAGAGGCCTCCTCTCACCCCTCCTCCTCCTCCTCCTGTTGGGCTCTCAGTGCAGGAGCCGTCGGGGCCTTCAGGAGCCTCACCTGGATGTCTATGGGGCCCAGTGAGGTTCAGGAGGTCGTAGGCCACACAGACGTTGTTGCTGAAGGCAGATCTGGGTTGGAAATTGAATTTAATAAATTAAATCACATCAGGCTTTAATCACATCATGGCAACAAATTGGTGACTAATACTGCACTGTATGTGGCAGAGTATAAATCAATATGTTCAGAGGGAGGAGGTGGCAGTATATCGAAACTGGTCTATCTCGAAAATATTACAATACTCTGATACACTTCCAATCCTTGTTTTTTAAATCCTTGTCGTTTTAAAGAAAATGTATAAAGTATATAACACCCTCATTTGCCAACCAGGAAGCTCTGGATTATCCACAGCACCGAGGACATAATTGTTCCTGGAAAACATTTTTTTATTTTTTATTATAATGTATCAATGAAGAAACAAAAGTCCTTTCACCTGCTTCATATTCATTGGTGATGTCAGGTAAATATTTATCACCTATGGCAGATAAGATCATAACTACCTATCCTATTAGATATCAGAGGTCAAACAATCCTATGGGTGAGCCTTACTGAAAATACAAATCAAGTGTCATGCTGAAAGAGGATGACCAGCAGCCACAACCTGGCAACCCAAAAGATGCTCTATTTAATGGCTAGTAGCTGTTATATAAAGCATTAGTAAATCATTCTCAAAGCCATTAACCTTTTATCAAAGAGCACCATTTTAGTGGCACCTGGTTGGTCTGTTGAACAAATAATAATGATGTGTTCCAGCTTGTTAATAATGCTATTGTGCATCGTAGCTGAGTCTGCGTTGTCTTTCACTGGTCAACATAGGGTATATGAATATTGTGGTACTAGTATCATTCTGTGGGTTTCTCTACCACGGCCACGCCTACTCAAAATCACATATTGATTAATTAAACTTTATATTACTGTAGTTTTTTTTACAGTGACGCAAAGCAAGCATATCATATTGCGTCATATTAGAATACTTGTTTCGTGTGATCGAATATTTTCAATCTACGTGGGGAGCCCATGTGAACTGCTGGTCCCCCACTACAATCCCACTGTTGGACCGCGAACCTCTGGGAGTGGTGCGCCAGCCGCAGGTGCCACAGCGCCCGGTTGAGATGCTGCTGCTCCTGGGCGCTGGCGCTCGGCGGGCCGTTGCTCAGCTGCTGGTCCGCGTCGCCGCATCCGGCCGTGCCCCTCTCCGTCGTGGCGGCGAGGTTGCAGAAGTGGTCCGCCAGGAACCCGATGGGGTCGTCCGACCGGGCCTCGACCATCTTCAGGATGGCCCCGCGCAGCAGCTCCCCCAGCCCCGCCTGCGACAGAAACTCCCTGTCGCTGTCCGACCTGGTGGCGTTGCCCTCGGGCATCCCGGGAGGAGGAGGAGGAGGAGGCACCCCGGACCGGCGTTTCTCTTTGTCCGCCATTGCTGTTGACGTCCCGTGTCGCAGCAACGGCAGCGGAAGTGATTGAAGAGACCGGTCGGGAAACAGGAAACGGACCAGGAGGGGTGTGTCCCATTGTCCTGATCCCGGGGTGAAAAACACGTGGCTCGGTCCACAATGCAAAAAAGTTCCCTTTGCCCTCGCAGCTAAAACATATAAAAGGCCACGTCTGTGGAATTTATCTGAATAAAAGAAAAGTAATAATAATCATCATCATCATCATTCAAAAATATTATTAATCCCCAAATCCCAAATTTGGATTACAACAATATTAAAATAAATTTTTATTTTTTAAAAACATTTTACATTTTTTTATAAAAACATTATAAGTAATAAAAGGGAAAATTTGAAAGTATGAGAGAAATAATTTTTGGGAAATAATTTTTAGAAGTAAAAGTAAAAGTTTGGACTTGTATATAAAATTTTGTCTTTTCACCTTAATGTACAATAATTTCAACTTCAGCTAACCTTTTTACATAATAATCTTTACTTATTAAATCAGACATTTGCCTTCATATCTCTTCATTTGATGGTAAATAAAAAAGACGTTTTTTGTTACTATTTTATTTTTCTATCTTTTTTTCTTTTACAGGCAGAAAAGCTAGTCAACTGTTTTTTCATGCAAAACTACACCCTGTTTACGGCCTACTACATTAATATGGAATAAGCATGTTGTGTTTCTGTGGCACACTCACGCTCAAAGAGAGACTCATTTTATCTGTTTCTGATTAAATTACATGTTTTATGTTCTTGTTCCTAGTTACCTTGTTGTACAATGATTCTATTACCCAAACACTATAACCCAGCCACAGATAAATAATATCTGAATTTGACATATGGCTTAGTGGGAAGAATGGTGAATCAAACAGACACTTTTCCTTCAAACGACAACAATATCTCAATGTTTATTGTATATTAATATCTGGACTACCTTGACTCACTTGCTGCCACGGCAACCTGACTCCAGAGAAGCACCTACAAATGAACAGGCGGTTGAATAGAAATAACCCAAGTTACTCTTACAGTTAAAATTAAGTTCACATTTTCTGCCATTTAGCTTCGCCAAAGACATGAAACAAACAGGCAGTGATAAACAACACAAGATAAAAAGATGCCGCTCATTCATCAAGCCCATGTACAGTACATTCATTCATTTGCAGATGAAAAAAAACAACAACTAAAATAAAAAAAAAACTACCAGTTACAAATTATTTAATGGTTAATTCTGCATGAAACCATGTCTGTCGGTTTAACCGGACAGGACACTCAGTGTGCTATGATATTAAATACATCTCACATTTAAGTCAAACAGCTCGATCAATGAGGGCTCTTGTTCTTTTTATATAGTGTATTAATTTTAAATCTGCAGGATCGTGTTTCAGTTTTATTTAGGCTGTAGTTTTGTTTTTGCAATCATAATGCACACACCGCATTGTCAGCAACCGTTTGTTAGTGATATACGGTTCCCGTTGGTGAAGACAGCTTTTTTAGTAGCCGCTACTCCGCCGTTGATGTGGGCGGCATACGGAGGCAGGAAGTCTCTCTGCAGCTTGTGCTCCAGGACCATGTGGTTCTGGGGAGGGAGGCCCAGGCACGCTCTGAAAATGACACGGAGAAAGACTCAATTTCAATCATACTTCTATAAAATGTTAGATTTGACTTTTTGCCAAATTGTGTGGTAAGGAAATACCAGAAAAGAAAAACTGAGCCACACCTCATGGTGTTTTCTATGCAGGCTCTCTGGCGGAAGAAAGCGTTGATGACCGGGGTCCCTGATGGGACGAGGGGGGCCTTGCAGAGGAAAGAGAGCAGAGCCAAGACACTGTGGAAGGACTGGAAGTCCTCCTCACCCTGCGGCCGGACAGTCACCCGCTGACAAAGCTCTGTCAGGATCACCAGGTCCAGGATGATGGGGCTGGCTAGTAGAGAGTCCTGTTGTAAAAGAAGAGAGATAGTGGAGTAAGTGAGGGTGAAAAGAATGGTTTCAGACAGATATGAGAATGTGGAGGCCAAAACATATAGTTCCCTGCACACGCAGGAACTACAGAGATACAGAAAACGTAGCATTACCACCATATAGAGAAGATTCTATTCAGTTTTACAAATGCCAGCTTTGATGCCAGGTCACTGAAAAAAGGTGAAATGAAGTCTTGAATCGTTTCATTTCGCTCTAAATTCTACTTTTACTGTAACTGCTGTAGAATTTTTGTGGTATAGCGAGTGATGGAAGAAATTGTATAGCCCAAAGCAGGTGTGTACTGTAACTCTAAAGCCCAAGACTTAGTGAGAAGGATTAACAGTAGGCTCTGGCTCCGAAGCATTCTTCTCCCTAACTACAGTCAGATAATGTGTGGTGGGGTTTTGTTTAGTTCTGATACAGGTATCACAGCATTGAGTGACCACCAACCTCACAGGTGTTGTGCATAGCGATAGTGTTGATCCCGCCCATCATGATTTCAGAGGTGTACTCGTCCATGGCCCGCTTGCTGTCCCCCACATAGGGGACGTACTTGATCACCACCTAAAACAACAAACGGAGAAGGTTGACTAGTCGGCCCTGCTGTTTTCTGTAATCATCCACGTGCGTGGAGCTCATTCTTGTGTCTGTGTCCTGGG
Organism: Scophthalmus maximus; assembly: GCF_022379125.1. Taxonomy (NCBI): domain Eukaryota; kingdom Metazoa; phylum Chordata; class Actinopteri; order Pleuronectiformes; family Scophthalmidae; genus Scophthalmus; species Scophthalmus maximus. The sequence goes on from NC_061529.1 coordinate 6,892,866, forward strand.
CCACTCACACAGTGGTCAGGTTTCTCTCCAGACTGGTACAGGATGGGGTTTGATTGGACCATGTCATCCACCACGTTGCTCTTGGAGATCTCTTTGGAGCGGAACTGCTGCGGTGCCGACAGGTTCTTCCCGTCGTTGTTACCGAGGTGGTTGTAGCTGACGATGGCGGTCGGCTGTCAAGGGGCAGAGAAAATAAAAATAGAAAATAAAATGGTACTTTCATACTCTCATGTGTTCGTCAGATGAATTCTCAACAGGGTGTTATCTAAAGCGAACATAGAGAACTTTTTGGCTTAAACTTGTCATTATGATGTTAAAAATGATTGTACAGTGTAATGTCGACAGAAGAACGACACCATCCACCTTGTGATTTATCCTCAATATTCTCTTGGACGTGGTTTTTGGTATATTTGCAGAAGCTGAATTTTTCCGTTTGCACTTAAGGCTTTTAGTTTCAATTTCTCTGCTAGCGTACTCAGGCTTGTAGGGAGGGTTTGTCCTGTGCATTAAGCCTTGTAGAAGCTATTGTAGTTAAGTGGTTATTAGGACAATTACTGCACACCAGCTAGTAATCCTATTTGTTTTTAACTGCAGAAGTACTCCCTGAGGTGCTATTTCCTCCGTGCTTGGGAGTCAGTACTCCGCCGTACTTAACAAAAAAATCATCTTTTAGAGGAGTGATTCTTGATAGTGTACATCCATAACTTAATTAATCCATCTTGTCTCTCTCCGTACATCCCCTCTCTCACCTTGATTCCTGCGCTGACCAGGAAGTCCACGAGCACCGACTTGATCTTGGTCTGACCGGATTTGAAGTCATCCCCTCCAATGAACACGCCTTTCTGAACGGCGAGCTCGATGGCCCCCGGGACGAACGTGTTCTGCGGGGAGCCATTGATGTAGGCACAGCCCTCCAGTATGCTGGCCACTGCAAAAAGCGTGGAGGGAGAAACCTCTGCTCCAGCCTGATGGATATGGAAAGAAAAAAAAAATCAGATAATGGCTATTAGTGTATCATAAGATTACACAGTTGAAGAAAGCTTGACTTACAGGGCTATATTTCCACCCGAGAAACTCTTTATGTAATCTCTGGCTTGCAACTCTATTATCAACTTCATGCTTATCAAAAATTTAGCTATTTGCTGAAAATCATAAGTGTGTGACATGGACATTTATCATTGCTGACAGCAGCACAAGCATGCTGAAGACAGGAGATAAAACAAAAAGATAAAAAAACTCACCCAAGAGGCACAAATCAGATTTTCTTCCCCTGACGTGATATAAAATGAACAACTGAGCCGACTCATTATGCCATTTAATTTACAAATACACAGTGTAGTGTTAATCTCTTCAATCTTCTAAGCTTTAATAATCACCAAATAGAATGGAGGATTACTGTTTTGTCCTCAGAATTAGGAGAAAATTAAAGTTGAATGGAGGAGTCATGACTACAGGCTACCAACACAAAACTGGTTGGTTTTGTGGGAAAAAAAGAGTTTTCTCACTGGAGAGCTCTACTGAATCCAGCTAAAATGATTTGTGCCTTTGGATCCTCTACTTTAAAAGCATGTTTTAATGAATCTGGAAGTTTCTGAGCCAAACGCTCCTCATAGCTCCTGCTCTCTAACCTGGATTGCAGCTAGCAGGTTCTTGGCGGTGTCATGGACCCCCGTTACGATATCACAGAAGCGCTCTGTATTCGCCGTCCACATGACGATTACTTTGTCCACGCCACTCGACTGACGGAAGTCCCTTATGTCGGCTCGGATCTGTTCCACCTGGAAGAACGTTTATTCTTTCAATCAAATTGAAAATGACGAGAGAAGCAAGACAGTCTAAAGTGGAATAAAAGGATGAAGACGATATAAACCATGTAGACCCTGTTCACATGGAATTGCCAAGGCAGGAAAAGCACAAGTGGAATTAACAGCATTAAAGATCCCAGAATGCTGGCAATGTGCATAGCTCACTCACTGACATAGTTTTCTTAATGGAATCATTAAGTGTCCCAGAAATCATCATTAATGTCACAATTAACACCTCCAATATTCCTGCTTTGACAAGTCAGCCATGAGAACAGACTTATTACCTGCTCTGCCAGGGTCCCGGTGAGGACATTGTCAGCTCGGCTCTCTTGGTTTGCAGCGATGAACTCTGGGACATAGATGGACCGTCTGGGTTTCATGCGGCTCATGTGTGGTCGGAGCTGCTCCTGTAACGACCAGTCGAGCACCTGAGCTCGCTCCATTGCACTTCCCAGGTCCATTGCGGACACATCCCAGCCTAAAAACACAAACATACTTCAAGTTATTAAAAGAAAGTGGCTTAAATGACCATCTTCACCACCTCATGGAAGGGGCTGCCTGTCGTCTTGAGCTGCCCTGGGGTCAGATTGTCCCACTGTTAACCTTTCACATACACTTCTCAGTTTCTGTCTCAGAGGTGAAACCTTGAGCAGACAATCTACAGTAGTCCTTACCATCAAAGATGATATCATTAGGGTGCACCATAGGTAGGAGGTCACGAAAGGGCACGTTGACCTCGCCCTCGAGCCCTGATCCCACACAAACAGTGGAGGCCTGCAGGAAGGAGCCGTAGTAATTTGCTTTCTGAAGAATGAGGAAGAGAGAGGAGAGGAGAAACACCTCTATTTTAATTTTTTCCAAGAAGTTTATTTCAGATGTTTAATCATCAACCACATAAAAAATGGCCCAAATGGAAATCACAAGAACAGGCCATGGAGACAAAGCATGTCCATATAAAGAGAGATCCCCGAGACCAGAGTGAGTTAAGCTCTTAACGCCCTACTGAGCATGTCAGTTTAATCCACCACTCTATCAGGGGCTGGGTTTATATAATGGGACCAGAAGTTTCTCTATTCGCTCCCTGGTGTTTGCCCGAGGTTTTCACATCTTATTTTAGTGTGGTTATTAGGAGTTCATTCATTAAGTTGCACTTTCAAAAACAACAATTGTGGTGTTTTTATATTTTAGCTACAAGTGTTATCAGCCTTTGAATCGGCACACAGGCATGTTTGTGTCACCACGCTCACCTTCACTCCAGTCTTGGTCCTCCAGGTGAGACCCAGCTTGTTGGCCAGCACTGCCGCTGTGACCGTGGTCCCGTTGTTGCCTCCCCAGCCCACCAGCATCACACCCAGCTGGGGCACACGCCTCTCTGTGCGAAACGTCATCTCAGTGCTGTGGGGGGTCACCTGTTCCCCAACACGGAGCAGAGTTAGTGGGGGAACGTACAGATGCATTTGTGTACACAAAAACAGAGATTACTTTTTGATGAGATTACACCAGCCAACACGTTGAGCCTCGAGGACTCAGTAGTCATTACTTCATAATAATATGAAGTAATAATAAATAAAAGATGAAATCCTCTCTCAGACTGAGTGAGTGAGTGAGTGTACTCGTCCCTCTCGTGTACTCAGTACTGAATCGGAACGTCGACATATAATGTTCTCTAGTTACATGTGAACTCAAGACTAATTAATAACATATCTATCAATACCATCATCACATTATTGCAGTTTTATTGAGAGCTTGGCAGTCATTACTACAGTAATACATGAGAACTCAGTAGTATATTATTACATGAGTATGCCATAGTAATTACTATGATATTACATGAGAACTCCATAGTGATTATTACATGACTACTTGGCAGTCATTACTGGAGTATCACATGTACCCATGTATTACATGCATACTCAGTAGTAATTACTACATTGTTACGTGAGTACTCTGTAGTCACTGCTGCAATAATAACATGAGTTCACAATAGTAAGTATTGCATTAGTACAGAGGTGCCCAGCAGTAATTGGGTAGTCAGTATTCCTTCCTGACAACTGACTGGTCATAGCCTGGCTGGGACCCAGATGAATTCTGGGAGCTCATTTCAATGGCTCTGCCAGAGTACGCATTTGCAGACTACGCATTTGCAGACTACGCATTTGCAGAGTACGCATTTGAGTGTTGGTGTGTCTACGCCAGGCTAGACCGGTCGTGTAACAGAGTACAGATGAGGAGGACTACGGACTCACCGTCACTTTGTTTCCGTCTGTGTTCACTGATGTGCTGCTGTAGGAATACTGAGCCACTATGTGCGTATCTGTGTACCTCACATTGGGGCTGTTGACGTGGACGTTCACGGACATGGCTGTTGAAAGTCTGAAAATAAACAGGAGAGGAAACAGATTTCAGTCAACCTCTCTGTCCGTAGAACAAGGCAGTATGAGGAGACATGCTGCGTTTCCTGGACACACCATCCTCTCGCAGCGCCCCTGCCGCCAGCGTGACACGTTGAAACGAATGCATATAATAATAGATACATTATCACTGGCATTTTACAACTCTGGGAAAAACAAAACAAAACAAATAATAAGCATTTCCTGTGTTGCGAAGAGTGAATGAATGAAATAACTCGCAATACGGACTTTAAAAAAAACAAAACCGGAAGCCGCCTCACCTTTTCACCGGGAGGCCTTCAAGTCGTTTCTCCTACAAAAGAACAGTCCGAGTGAGTGTCGCAGATTGTTCAGAGCTTGTGGAATTTTCCAGTGTGCTGAATTCCCTCGTACGACTACGAGCATGTGATTATCTTCCGTCTTTCGACGCCGTGAGCGCAACCAGCCAATCAGAGTGCCCAGTCCCTCTTACATAACCTGCGTGGATGACAACCACGTTGGTACCGGTCGTCAGGCTGCATCAGGAAATGGCCGGTAACATCGATGGAGGCCCCGCCCTCCACCAGGAGGAGGAAGACATTTAATGTTCAGAGAGTTAGACAGACATTTCAATTACAATTAGGAATACATCGATGATATGATAATTAGTCAGATTTATTGATTCATTGATGTGGCTGATTTTGCATGTTCTAAAACTTGGATTGGTCATGTTGGCATTTTGTGACATTTTGCGTTTGAGTGATCATCAGGAGACGATAATAAGGATGATAATGATAATAATAATAATAAAATAATAAACTGTATCTATATAGCAGGATTCATGCATTAAATGCAACACAACGTGCTGCACATAAAAGCAGTTTTGAAACATTTATGATGACACAAATTTGAAATAGTATAGGTTAAAACAAGATTAAACAGGATAAAACAGCAATCTGGTAAAATACACCAAGAAAAATCAAAAAAATAATAAATAAATAAAGTTGACAGGATTTTTCAAGGATGGCAATTGCACACATTTATTATTTAATACTTATGTATGCCTATAATGTTATAGGTGGATATTTGTTGTGAGGATATATTACATGAAAAGAGAATTACAGTTTATAAACACATTTGTAAATTTTGTAAAAGATGTTGCATTGATGAAATAAACTTATTTCCAAAACTTTGCAGTTATGTGTTTTGCTCTAACAGGATGAACAGGGTCAACCTTTGTATGGGGAAAATATTAATCACTGACTTGTCATTTTATCATCCTCATCAGCAGATTACACAGAAAACGACATCATTTGTTTTGCTTTTAGTACCAGTTTATCACCATGTACGTGTAGCAGGGACACAACCTTGGACATTACATCATGTTGATACTAACAAGGTGAAACCATTTTTTATATGATTTTATTTTTGTAGTATTTTGTAGTATTATATCTCCTATGCAAGGTTTTTTAAACCAGGCCTGGGGGCTTCATCCAGATGGAGCCTGCGCTCCTCTGACCCGTCAGAGTTACACTAACCAGACAACTTAACTGACATTCTGTGCGATGACCCCTACATTACTCCACAAACAGTCAGCCAGAAAAGTGAGCAACCTCTTGACATGTGTAGAATGTTGTGGGAAGATATGGAGACTGTTGATATGGATTGATTTAGCATGTATATATGTTAAAGGAAAAAATAAGCTACTTTTGATCAAGTAATATAAGATAAGCAGCTTGTACTATACAGCTATTGTTTTCCAATAACATATTCATTCCTTTCGAAGCTTTTGAGATTTCTCAGCTGTTCTTCAACCTTAAAGTTTCCAGTTTTAACTTACATTTTAAAGGCAAGTACTCCATCTGACATCCCCAAACCCATGAATATGTAAAAGGATTAAATGGGGCACTACAACAACTTAGTTGTATTTAGAACTTTTAAAAAGTTGGGAGAAATAAATACTCCTTCTTCTTCTGCTTCTTCTTCTTCTTCTTCTTCTTCTTCTTTTTTTTTTTTTTCTTCTTCTTCTTCTTTTTCCTTTTTTTGGTGGGTGGCAACCAGCGGTAAGGAGCAAGACCGCCACCTACTATGTTGGAGTGTGAACCAGCGTTATCTACCTAATAAATAGAATAAAACAAACAAAACAAATAAAAAGTAAATAAGTACAAACATATTTTTGAAAGAATAAATAAACTAAACAAATTCTTCGAAAATAAATAAATATTTATTTATTTATTTATTTATTTTTCTTCTTTTTATCTTAGGTTTCCTTTTAGCTGCCTGGTCGGATGTTTTGAACAGGACCCTTACTTCAGTTTCATTGATTGTGTTGTTTTTTCTTGTCTTTAAAAACACTATGAAGACATATCACGTGTGACGTCACTGCCGCTCCATTCCGGCCGCCCTCTCATTGGAGGGCGTGTGTTCACGTAGCAACGGTCCGGAAGATGTCGCTGAGGCCAGTCCTAAAAAACTTCCGCCTTAAGTTGTAAAGAAAACACAGCAGCTACGAGGCAGTCGACGGCGTCACCAGCCCCGTTTCAGAAGTCAAACCCAAGGTAGATGCAAGTACACACCTGTCGCGCGTGCTCCGGCGCACACATCGGACCCGGGGCGGTTTGTTGACGCGCTGTAGCTCACACATCATGTACGAATCTACAATTTACTGTAGCTAGCTACGTAAGCTATACGCCGTTCACTGCTAGCAGCGGTTCGCTACCACCGAGCTGCTCCGCCATAGGCCTCGATTTGAGAATCCTCACCGCTAGATGGTTACGGCCAGATCACTGCGATCAGTCAAGTATCACGCCGACGTTTGGGTTTTCATGATGTATTACCTCGTATCAAAAGAACCAACCTCGGTTAGCACACAGCTAGCACACCGGCTACACCCAGTTAGCCGGGTGGCTGTAGCCCTTCCAGGTAGTGCAGCCGTCGAGTCTGACACTGTGGCTGACAAACTGTAATGTAACTGTACATTTCAGAAAAGAATATTTGAACTGTGTGAGGGATTCAAGATAGCACAGATGTACACAGCTATCTACATTCCCGAATGCTAACTGCTAAGTTTGCTAAGGAGTGAGCTACACTGCCAAACATGACATTGTCCTCTATATTACTCTCTCTCTCTATATCTATAATTCGTAATAAGTTAGAAAAGGGGAGCTGAGATCTTGTTTGTAATGAGTGCTGATGGTTTTTTGAATGCTGAAATTGATTGTACAGTTAAGTTGCTCTTCGGTCACATTAGTGTCACTGTCAGCAGCCAGGTAATGTGGAACTGTGCCGCTCCCCTCCTCCAGGTTCAACCCAACATGTCAGCTCTTCCTGATGGTTAGAAAGCTAACCAACCAACCAACCAACCCGATCGTAGATGTACACATTTGGATGGTACATGTGTAGAATATAGGCAATATAGAGTATGTGTTGACCAATAATTCATAAAAAAAAGTAGAGCTGGCATTTGTCACTATTTCAAAGGATGAGTTGATTTATCAGCCCAAAAATTCGAATTCATTTGTCATGGAAATAACAATTATTTAGCAACGCTACAAGAAATCGGCTGTCGGGTGTTATCGATACAGTCGTTTGTCCATCAGTGAGATTTGAGTTGTTTGTGTTTTATCTGTAAAATGTCGCCCCCATTGTTATTGTCTCTCCAGAAACCAGTTCCGATGCCTAAACTCAGGGTGTTTGCACATACCAAGTATTGAGCTGATGCTGACGCTCTCTCAAATATAAAATCTTTATGCCTTGCTGCGCGGAATTGATGAATCATTTGTATTTTAATGGGATATTAGGCCAGACCAATGGTGTGCCATTTCAAAAATGCAACGAATAGCAGAAAAGCTGAATTTTGCAACGATACTGACCAAGAAACTGTATTGGATGGTTATGTGTCATCGTAGCCGGTACCTGACCGCTTCACCATGTCAGGATCAGCAGCATTACTGACAGGGTGGATCCAATCGGTGTATCCCCTCTAAAAAAAACCATATAAATGATCCTTATTTAGTTATGCTGTAGTATGTAGATACTCAATGTCTTAAAATATCAATAACCTGCTATTGTCTTTCCTTTTTTCCCCCCTCCAGGCTCTTGTCCCTCTGGAGCCTGTTGTGGTTTTCAGAGTGTGTGTGAGTGTGAGTGGGTGAGTGAGTGTATGTGTGAGTGTGTGCGAGAGCTGCAGTTTCCTCCTCACAGTTTCCCCAAGAGCTGCTCCTCCCTGGAGGATGACAATGGAGGAGATGAAGAATGAAGCGGAGACAAACTCCATGGTATCCATGACACTGTACGCCGTGATGTACCCAGTTTTCAATGAGGTAAGATATCCCGCGCTGACAGCAGTTAGCCTGAGCAAGTATGTTGTCTGCTCAGTCAGTATTCTGTCAAATAATGTTCATGCATAGATGATCAGTTTGAATCATCAGTGGGTGACTGTTGTTTATTTTGTTTTAAATCCCCACTGAATTTGTTGTGTTGCATAGCACAAATAAAAAAAGCAGAGCTCAGTCCATAGTAATCAAGTATTGATAAATGCACCATTAATACATACATATTCTTACTGGAAGATTTACATAGATAGAAATTGAAACCTGTCGTTTTCATGTATTTGACATAATTATTCTAGTTACAGGAAAATGTTTTACAATTTGATTTACATTATACTGTGTATGCAGTGTTATACTGAAAAAATCTATATTTTTGTGACAAGTAAAAGTTCAGCTATGTAATATTACAGTTATACAAAGCATAGTGGTAGTGATGTGGTTGCTGAACAGGAAAATCAGAAACCTCTGTGCAGTTAAAAAAATAATAATGTAAATCCCTATCATGTGACGATTCTTCGAATCACCTTTGTCGGGTGGACTTTGTGAGGTAACTTAAGCAGGAATTCTGTTTTTATTTGTATTTTGACGGAGATGTAACTTATCACCGCTGTCACGTCTAGTCAAGTTTGCGTGTTCTTCCCCTTTTGTCCATTAGCTGGAGAGGATCAACCTATCAGCAGCCCAGACGCTCCGAGCAGCCTTCATAAAGGTAAGACATGTGCACGGATCAGATGACCCTGAAACACACAGTAGAAGTAAATAGGATAATCGTATAATAATACACACAGGCTGCATTCCAGTTCTCCAGAGCTGTGAAAAAAGTAAAAAAATAAATTAGACATTTTAAAGCAAAGAGAAAAAAGTATGAGGTGTGTGGCGTATGGGCCCCCTCAGGACAGTGGCCCCAAAAAGCTTTCAGCCTCTGCCCCGGGCAGCAGAGGGAGACCACTAACGAGAGTCGACCCGAGCGAGGGCTCAGCTGGTGTCTGTCGGAGGAGGCATGCCTGCTGCGGGTACAGCTTTGTTTCCCTTTTCGTGTCACTCACTCACTCACAAGCCCATCCATCATATCCTGCCTATATTAGAGATAATGTAATACACCTTGAAATGAGAAATTAGAGCCTCGCTTGTCTTGTGCCTTAAATGACACCTGACCATAGTAAAGATACAGTAGAGTAAAGAGAAGGAATGTTCTCCATTTCTTTCCAAGTTAAAAGGGGACAATTGTGAAACAGTATCTCGGCTCTGCTCTGTTGTTTTCCTGTTCATTTCATTTCAACTCAATTATTCAATGACATGAATACATAAATGTAAATATCATAAAATGCTTTGAATGGTTTTGATGTTGGTCTATTAGAGACTATTAGATTCAGTTTGGCGACGCTCGTTATGCCGAAGCGCCTGCTGTAACATCACTGGTTCTGATTTTAAAATTGATACCTGACTGTTGTCCTCAGGCGAGCCCTTGTTTCTGTGATGATCCTCCCCCCCCCCCCCCCCCCCCTCCATGTGTGCACAGCTTTAATTGCACAGAAACAATAAAAGCCCAGTAGTCACACGTTACCTCTGCACTGCCGCAGATTAAATATTGATGAAGACGACGCAGCTTTGTCATTTTGAAAACCAAAGGGAGACGTGATCACCTTACAGCTGTTTTTCACCGCGGCATTTGTGGGTCTTTTGTTCACTTGACTCACTGATTGGTGTCTCCGCTGCGCCGCCACTGCCTCCTCGCGGCTGTAATTCAAGGTTAAATTATTCAGGAGAGGAGAGCTTTTGTGCATTCACCTGAACAGCTCGCTGTGGACTTCTGATCTGACTTTGTTCTCCGTAGCCCCCCGGCCTAGTCTTGCTTGTGCTGTGCTACGCGTGATTTTCCTCTCACTTCCCCCGATGGCCTCTTCTTTCAGGCGGAGAGGGAGAACCCTGGTTTGACTCAGGACATCATAATGAAGATCTTGGAGAAGAAGAACGTCCAAATCAACTTCACCGAATCCCTACTGCGCATGGCAGCGGATGATGTCGAAGGTGATTATCATATGAAATGAAGACGCACCGAGATGCTGTGGTGGAAACGGTCTTTTGTGACTCTGAGATCCATGTATCTTGTTTGTGTGTGTACCTGCCCATTCACCTAAATGATGGAGTCTCTGAGAAAATGCTGCCACCGCTTTTTTCTACCCCTGCAGATTTCATGATTGACCGGCCTGAGCAGGAATTCCAGGATCTAAATGAGAAGGCCAGAGCTCTGAAACACATCCTCAGCAAAATCCCAGATGAGATCAATGACAGAGTACGCTTCCTACAGACTATCAAGTGAGTGCGAGCTGTTTTAAATTAAAACGGTAATTAATCACCACTAACTGCCAGGCACTTAAACGCCACAAATAACACACTGGTCTAATCCACAAGCTTGGTTTGAATGACTTTACCTCCTCCAATATTGTACGTGAGGGTTGCTGCGGTCTACAGTAATCTACTGCCTAGTCTAGGACCCACATCCTGAGTGATCCGATCGCAAGTGGACAGCGCTAAGTTCTGTGTTCTCCATTCGTTTTCAGATCCAATCACCCAGACAATGCCACATTATACTGTAGGTAGTCTGGGCCACATTAACAAGGAAGTGCTCTAACTTCCCATCTGTTGCAGTACTATCACAGTGTAGATTGCCTTTTGCTTGTAGTGATCACAGACACACACTAGAGGCTCATTTTGATTCAATAACACGTTTATTATACTGGGTACTGTTACCTAAAAATCAGTGTTCTTTGCTACTTTTGCCTAAAAAGGGCAAAGATGATAAATTATGAAAATAGTAGCTGGTTTTTCTGACACTTTCGAATCAAATAACTTTCTCTCGGAATTAAAAATCTATATCATCTGCCATGAAAACAAAGCAAAAATCAGCTAGTTCAGCTGATTTTTGAACTTTATTGTTTTCCATCATAAAAAACACCAAGCCCCTGCTGCTGCACAGTGTTAATGCTGCAGGGAACTTTGCACCAGAGATTATTCTTTTAATCGCAAATTGATGTCAGGTTACATGATGGGTTACAAATGTAAAATTGGCAGTTTGAAGTAGTCAGATTTTGATGTGGCTCTAATACACAGCGAGCGGCACTTAGAGCAAATGGAGCAAAGGAAAAAAGCCCGAAGCACCTGACACACATTCAGAAAACAATCTTGATCGAAAGCCACACTCGTAGAGTACATTAATACAGAACATTAATTCACTGTCGCTGTACAAACATGACTTGTATTGATTGTCGCACCTCTTGTTGACTTTGTGACATGAAAGCCTTTATTCTTACTGTTGCTGCCCTTTTGTTAATAACAGAGACATAGCCAGCGCCATAAAAGAGCTTCTGGACACGGTCAACAATGTCATTAAGAAGTACCAGTACCAGAATCGCAGAGTGAGTGGGGCACACGCAAACATACACACTCACACACAAACAAATGTATGCACTACGTTTCACAATTTTTCCTTGTTTCTCAATGACACTCCTGTGTTTTTGCCTTCCCCCCCTCATCTACTAGGCCCTGGAACACCAGAAAAAGGAGTTTGTGAAATACTCCAAAAGTTTCAGCGACACCCTCAAAACATACTTCAAAGATGGAAAGTAAGTGTAACCATGACACTGTGTACGACGCTCCAGGTGATAAGTGTAGAAAGAGAGGTGTGGAGGGTATATTCTGAATAACAGGGACACTGATGCTGTGGAATTTTTCTACATGGAATTAATCAGAATCAGAATTATGTCTGTTGCAAAGTAGGTTTTCTCACACACAAGGAATTTGCTGCGGTGTATTAGTGCTTAACAAAGTGCTGTAAGTACAGGGAAGAAGAGTAGTAATGAAAAGCTGCACAATAGAATTAGACATGTATAAACATATAAAAGTATTTGCCAAATAGAAATATGTGCAGTCTGTCGCTGAGAGTTACAGCTGCACAGGTTGTGCAGGAGGGAAAAGTAAGTAAGTATTCCACGTGTTGTGATGTGTAGAGATGGTCAGTGTGGGTTTCTGATTGTAGAACACTCTCGAGTAGGGTGTTATAATAACTCCATTGTATTCGAGTGCGGCCATGTTGGTTCCTCAAATTAGTTACCAATTAACCAATGTAATGTCTGTTCCATTGAATCATTTCTTTTAAGGTATTTGGCAACGTCACAGTGACTTTAAGACTCCAGAGAAAGCTGCCAAGAAATAGTCTTCAGCACTTAGGCTTCAATTATGCTTTTGAACAGTTTGAACAAACGAGCGATTATGTGTTAATCAGTGAGCTGTAGGGCTGCAGGTAGGTTTGATGGTTTTACATTTACTCAGATAATTGTTTTGCCCGTATTTCCAATTTATGTGCCAAGCTGAGCAGCTGCTGGCCGTGGCTTTTAAAATTTACCCCTCACCTAACCTGAAAGGAAAGTAAGGGTACATCCCAAAATGTAGAACTACTCCTTGGTGTTAAGATGTGACACACACCGGTCAATAATGATCAAATAAGAGTCTATGTGTTTACTTGTCTCTGTTGCGGGTGAGTCAATGTTAATTGAATAGTCGCTGTCTGGGGGAAAAAAGTAGATTTTAATGTGGGTCAACCAACAGCCCAGTGGGTCACAGAGGCGATAAAAGTGGAACATGAGGATGAGCTTTATTAGGAAGGACGTACTGTAAGTTGCTGTTGCTGGCTTGTGATTAAACTGACAGTTGTATTGCAAACAAACAAAAAAAAGTTTTCAGATCACCCAGCCTCTCATTCATGTCTTTATTTGACTTCCTCCTTTTTATCAAGAACCGTAGGGGTTTTTAGAAGAAAGGACACGAAGGCAGGAATGTCTGCCCAACTCTGCTGGTCATTTGTTGACTCGACCGACAATTAGATTTCGGAATGTCTGGGTAGAACAAGCTTGACCCCACGTCCATTCATCCTGCTTCCCCAGGAGTAGTTCACCAGTTTAAACAGTGTCTGCGGGGCCTTTGTCTTTTTCCATTTTTTTCCTCAAGTTGTAACCTTTCTTCTTCCCTCATAGGGCGATAAATGTCTTCATCAGCGCAAACCGGCTCATCCACCAAACCAACCTCATACTGCAGACCTTCAAAACCGTGGCCTAGCCCCCGGAGACCGCGGAGTCCCCCGGGTCCCGTGGGGGAGCGACTGCTAGAGTGGTGGAAGCTTGACGAGCGCCTGACCCATATATGTAAATTAGAAAGAGTTGATTTTAGGGTTGGGGGGTCGATTCCGTTGGAGTCGAGATTCTAGATTCCAGTTCAAGAGACTGAAAAGTGCCATTTGTTTTTGTTTTTCAATGAGGATTTTTCCAGTCTTGAAATGGAACTGAATGGGCCCAAAGTCTTGGTTGATTGATTTTATTTGGACAGTTTTAATTTATAACCCTGGTCTATCGTTGGGAGTAGGTGAGGCGAGGTGTTTATTAAAGACTAATTGCCATTTTTCTAATATATTCATGTTGATCATTTTACTTTTAGCTTTTCAATCATGGCTTCACATGTGAGACCGCACTCAGTACCGGGGTGTGTCTCAGCCGTCTACACTGGTTTTCTCTTCTCGCCTCCCGTTTGTGTAATTTCGCCATGGTCTGCCCGCGCAGGATTGACAATAGCACCCTGGCCCGCAGGTGAAAGAGCTGCAAGGGGAGGAGAGGAAACGGTGCCGGACAATATTAAGAGGCAGACTCAGATTTCCTTTCTCTTTTATTATCAGACGACAGAAAGCCAAATGACTTCCAGCACAGTGTGCGCCTTACCAAGTCCTGTAACATTCCCTCCTCTCAGAGTGTAATGAAGTGGAGCCAGTCCCTGCTGTTGGGGGATGTAGAGAGAGAAATGAAAGCTCTGTATTTAACTGATATCTGGTTGCAAATGTTCAATAAATAGTTTCCAAATGATGATGCTTTTTTAAATGTGTCCGAGTCCAATATGTATGGAGTGACTTTATTTTTGGCAGAGGAATGGAGTTCAGCTTGTTAAGCTCAGGATTTTTTTCCTCTTATATTTCTATAAAAAGATTTTATCCCATGTTCATAGTGCAATACATTTCAGTCACCAACATGAAAACAGCGCTGAACAGGAGGCAGAACTAGACTTAACATCAACAACAACGAATTAAGAGAAAACACGTTATGTAATTAAAGATAACGTTTGGCTTATTATTTTACTGTGGTGCCATATCTTTCCAGTGCAGAGGATTTAGATGATAGAGAGACAATATGACGATTTTGGCCAAAGGGAGAAAGAAAAAGAAAAATCTAGTGCTTTTAGAGGCTTTCGCTGGTTCGGCTTCCTGTTTCAGTTGGGTGTTTTACTTAGTTGCGTGTTGCGAAACTTGATGATGGAGCATTTCGGCGGCTGCTGTGTTAGACTGCAGTAGTTTTAGTGAGGTGAGCCCAAACACTGGTAATTGAGTGTGAGTTTTTACTGGGTCTATTTAGAAGAAAAAGAAAAAAGTCTATTTTAGCCTTGCATTCTTCTTTGACAAAACCAATGTAGGTTCCCAGCAGCAGATGTCTGGTGATCTAATTTCTTTAAGAATGATCAGATTTCACGCAGCTCCCTCTGGAGCCACAAAAGCCCCCCTCCCCCCCTTTTTTTTTTTCTTACTCTCACATTTGCAATTTAAGCCGTTGTCTTTTATCGGGATCAACAGCTGGGAAATTGCTAAGTACTGTTATTTACTGGTAAAAACGTGAATCTCTGAGTAGTTTGGCACCGCCTCATCAAGATTCCTCTTGTAAGGACTGAATCTCCAAGATCAGATGCTTCATCCTAATTGTACCAGCTCGTTTTGTTCCATTCACTGTTGAGACACTTTATCATTTCCAGCGTTGCCTGGAAACAAACCTAGCAGAGAACCAAGAAATTGCCAAGGGACTGAAAGGGCTCCACAATAGTATTGCATAATATTGTTGTGAGAAGTCGTCCTAACCATTTCCTGCAGCTTGGCAGTTTGATTTATTTTTTTTCGGTCTGGGGCTTGTTTGAGTTCACCGACAGTTTTACTTTACAGGCAAATTTCATTCATTGAAAGATAAAACTAAGATAAAACAAAATTTGACAAAGAAGTGATAACTGCCAAAAATTACTTGCAAAAACCACCAATCATATGAATGAACTACATGTACAATGTACAGTATGTAACATACCCCCCCCCCAAAAAAGAAGATATTTCTGGGTATTTAATGCCTTTAATGATCCAGTCATCTTACTGTAACGCAGTGACCTGAGACAAGACAGGGTAAGGCTGCCTGTGTTTCTCTATCTGTGTTCGATTGCAGTATAGAAATTTCAATCTATCCATTGCTTATTTCTACGTACGGTCCTCCTCAGGATACACTTTGGCCAATTTCGTTGATCCCTTATCAAAAGTTCTCCTCTAAGAGCAACCAGGACAAAACCAGTTTGTCACAGTCGGCATGTCATACCGCTCTTCCGAAGTGGACGATCCTCGACACTTGAGCAGTGTACTTCTGTCCGTCCATCAGCTCTGCCCCTCTGTGCTCAGCAGTCCCGCTCTCTTCAGCGCCTTATCCACATTGGGAATCAGCTTCTCGTGGAAGTCCCACAACCGTTTGTCCACATTGAGCTGCTCCAATGAAAGCCTCCCCTGCAGAGCCACGCGGGTGTGAATGAGCCGACATACGTTTGGCGGAACTTTGTAACGCTGTCCCGAATACTTGAGCACCTCGTGTACCGAGGTCTGCTCCACCATCCTGCGATGCACGGAGACATGGACGAGTTAGGTCAAATCACAACCTGTGACTTTAAGAGGAAAAGGTTTTTATTTTCCAACGCTCGCGTGATGACTTTTGTTGAACTTTGTCATAAAGTTGGGTAAACTGTCTTTCCAACCTCATTTTCATCTTCAAATATATAGCTACATTCTACTCTTGGGACTCTAATATGCTCTCTGTCACCAGTTAGTGTAATTTTACAGCATGTGAACTATGTTTTGCAATATCAAAAAAATATAACCACATTAAATGACAAATTTAGTGTTTGACAAAAGGACCCGTCAATCGACGCATCGAGTGTAGCTCCTGAATGTCAGTCTGACAAGTTGGACCCTACCTTGGCTGAACTATTATCTTGTGTGGATGGTATTTTTCTCTGTCGGGCTCCTCCCTGTAGATGTGCTCCAGGATATTAACGCCTGGCACCCCGTTCCATCGCGGCAGGTGAAACCTCCCACTTGGCTCAAAGTGTTTCTTAGGGAAGATGTGGTTCTCAATGAGGAACACCCCCGTCTACAGAATATAACACAGCATGGAAGAGGGAAAGGATACGACAATTAACAAATTCACAATACCATCTTAGAATTTGCATATCAACACAATGTTTGTCTCCCAGCAAATGCAAAAAACAGAAAATATCCTACATTTGGATGTTGCTGTTGGAGCATATTCATCAGAGACATCATGTTGCTGTGTCGGTACGGCATAACAATCTCATCGATGTCGTTCAACAGGACGTAGCGCGACCGACCCATGGATCTGTAAATGCACTCATTTAGCGTGGCTAACTGGCCAAAGTATTGCACGTCCCCTCCGTGTTCTGAGAAGAGCCAGCCTTTCGACGGATTCAGATGTTGGTCGATGGGCCAAGGAACCATCTCCACGAAGCCCTCCTGGCTGTAGCTCCGCAACAGGCGGTCGAGGTCTGGGCCACAGCTGGTGTTGTAGATCACCACTCTGTCCACCCCAAGTATCCTGGGAGAACAGTGAGGCAAGGGCTAAATTATTAATTTACACAAATTACACACACGCACACACACACACACACACACACACACACACGAACACACACACACACACACACACACAGTGTTTATTAATTGTACATTTACTGCCTACTAAAGACGCCTAGTGAAGTTGTATGACACCATACGAGAAATTAGAAAGACTCTACTGCAGACACAACTTCTAAACTGGACATTTTAAAACCCTGTGAGAGTCTAAAGCGCAAGAGTGTCTTGGACATTGTCAGAGAGAAGGCGCCTGAGCGTTTTGCGGTGTTGTCGCTGTGCTTACCTGTACATCTCCAGGGTCTGTGCAAACTGAAGCACATTGTTGTAATCTCCAAACAGGTTGGAGATGCAGACTGTGAAGTTGAACTGCAACTGCTCCTCCCCGTTCTCCTCGGTGTGATTGTTTCTTATGGGGAGCCAGGTCTGGTTCCGTACGATCCCACCCTCCTTCTGTGTCAGAAGAGCAACGTGTGTGGCGTCGCAGTTTTGAGCAATCGGACACATGACATCTGTGGTGACGAAGGGAAAACCAAAGTGGTCTGCGTGTTGTAAGATGGTTGCAGGAGCTGTGGCTGACAAGTAACCTGCACAGCAGAAACAGCAGTGAAGGGGTTGGATGGAGTCTCTCCTAAATATGCCAATGACGCGTATATCCGAGCCTTTCACCCTCTGGTCCATGAAGGCTGACACCAGCAAGTGCTTGGTGTTGTTGAGGGGGGTGATGGTCTGCCCAGAGACCCGAAAGAGGCATGTCTTCGGAGGCCCGTGGGGATTTGGAAACGGCGTAGATGTCCTGGGTGTTGTCACAGCGAGCATGCACATGAAGATGCTGGTAGCAATTAGGAGGAGGAAGAGCTTCCACCTTAATTCTTTGAGCCTGTCCATCCAGCCACAGACGAGATAGATTCCTAACCGGAGGCATGTAAGGAGCCTGAGTTAGAGATCAGACATTTGAGGAACAAAGCAAACACACTGATGGCTACAGCGGGACTGCGTTGCCATGGCAACATCCTTAACAGGTGTTGTGGCGAGTTGAGACTCGCCTTGTTCTCATCTTTCTAAGAGAGCAAGAGGAAGGCAAAAACAGCATTTGGGGAAGGGAGAGATAAACATGTGTACATGTGTACACTGTCCTCGGACAGTGAGTCAGTCACTGAAAGCTTGCTGTGTACCGAGACACTGAGTGTGTTTGTAGAGAAGTTTCCAATGTCTCAGATTGAGTACGAACATGAACATACTATCTCAACGCGTACGCATTATCTCGGCTTTTGGTACAAATACTGCATATTTCTCACTGTCCGAGGACAGAACAAGCTCCGCTCTCTTCTGTCCTCGGACAGTGAGTCAGTCACTGAAAGCTTGCTGTGTACCGAGACACTGAGTGTGTTTGTAGAGAAGTAAAACATAATTTGCCGTCCGATGTAAAACTCAGTTCCTTCCGTTCTATAACGCAATTCACTCGCTCAATTATTCTCAGAGGTGATGTTGACTTCCTGGTGTTTTAGGTTAGGTATCAATCACAGTACTTGTCCCATGGACATTCCTGCTCGGAGCGGGGGAGAACTAGCATTCAAACTTCTACCAAAGCTTATTTTGTAAAGATGTCGGTCCAAACCTCTCTCAACTTTTCACAGAGGAATTCGTTTCTCTGGGGTAAATGTCATAACCAGTCTAACATCCGGAAAGGGGCTTATCAGTAGAGACAAATCTCAGGTGCCTCCCACTATCACCTTGGAGATGATACCTTGAATTGAATTCAATGGAAAAGATTTGGAAAGGCACTCACCTGTCTATACAGCTCACAATGAATATTGGAGCAAAGGATTAAGTCGAGGCACAGATCTGAGAAAGGCTAAGAAGCATTTCTGCGGCACTGAGGGGTTCCCAATTCCTAAATGGAAGATTAGAACAACCACAACTTTTACTAGAGCTGGCTGCCTGGCCAAACTGACCAATCGGAGGTTGAAGGGGCCCGCAGATACAACAATGGTCGTGAGCTCAAGAAATCCTGCAGTATCCACCGGGACTCTCAAACTGTGAGAAGCTCTTCTTCCCGTGAAGCAATCAGCCCAGGGATGAGGAGCCGTCCTCACGGTGCTTGATGTGATCATCTCCAGACAAACAACGACACAGGCACCATCAAAGTTCACTCACTCCACAGAGAACCTCGCCCGACCTCGCCCCAGAAGGAGAAACCAGCACAAGCACCAACTGGCCACTCATCGACGAATCAATCAGTCAATTGTTGCGTGCTTTGATTTGGGGATACTGTTTGTATGGAGGAAGAAAGCCTGAGATAGCACAATGGGGAACTTCCCTGAAAAGGCCATGCTGCGGTGGGTTTCTTTCATATATCATTATTTTTCAAATGTGGTTGGATGATTAAAAAAAGGAACTTATCTGCTTTGCTGCAAACAGTTCTGGGAAACATTCTCGGCAATTAATCAGTCTACCCACAATCACAGAAGGATAGAAGATAACTCTTCACGAAGCGGCCAATTATTTACTGTAGTGGTTTGATGTATGAATATTGCAATAAATAAACGAAGAAGAAAAACAACTGTGACTTTTAGAGGAAAAGAGACATAAATTGTACCATAAGCACTCGGTAACTACAGGGTAGTAACAGTACACAGCGGTGCAGCTTGGTGTTATCAGCCCTTTTCTTACAGTACAGTGTGAGTAAACGGTAAACGTAGACCCTATAGGTTCCTCAGTACATTACTAAAGTAATCAGGCTTGTTAGAATGTGAAGTCAGTTTTTGATTAGTGTTGAACAGCAGAGGGACACGATGCTCATCTTATCCTTTCCCATCTCCTGTGATTACCTGCAAATGTTATCAGCCTCCACTGGTACAAATCTTACAATGCAAATAAGAATCGCTCTCTCAGTTCGTTTCAACCCTTTACACAAACCGGACTGGAAGAAAAGCTCCAGTCTGACATTGGATGGATGGAATTAATCTATTTATTAATCTATTGTTTGGCCCAGTTCTGGATGTCTAGGAGACTTCTTGGCAGGCCAGTTCTTTTGTTTTCCACCGTGAGAGAACCGGTGCCCGGCCAGGAAAAAACGGTTCCAACCACTTACCTCAGGGGTCTGGGGCGGGATTGTCCTAACCAAGCAGACCATATGTTATAATAATAGTATATTATTATTATATATTATATATATAATAATAATAAAAACACATTATATATTGTTTATACAATAGGGTGATAAATAAATGATGACTGAGATATGGGATCATTTTTGTCTAATACAGTTTTTCTCTCCAAAGCAAATCATGCAGAGCATACATTTGAAGAATGCAGGGTTACGCGTGACAATGTTTTTGGTAGAGAACTTATAGATGCCATAAAGACGACTAGATTTTTGATAACTAGAGTCAGTCTATGGTTCTGACTCTACAGTCTATGGTTCTGACACAGAAGTAACTGAAGCATCACCTGAAATGTTGTACGGATGAAGATGTAGGACATGTGACAAGTGAGAAAGCAAAGAAAGGAAGGACAATGAGACTACAATTGGAATTTCCCTGTGGACAACTCGTGGCTCCCTGATGTTCACAGTGGGTTGAACAGTCTGACGAATGAATGAGGTTTCAAGTTTCTCAGCCCTACAGTGTCACACTGAAAAGCTTCGGGGATTTGAAATCTGAGACGGCTGAATGGTCCTCACACTGAGGGGGGAATATTACACCTTGACTAAACAGGGGAGATATGTTTATTGAGAGGGAATGGAGATGAGAAACCCAAAACGCCTCCTTCTTAAATTCCCGCAAAACATTGCCGTCTGTCCATGTTCATCCCAAATCCGTTTTTTTTTCTTCCCACTTTCCCTCTTCGATATAGCTCTGACTTGACCTGGTTCAGTACGTTACAGAATTACAAGAGCAACTCCGAGCGATCTCAAGCCAATCATTTTCTTAAAGTATGAAAATAGAGATCAAGCTTTATAAATCTGAGACCAAAGCACAACAGAAAACACCAACAAGAACCAAAACCGTTTGCACGTGAGCATGAACTGGTCATTGATTGTTCATTGTTACTGTATTTGGCTGTTCACAAGAGGAGCCGTTCTTCCTGGGCTTCCATAAAGCACACACACACACACACACACACACACACACACACACACACACACACGCATTCAAAAAAACAATGCACACAAATTCCTTGAAATATGATCCAACTAATACAAATAAAATAATAGGAAATATGTAGTGTCTTTTTGTCAATATATGTAATGTGAGTAGCACATGTGGTTTACATTTTCTTACTCTGGAATGCTATGTTAGGGGTCTCCTGATGACGGATGGTGTCGGCGGACTTCTCTTCAATACATCTTCACATCTACTTAGTATACAACAACCGCTTTCACAAATATTAATGATATTCAACTTACAGTCTGATGTCAATGTTGCGTGTCGCGTCATCGAGGGCTGCTGGAGCTCCGGCCACATCTTCTTCTTCCTGCAATGAGTTGCTTCACACTCTGCAGCAGTGAACGACGACATCCCACCCACACGCACACACACACACACACATACACACACACAAACACACACAACTTCCAATCCAGTCTGCCTGCAACGGATTCGTCCAATGCAATTGGCGTATTTATGTATGGAGGACCTCAAGGGACATGGAATTTGAAATAATAATAATAATGATTATTTTATTTACATAGCAGCTTTTAGAAGTAGCTTCACAAAGTGCTTTCACAAAAACATATGAATCACAGACAATTAAAATCAGCATTGCAACAATAATAAGGTTTTCAGGTCACATATCTGAATAAAAAAATAAATAAAATAAAATAATATATACACAAAGACAATATAAAAAGATGACATCACATAAAAGCAAGTCTATGGAAATGGGTTTTTATGAATGTTATAAATATTTAAATAGAGCATTTCTTTATTTAATATCTAATTGTACATTAAAAACAGGAATTCATATATTGTTTTTCAAATCCATTAATTAACCCGTTATTAAAAAGAGAAAGTCTTAAAAAGATTTTCCAAATGAAAATTTAAAACAGGATTTGGTTACATAAGTTAAAAATCCATGAATGAATTCGTAAATAAATAAGAGCATTTAAAAATCAATTTGAAAATGTAGTTTTAAAAACAGAAACAAATAATTGAATTCACAAACTGAATTAAGAATACAGCTTCTAAAAAGGCATTTAAAAGGGCCATTCCTTTTCTCATATTCAGATCCATTTCCTTTGCTGCTTTTCCTCGAATTCCATTTGGAAAGTCATGTCGCCTCTCCATTCAGGATTCCGTGACACTTGGGGGCCTTGTGTTGGATGGGTAAAACAATGCAAATTAACATGGGAACAAGCTCTCTGATTGGCTAACACCTGGCCTATCATATGACATGGATTGTGGGAAGGAGAAGTTGGTAGAGGAACTCAAGTACACCTGGATTTGAAAACCAGTTTATGAATTCCTGTTTTTAATGTATAATTAGACTTGGAAATGAAAAAAACGACAGAGCAGATCTTTTCTTTTTTTTCTCAGTATTTTCTGGTTGGGCATCGCCCTTTCTTTTACTCGAACAGTCCGCAATGAAACGGGTCAGCGAGGTCTTGCTGGGGTCAGCTCATCTCTGAACGGTTGTGTAGTGTGGGACCCACTGTCGCCAGTCCAACTGACGATGGACTGGAGGGTGAGATCGCAGCGAGTCGTGTAGTGTGAACCGTACAGTGATCCGACAACTTCCAATGATGTGTATTCTGAACTTGACAATGGTTTCCAGCCTTAAAAGACCTCTGCCCTCTGCCGACGAAACAGGTGAGAGCTCAGTGTCATTCCTCCCTTTTCCTGTCTAGATTGAGCAAACATTTATTTAATATCCTGCTGCTGAGAGTGTACATTCATGTGTCTGTCAACTCCCCCCCGCGGAGCAGCCGCCCAGCTCTCCTCAGCACCTTGCTCACGCTGGGTAACAGTTCGTCTGCGAAGGCCCGCAGTCGGGGTGTCTTCGTGGAGCCGCTGCGTCTCTGATTTTGCCTGCGTCATCGGGCAGTTAACGACCCGACAGGCTTCCAGGGGAACCTTGAACTTGTCCCCGAACATCCTGAGACACTTCACGTACTGAGGTCTGCTCCGCCGCCCTGTGATTTTTTCATACACATTCGCAAACAGGTCAACCACACATTCAATGAGGATCATGTGAATGAATCTGTGGTTTGTGTACCTTGAGGGGAAAGGAAGTCCCCCTGCCTCGGTTTAACTATCATCTAGTGAGGGTGAGATATGTTTCTGTCAGGTTCCTCCCTGAAGATGTGCTCCAGAATATTAAACCCTGGGCCAGAGCAGTAAATTCATAACAACAACAACAACAACAACAAAGAGAGAAACAAGCTTTCTCCCCAATCGCTCACTGCCCCTTTAAGATTGAGGGCGAGGTGGGGGGGTCATTTTTCTGGCCCCAAGCGATAACTGCCTGAAGTCTCATCGCTGTGAAGTTGTCTTCAGGAAACTAAGCTAAGCTAACTGGCTACTCAGTATTTACTGCTATTGATCGTCTCATTCTGCTAAATTCTAAAAGAATTTGAAAAAACTTGCACAGACCATGGCGACACAACCCACCCCAGGTTAGATTAACAATTTTTAATTTTAGGAACCAGGTAATTCAATTTTTTTTTCTGCAGAATCAAGAGTTATCGCTCGCAATTTTTCTAAGACATGCCTTGTGTCGGCGTTTCTATTATAACACCTATACCCTCTTTCTCAGAGCTGCGTGAAATTTTGCTTGATTCTTAATCATACAATGTGTTGTTTGTTTGTTTTTTAAAGCTATAAAAGCATATTCTGTAAAGTAACTAGTAGCTGTCACAAAGGCCAGTAAAAGTAAAAAATAAATAAATAAAATTCCCTCTGAACTTTAGTGGACCACAGGGATGAGTTAGCAGAGAAGGGAGATTAATAAAATAAAAAGTACAGTAGGCTACTTGAGTAAATGTAGATAGTTACTTTCCACCACTAAACTAATAATTAATCCTAGTAATAACATTGGTGGCAAATGAAAGCTCATGAACACATCCAGTGTCATTTCATTGTAAATCAAATATTTAATGCCCTTTATTTCCAATTCCGTTTATTCTACCAACTTTCTCTTTTCTGTGCGATTTCTAATTGTTGACCTGATCTTTATATGTCTGGTGGCGATCAGCCCTGGTGGTTGTGGTAATAAAACTGTTGTGGTAATAAAACCCACTGCACTTCAGTACAGTAGCAGCAGCAGCAGCAGCAGCAATAATCCTACTTGGTGTCAAACTCTACGGGAGTAGATGCTGTTTCCTACCAGCAGATGTCACCAAAGAGCAAACATGAACCACCAGTCCCTGGTCGGGCCCTGCCTGCTGTGTGTTTGTTGTGCTCTCGTCATAACAGATGGCACTTTAAAAACAGACACATATTTGACACGACATAAAGAAATAAACCATCCCACGAAAAAAACACGTCAGATTGTAACACATTAATTGTTGACTTCCGCTGAACATACTGTAAATATATGCACAGAGCATATCTTGTCAATATATCAAGATGCAGCTGGGAATGAGAAATCCTGAATCAACCGTTGCTTTGTTCCTTTTAAGTCACTGATAATTTCCCCTTTGTAATTATCACCAGGTTGTGGTAATTTGACTAAGCACAACCGCTGTAGCCCAACCTCAATATTAACTAGATTTTGGAAAAAATGGGCCAGATCATAACGAGATAACGCAGGACCCGTCTTGGATGGGGACACCCTCCAACAAAGTTTGCAAATGAATAGAATTGTCCAAGATGAACGTTCACGTTACATACAAAAACATGGTGTGGTCCCCTTTAGGTTAAGTAGAGTGGTACATATTGTATGAAGGTTTTTATACTTATTACAGCTTTTTAGGAAATAAATGCTAAAAAAGAAATATTCTGCAAACATCTTTCAAATACGATGAACTTCCAGATTTTGATGTTACTGCTTTTGCCTGTGGAAAGACTTTTGTTTACTTTCACAGGGCATGTTCCCATTATTATTTTTTTTTTTACCCATGCATGGCCTAAAGTAGCACACATTGGGCAAGAGGCAGGGTACGTCAGTTTAAAAATCGAATACAGGAAGTCCCTTGGACTTGTGGCTTCTGGAAAAATCTTTACAACCTGCCATGTTTTATTCGCAGATTGTGGCGCTGAGAAATTTCCCTATCAGCAGGTTGAGGTGTTCACCATTCAGTATATTTCTGATGGCCTCACCACCACATCATCATCAGCAGCATGATCATCATCATCATCGTCATCATCCTCGTCGTCATCATCATCAGAGCCATTATCTGGATTGCTGCTGTCTCCAGCATCTTTATAGCATCCGTAAGTGTGGTGGCAGGAACTCAAGTACCCTCAATAAAATGAAATTGAAACAGGCTAAACACTGGATTCACACTGAGGTGGCTGTTCCTATGTTATTTTTCATTTCTTAAATCAATATCTTATACAGTGTGTAAGTCACAACTTGTCATTTTATGTATCTAACAATAGAGATCAATACCAGTAATTCTAGTGTGATGGGGTTTTAAACTAATCACAGCACAGTAAACCTACTTGGATATCCGAGAACTGAGGAAGTCGTATTGTAGATACTGTCAAATTTGGCTATTATTTCTCAGCTTTTCAGGTTTATGTTAAGTTTGTTGTCATTCCTCTGTCGTTTTTTTTTAGGCCAAAGTCGATTTTGACGAAGGATCTCTCTAAGAGATGAAGAGGGAGAGTGAAATGAAAGAACATATGTGATTATGTTGTTGCTGTGAAAACAAAAAAAGCAAATAAAACCTCAAAAGAAAGATTATAATAGTACAGTTTATCAAAACAGAAAGAGAGATACAGTGAGCTGAAGTCATCGGCTTAGGGTTTTTTTTCCGCCGAAAGCTGTTTCCCGCTGCTGGAAGGTGCAAGTGATTAGAGTAGCCAAAGTTATCTGAACCAAAAACATGGATGGATTGTCTTAATTATCCCCGAGGGGTTTTTTGGCTTAGAGAAGTAGTCAACACCAATGCACACATTGCACAAAATAAATTGGACCAAATAGTAAATACAGGACAAAAAACACATACAAGACATACAGTGAGAGTCGCCACTTTGAAATTGCAATGTTCCTTAAGGGTCGGGCAGGGTCGGGGGGGTGGGGGGGGGGGGGGGGGGGGGGGGGGGGGGGGGGCGTGTGTTGACCTGTCCGTCAACACCCCGGACAGGTCGCCTCTCCATTGCAGGGCTGATTTAAGCAGGGGGGTCCGGCAGTAAAAGTTTCCGGAAAAATGTCCAGAGCAACCCGTGCAGACATTTGCGTTCTCACGTGCAGCGCCCGTGGAGAAGTTGAGGAAAACGCCTGTGTGAAAGCAGCTATACAAACACAAACAACTATTTACGCTCACATGATGAAATTGTTATGGCCAAAAACGCTGATCATTTTTAACCTTTATTGGTAAAAGACATGCAATCGAAAAAGGGGGACCCACCCATTAACAAATTGCTCCACAGGCCCACTAGTGGTCAGATCACCGCACAGAGCTCCTTTAAAACCACACAGCACATTTCCCCGTGAGCACGTGAAGCCTGGAGTTCAGTTGCCTCTGCGCCGCTGGACTGCGTGATGGTGCTGCTCCGTCGCCTCTCTCTCTCCCATTGTGCTCGCATTACACAGTGAACCTGAAATTGATTTATGCTGACAAGCATATTTCATACATCTCAAATGTACCTAGGACGTTAAAGGACAAGTGTCTCTGGTCCTTTTAATGCATCAGACGCCATCCGGCGGATTTGTTTGCCCCCCCTGTGTCCCCATGCCATCTTTATTACGGTTGATCTCAAACACTCATACCCACTGATCACCCCTCCTCCAATTTGGTCTGAAATGTTCTCACACTTCCAAGGAGTGATGCCAAAGTCTAATCATTGATTTTCACGGGAGTGCTTGCCTTCACACCTTCCTGGCCGCGTGCGGAGCCGGGGGCCACAAAAGACAGAGCGATGCGTGATGCGGAAGGAGGCATTAGAGAAGCCCGGTTTGCATTTTATCGACCTCTCGCTCTTTCATCAGCGCCGATGAGAACTTCTCCTCCGCCACGATTAGAGGGGCATGTAGAGAGATGTAAATTCAGACAAGATCATAGAGGAGGCTGCGAGGCTTAGCAAGCCAGAAGTTAGACGGACAACTCGGGTCAAACAGAGCAGGGGACAGAGGCGGCGGGAAGCATATGTGCCGAGTTTGGACTCCAAGTGAAACGATCCGCCGTTTTAAGCCACATGACATGCACCCCGTGAGCATGTGCAAACGTTTTTTTAATTTGAATCCTTTTTTTTTAATGTTTTCCTTTAGCGCCCAGAGGCAAGTGCACAATCGTCCAGCAACGAGGCGCGGTTAATCTTATTTAAAATTCTTATGCCGCATCGTTTGCCGCGAGATGATCACCGGTAACTCACCAGTGCTGCCTCCTCTGTGCGGTGATATTCTCTAAAACCCTGAGTGGAAAATCTTCAAACGCACCGTTCCTGCGTAAATAACCACATAATTGGTTTGAAGGGGGGGGGGGGGGGGATTTCAGAAATGAAGGCGAGGTTGAATGTAGGTCCATATTTGGTTAAGGCATCTGGGTCAAGAGTCGGCTTTTTTTTAACCAGAGGTTTAATGACTGCAGCCGTAAAAGGTACGTAGCCTGTGAGTAAAGACCAACTGATCAGATCTAATATGGAATCGTTAATTAAAGGTAAAAACGTCCTTGAACAGTGGAGATGGAATCGGAGTCCAAGCTTGAAACAAATATAAATGGGGTGTGACAGTTGACTCTGAGGCCACGGTTGTGGACAATACATCTGTGCCAGTCGTGGGAAAGACATGACCAGTGTTTTTCTCTCATGGTTATTATTCTCTTTGAGAAAAAAAACCTCATGAAGTCATTACTGCTGAGAGTAAACGGAAATACATGGCTGAATAGAGCCTGGCTATACAGTCTTCTGTGAATAAAAGGAACTTCTGGCTTTCTTATATGCACGTTAGCCTGTCTCTCCAGGCCGGAAGGGGGGGGGGGGGGAGTTC
The DNA here is from genome assembly GCF_022379125.1 of Scophthalmus maximus. Classification (NCBI taxonomy): domain Eukaryota; kingdom Metazoa; phylum Chordata; class Actinopteri; order Pleuronectiformes; family Scophthalmidae; genus Scophthalmus; species Scophthalmus maximus. The sequence goes on from NC_061529.1 coordinate 6,921,226, forward strand.
TTCAGGGTTGGCAAAAACACTTCCCTTTCCGACTTTCGCGATGTCCACTTTGAAATCTTCGCTACCTTCCAGATCATCCCCCTCGTGTGGGTGTAATGTCGAGATAGCTCGCCTCCGTCGAAGTGACACACGTCGTCTTCATCTTAATGAGATTGTGGCGCGTAACTCCTCTTCTCTTTCATTTTCATTTGATTCATTTCTGGTGGTCGGGGGCAGACGCAGCTTCTATAGGGTCGGGGGGGGGGGGGGGGGCTGCGCTGAGGGAAGCGCGGAGAAGCGTGAAAGATTAACGCCAATTAGTGCGATTTTTCACACGGTACTTTCCAGGAATTATTAGAAAATATTGGACGTGTATAATAAATTGTCTGCGAGGCAAACGTTATTGTCTTTATTATCTGCATTGTATTGGGGAAGGTTGATTTATTGCAAGGGTTTTGAAACCTCTCTGCATGGATAGACACAACTGGAAGAGTCGAAGAATGTTTTTATTTTTACATATGCATTGACCCTTTTTTCCTGCAATTTGCATGCATCACCCATCTGGACCTCCTACGTCACGGTGAGCACCGGGTCGCCAGCACCGCCATCGACGGCAGTTGGATTTGCGCGCGTTCGATTTTTTCGCTCCTCGAAAATCGTGGCCTTCTGCAAACATCCGCACCTGGGAGTAGGAGCCCCCGCCGGCTCCTGTCGCCTGCTGAGCGGCTCCACCGGAGCATGTGAGTGCTGACTGCCTTCCTTAGCACACTTTCCACGCGCTGACCCGGGGAGCTGAACCAGAATGTTCAGTCTCAGGCCTCTACCTCCAGGCTACCAGGGCAGGGGAAATATTTATGGAATTACTCATGTTTTTCGCGCTACATGAGATCACAATCTCCTCTTGGTGGATGTAGAGGTAAGATACCGGCGGCGCTGAGACGCCTCTCTAGATTCTCGACATGCTCGTGTGTGTGTGTGAGCCGCGGCAAAGCGGTCGCCCACTTTCTCCGAGAAAAAGGGGGAAATTGACAGATTTGGGTTTCAACTCCTTTTCTCTTTGTGAATGTGGTGCAGTGAAAAAAAAGTCGGACTCAAAGAAACAACAAGCGAACAAACAGGATTTTCTGCAGCCACGGTTAATCCCATGTTACTGCAGATACCTCTGTGAGCGTGATCCACATGATCTGTGTGTGTGTGTGTGTGTGTGTGTGTGTGTGTGTGTGTGTGCATTTGGACATGTGGAGACGTGTGCCGCTTGCGTGTGTTCATGTGTGCGTTTAAGGGCCTCGCGTTGATGGAGGGATTCAGAAGCTATCTCCTTTTTTTAGACTGAATAAATTATCGTGATGGCAAGACACATCTGTGTCGCTATGTGTGTTTGCGTGCGCGGGCGTGTGTGTGCGTGTCTCAACGTGAAACGCACTCCTGCTCCTGTAAATCAGCTCCCCGAGGTATCATCTCACCCTCTCAGCTCTCCTCACATGCTGTAGCCTCATTTTGAGCCGGCGCTTGCACAAGTTTGCGTGTAAGTAAAGCGATACGGCAACGCAGTTACAGTGTGTGTGTGTGTGTGTGTGTGTGTGTGTGTGTGTGTGTATGTGTGTGTGTGTTCCCGTGTAGGTGTACACGATGAACGATGAACAGCAAACACGGTGAGGTGAATCGTGCGTTTGGTGAGGGGAAATGTGTAAATGAATAACTATATCGTTTCCTGTTGTTATATGTGCTAATTGACTCGATGTTTCCGAGCCATTAAACTGTGTATTTCCATTGGCCAAAGGGCAATTAGCTTATCAGGCGAGAGTGCACGCACACACACACACACACACACACACACACACACACACAATCACACACAAACATAGATACTTGACAGTTTGATCAATGGATGTCTTACTGACCATAATGACTCGGTACAGCCCCCTTTCAATGCAGCAGAGCTTGAGTCCAAATACAACAAAGTTTTATCACAATCTCACACACACACACACACACACACACACACTACACAATGGACACATCAATCTTAATCATAGGCACCTTTAAAGACAATGCAACCGAGAATAGAAGGGAAATGCCATATCCCTAATTACTGTCTCGCTGTTGTTTACACCCAACTATCAAACACACACCCATACTGTACGAGTGCTTTATTCACACACACACACACGCGCGCGCGGACACACAACGACACACGCCGACGCACAGAGGCGCACAGAGACACACATGCAAAGCCACCGAGGCACCGAGGGAGGCTGATGAAGTTTCTTTAAAGAGAAATTGGTCCCGTAGACCCAGACCAGCTCTCAGTGCCACAAATCCTCATCTCTCCTCTTCACGTACTCTGCACATTTTTTTCTTTCTCTCTCTCACACACACACACACACACACACACACACACACACACACACACACACACACACACACACACACACACACACACACACACAAACAGAGATAACTCAACAGATTCATGGATTGGTTTTGGCTCCACTCTTTCCCCCCTGAGTCGGAGGTGGAAAGAGTGTGAGTGATCTATTGATCTGGCGGATCTCTCCCGGTGACCCACCCACTTTGAGCGGCTAGAGACCCTCTCCTCGATCAAAATGAGCCATCAACAAGCCTTAAGATTGCATTCATTTTTTCTGACCAGCTTTTCAATGTGTCTATCTTGGCATTTAGTGTGTGTGTGTGTGTGTGTGTGTGTGTGTGTGTGTGTTTAGTCTGTGGGGAGTGGGAGTGGCCGATTGATGTTCTAGTGTGTTGCTATGTGTGTATTTTTTGTGTGTTCAAGGTTTAACCATATTGTTTCTATACTGAACCCATTGTTCAAAGATGGCTCGGTCCCCGCGGTGGGGGTGAGTTCAGAACACAACCATATTTAAGACAACAAAACATTTTGGAAAGAGGACGACGTTTAAGTAGTGCAGCAATTCACGCGGTTCCCACAGTGGCCTTGTACAGTAGGTCAAAACACCACCACAACAACAACAACAACAGCAACTCAGAAAGCACAATAAGATTTTGGGGGAAAAGAACATTTTACGAAAGAGGACGGAATCTCATGAAACATTTAGACTTTTCACAAATCATTTTTACGAAAAGAGGCACGCTCCACGAAACGGGACGTTTTGCAAAACACAACAACAATTTCACGGACGAGGAGACAAAGAATCTAGGTCGAAACACAACAGCCACATTTTGGAAAATACCAAATGTCACGGAGGAGGACATTTCACAACGCATGACGGCACAATAGACAACATTTCACGAAACACAAAGACATTTCACGACAACAGGACTTCTTGCGTGTGATTGGACAGAACCGAAGTCGACTCAGAGTTTATTTACGAGGACGTGTTGAGGTGAGTCGTCGTTTGCTGGATTGGACCTCTACGCTGCTGTGATTGGACGGTCGACTGCGGGGGGGGGGAGACCCTCGGACGGCTCCGATCTGTAACTCGGAGGCCATGTTGTTCTCTTCAGGTGAACCATACAGCTCTGTGCCCAATCATCTTTTTACACACAGGTACCATCGTGTCCATCACGATTTGAGGGGCTTGCGGGATCTGTTTGGAGTTGGACGCGAGACGTCGGGAGTCGGATGAGCCTCCGGTCAAACGAGTGGCGAGTGGACGCGGCGTCCTCACAGGTGCGGCACAACGCGCGAACGTGCTCATGCAGAGTGGATCCGTCCTCCGTGGCCTGTGGGGACTCTGGCTACAGTCTGCATCGATTTTCTTGGAGGAAGTCGGCTGCTGTAAGTGGAAGGTTTCTATTGAATTTATTCACAGCGTTCTCTCCCCCCCCCCACATCTCCTGTTATTTTGTTCCCCCTGCCTTTGTTTTGACTTCCCTTCGTTCGAAGCATCCTTCCCCTTTCTCCCCTTCTGTTGCCTTTGTCTGTCTCTCTTTCATTTCGTCGCCCCCCCCCCCCCCCCTTTGTTCTGTTCTCTCCTCTTCTTTCTCTCCGTCTCATTTCCATTCTGTCACTGTTTTCCTCTCTCTCTCTCTCTATCTGCTTCTGCCTCTCCTGGTGTTTTGTGTTTATGTCCTCTGCAGACAAACGGGACAGCACATTTGCATCGCAGCACAAGGTTCCGCCGTCACCGTTCCACCTCGCACCGACGTTCCCTCCGCCACCCCTTCCTGCCTCCCTTCCTCCCTTCCTCAGTCCCCTCTTCATCTCCCCAAGAGCCGCTGTCGACAGGCTGCAGAAGGATAATTGAGAGCTCTATAGATCGCATGGGGAACATCGTTTCCCTCCCGTTCCCTGTTCTTACTTTCGACGGCACCTCCTCCCCGTCTCCTCACCTGTTTTTGCTTCTTTCTCCCTCTCCGTCACTCCCCTTTCTGTCTCCCGGCCTCTTGTCCCCTTCTGTGATCGCAACTCGTTACTCGCTGTGATTCGCCGCGTGGATAATTCCACCACCCCCTGATCTATCGGCCTGCTAATCTGTCCGTCTGTCCGCCTGCCGTAGAGCACGTCATTGTACATTGTGGCGGGGAGCTGGACGGCCAAATAGCCTCTGAGGCTGACAAAAGAATCAGAGAAGAAAGAAGCAAAATCAGAAAGCAAAGGTGCAATTTCACCAATATTGAGTTGCTCACCCTTTCACGCCTGACAATCTTCCCCAGGCCGCCGCCTCCTCCGCCTTGTTTCCGATGGCTTGTTAAAAATGTGACACCGGGAAGGTATTGCTGCTTTTATCTGGATTGTTTTTTTTAGTTTTTTTTCAAGAGAAAGCTGCCCTATTCCATAGACATTGAAGTAAAATATAATCACCCTCCTTTTATCCATAAAGTCATGATAATCCATAACCTTTGAGTGCAAATAAATGTCGGCTTTTACGCCCTCTCCGAGCAATTAGAAGCGCACAATGGGGGATTTGAGCTCGGCAGTGGCGGGACGTTGACTGGAGGAGACTGGGCAGTTTGCATGCGCCACATAGCGGAACAACAGAAAAACGTAACCTTTCACAGTTCAAGGAGAAAGAATGACGCCTGAATGACGAGTGCATAAGCAGCAGAGCAATGCGTAAAACAATGACAGCTTCCCACGGATATTCCCCAGCCCTAACATGAGATAAGTGTGCGGAATATTTTTTTAGTTCTGTTTGAAAAGTCCTCTAGCCAGAGTAGATGGCCGTCTCTCCTTTGCTGTTGTAAGGACGGCTTATTTGCACATTGATCCATCCTTCCACTACCCTGCTTCTCTCCTGATATGGATTCTTTGGCTCGGCCTTGACTAGCTCATCTCCGTCTCCATCTGGTTTGCAAACACTCACTGTTGTTTTGTTTTTTTACATTTTTTTTTTATCACAGTCAAAAATGGAGGTGTTATATTAGGTGTGTAAAAGGTCTTTTGTAAAAGTCCATTCCGTAGGTCACATATATTTCCCCCGCTTCTCTGGCTCCGAAGACCCGTTGGAAAATGTCAAAATAAAAGCACTGTCTGCCATCCAAAATTAAAAATAGTCTTTTTCTTTGAGTGGGTGAAATGTTGACTCTGTGGACACAAAAGGGTTCTCGTCCAGATCTGGACAAGGGCCCCGGGAAGCATGTCGAGGATTATAGATATTGTGTCAGAGCTGCTGTCGAGCTGTCGCCATGGGACCGACGGTTCTGAGCCTCGGCCCCGCCCCTAACAGCGGCCACAATACAGGGTCCAAAAGGGGCCAAATCAATCGACAAATGACGTAATCATTCATCATTTTTAAACTTTATACACTGCTCAAGAGAAACGAGGGGAACACTTGAATCACGCACCAGATCTCGATGAACGGATTATTCAAATCTTTACTAATGCACATTAACAATGTAGAGGGCTGGACTCAAAATCACACCGAAAATCTAAATTTGAAATCACAGGCTGATCCAACTTGCGTGACGTGGACACATTGCGAGTCGACAAGTCAATGGCATCAATGTCTTCGTCAATCCAGGAACTTTTCTGGGTAATTCAGCATCATATTTCTTTAACAAAGAAAGCTCTTTCGAGCTGACAAACGCTGTGGTTTTAGAAAAATCAGAAATCTGTTGGGGTGTTCAAGTGTTCTCACCTGCGTTAGTTCTGATGTCACAAAACTCACACTCTTAACTTTGGATTTTGCGGCGAGCACAGAACCCCCCCCCCCCCCCCCCCCCTTGGACAGATGAAGGTGAAAACTTGTCTTCTCGTATCAAACTGCACATCATTCTGCACGGCAACGCTCAAACGCCTGAGTGAACAAAAGATGAGCAAAACTCTTCTTCTTTTTTTTGGGGGGGGGGGGAGCGGAGATGAACTTTAATGTCAAAAACATCGGTGTTCCACGGGAAGAACGCTGTCAGTCTGCACAGAACCTCACCTTGTAACGCTTTGACATTTACTCTAATATTCCGTCATTGTGTGTGGGGGGGGGGGGGGGGGGGGAGTTTGCACATTTTTCGAGAAGATGGTGTGTGATGTTTTTGTTTGTGTGGGAAGACTGACAGTCTCAAAATCTATTTCTGACTTTTGTCTTTTTTCCAGAAGTTTTTTTCAAAAATGAACACCATTTATTTCCAGTCAAGGTGATGGCTGTCAATTGCCGGCTGTGACGAATCGTCATCGCTTACAGCTTCGCTTTGTGGACGACGGTCTGACCTGTTACAGGGGGCGCCGTCTCCGTCCACAGTAGGGATACGGAACAAAAAATTTCTCTTTGAAATTGGTCAGAATTTCCATCCATCTCCGCAGGGTTTGTGCTGACACGGTGAATTTACAGTATTGAACAATGGCAATCAACAACAGGCAGTAAGGACACAGAGCAGGCTGAGGAGGGGCCGTCTTAAGAAGAGATGAGGGACCCTTTACTTCCTCATCAGTAAATCCTTGCTGACGGGCGCAGAGGCTTCTCTTTCCCAAGCTCCCCCCCCCCCCTTTTCTCTCTCTCTGTTTCTGTTTTAATGAGCGCACACACACACACACACACACATACGCACACGCACACGCGCACGGACACGCACACGCGCACACACGCACACACACACACACACACACACAGATTGCCTCATTCTATCATCATTGGCCTTATTTTGAGCGAAGTGTGTACGGGCATATATGCTGCAGACAAAAAAGGGGGAGAGCGGCGTTTAGTTTCTATCAACAATATAACATTCAATTTGAAGCCCCCTCCTCTATCTGCCGTTAATCCAATGGCCCATTACCCCACCTGTCATCACGAGAATATGTGGAAGAAAAGAAAAAAAATTGACCTGACGCCCGTCTCCCACGCCTGAATGAGGATGAGAATATTCCTGTCGTTGATGTGTGTCAGCGTGTGTGTTTATGCATGCATATGAAATGCAATGCTCTGGAGTGTGCATGTATATGTATATACGTACTGGTGTGTTGCTGTGGGTGCATACAGAAGGGGATCGTTGATCCCCTGGCAAGCAGAACTAGCTAAACAGTCTAAACAATGCCACTTTAAAAATCCTCTCTCTCTCTCTCTCTCTCTCTTACACACACGAACTTGCCACACACACACACACACACACACACACACACACACACACACACACACACACACACACACACACACTGTGTGCTCTGGCATGTGATCTATGAGAACAAACCTCAGAGTGGACACTGTGACGGGGGTGATAGCTCTTGTTTATCTGCCACTAGAGACGAATGTTTACCACAGTAACATGCAGATGTGCGTGTGTGTGTGTGTGTATGTGTGTGTGTGTGTGTGTGTGTGTGTGTGTGTGTGTGTGCGCGCAAATGCACGGTCGTGTATGTGTTCATCTGGATGTACATGCATGCACTGTGGACCAATTCAAGGCTTTTGGTTGCCTGGCAACCAGATGGAGAAACTTATACCTACAGTAAAAGTATTTCACTTTGACATTAACTACACCCAAAATAACCAAAACCTGAGCAAGCACACCCACCTCCACGTTAACACATGCACTAACTCACTTACCCACACCCACACACGCACACGCACACACATAGACACAAACACACGCACACACATAGACACACAGGCAGACACACACACATGCACGCAGACGCAGACACACACACACACACACACACACACACACTGTACAAAGGTTCGTCTATCATAGAAAACCAGCATTAACTGCATTCTGACCTTTGTTTGGATCATCTGTATAATGTGCATGATAGCATCCTCGGAGAGATCCGAAATAAACCAAAGCTGTGCAAATACATGTACACGTAACACACTTATGTAAATGAAGACATCTTAGTTAAGTATGCAAATTGTGAATCCTGTTTTTGTTACCGGCTTTGCGTGGACTTAAATGTGTGTGGCCGTGCACTGGCTCAAGTGTTTCCTTTTTGTGTGTGTGAATCCCTGTAAGTGAGTTACAGTGTTTTCAGTGTCTTACACCCCCTGGTAAGCTGCCTAGCTGCTTTGAGACCCATTAAATTAAAACAAAAAACCCACACAAACAAAGCAACCCCCCCCCCCCCCAAAAAAAAAATAAAAATATGAAGGCTCATTTCTGCAGCCCTCCTCGCAATGTGCTGTCACTGTGTCTGCCGCGTCGCCCGCCACCTCTTGATCCCCCAACTTCCATGGAGAAAATAAATGCAATCCATTATCATTATAGACAAGAAGAGATACAAGGACAAAGAGAATGAAATGCCTCGCATCGCCTCTTTTGACACACTCATCGCGGTTGTGACGAGCAGGATAGCGCCTCACTTCAGCGGCTGGAATAAGCCGGGTGAGACTCGGCGACCGGAGAGACTGCAAGTGACGCCCACACTAATGTTCTAATCTCATCCCTGGGCCTAAATTTGGAAGCAACCCATGTAAATTTAGCTTCACGGATGCCTCGACACACCCAAGGCGCTCCGCTTCCTATCTCGCATTTGAATAAGTCTGTTTTTTTTTCCTTCGTGAGCGAATCTATTCCACAATTACACAGCGAATAATTACCCACAGCTGAATACGGAGGATGAAATCATTATTCGCCGTCGGATTATTAATCACTACTCCAGACCTGATCTGGCTCCTCAGCTGTGAAATTATAGTTCTCCTTTAGCAAACAACAATAATGGACTGTGCCGAGTCAAACAGGGTGAGAAGGAGGGAGGGAGCCAAAGAGGGAAAGAGGCAGGGAAAGAGACTAAAGAGGAAGAGAGGGGAGGAAGAGAGAGGGATATAGGAAAGAGCGGGGATAGGAAACGAGATGGACAGACAGGGAGGGGGAAAGGGACAACACAGGGAAGATGAGTTTGCGGAGCAGCGTGCTGGAATCCGGAGCAATAATTACAGCCCTGCTCTTTCCTTTGTGTGTCTCGGGCAGCCGAGTCCAGTCACAGCCAATTCCAATTCATCCTTATTGAAGCTATTGTCAGTGTCCAGGGTTGGCCGAGAGCGAGGAGGGAGAGACAGAGGTGGGAACAGGGGACGGAGGGAAGTGCTCGGGGAGAGGAGACAGGCGGGGGACGGAGGGCTCCATGCAGGAAGGGATGATGAGAGGCTTCCTTCCCGTGTTGGCACCTCACATATGCAGTTTAGGATGATAATGGCAGCAGGTTTCACTGCCTTTTTTTTTTTTTTTTTTTTAAACAATTGGTCCTCGATTTTCACGCAGAATGTGAGTGGTGACGGGGAAACGATCCCGGCGTATGTTCACCAGCCGTCGTCTTCTCAGGTCCGGGACGGGTCGGAAACCCCCCTGGAAAAACTTCGAACCACGGCGAAAACGAAGTGGGACACAGCAGCGCTCCGGGGACGTCTTCGCCTGTTTTGAGAACGTCCCGTTTAGGACATTTTCCTGCTTAACCCCCCCCCCCCGTGACAAAACTCTGCATGAAGTAGTGCGTGAACACAGTAACGGGGCAGCATTATTTTTGAAACGGAAGGACGTCACGAGGCCTCGTGCATGTGGTTCACTGACTGTGGTGAAAAGGGACGAATAAAAAGGTGGTGTTCACTCAAGGCAAGGGCCGCCATCCACCTTATGTCGTTTCCCGTTGCCAGCAGTGTGCGACTGCAGTGTCACGGCAGGGTCGGGTCGGGGGGGGGGGGGGGGGGGGGGCGACGTCGTCTGCTCCACACGCGGACGACAGATGAATGCCAACCGACAGCGGGAGCCCGCGCTCAGGGATAAGGATCTCATCTCTCTCCGCTCTCCTTTTAGTGGTCAAACTCATTCAAGAAAAGTTAAGTCCCCCCCCTTACCCTCTGCAGATTGCGGACGCAATTCTCTTATCTGCGGCCGCAGATTTGGCCCGAAGGGCTCCGGAGTCGACGTCTGGCAAGTCGTCTCCCTCCTGTGCCTCGGGCCGTGGTTTGTGTTGGGCTGGTTATCTGATGACACCGTATATAATCCTTCAAACAAGTATCCGTGTACGGCGTCGTCTGCAAATCTTCAATCGAAGAGGCTTTCTTTCGGCGGACGTGCTTCTCCAGAACACTACACACAACCATTTAGGAAAAACTCTTTCAGTAACCTCACACCTATCCGTTATTAACTCCCGGAACCCAGTCCATTTGTCCTCTTGCACAGTTTTTATTCATCTCATCTCAAGTGTCATCTGGTGTTACCAACTTGCACGAGAAGTTTAGTGTTGGAGAAGAACAACCAAAAAACAATACCAGCAGCACTCAATTGGTATTTACTCCTCTATGTAAATGTACAAATATGTTCTTCAGGATACTGTTACTTCCAAGAAAGAGTCTTGTTTTCCATTCTGTATCTGTTTCAACAATTAATAGTGGATCTAGGGAAGGAATAAACAACAACTAAAAGCCTTAATGCTGGTGGTAACAGTCGATTCCCAAGGCTGCCAGTGTTGTAGGTTGACTGCTCCTGAGTTCCTCTGGAGGTGTGTGTGTGTGTGTGTGTGTGTGTGAAATAAGTGCGGAAAAAACACTCTGCTGCTGTGAAAAATCGCTTCAAAGGGGGATTTCAGGAGTGTTGACTACCGTAAGATACGTCTTGAAGAAAAAACACACTCCTTCTGTGATGGATCTCGGCAGAGATGCATCCAAAAGAAGACAGCGGAGTCAATATGTATGAAAATTAGCTGAGCACTGTTCCAAGGACTTCAATACCAACACAGAGGGGACGTTATAAAATACCACTGCCCGATTATTATTGTTCTGGGACACATCACTCGTCATGGCTCCAAGCAAGCCTCCGATAATATAAAGAGGAACAACAACAATACAAGCACACACACGGAGGCACAGATGCAGACAGATACAGGATAACGCCCTGTACAAAACACTGCTTACAACGGAATTTCCTTTTATCCAATTAAAGCTCACCAACCGTAACTAAACATAATAAAAAAAACATTAACAAAACAGCGCAAAAGTGAAAGGAATGGATTAGACAACATCATAGGGTGAAGTGTTGCCGCTCTGCCAGGAAATTATATATCAAATATATATATATATATATATATTTTATGCACTTGAAGATCCAATCATAACAAAAGAGGGAAAGAAAGAATAAAAACAAAAGGTTGCTAAGCTATGTTTTTTTATAGCCTAGTCTATTGAGATGAGCTTGACCTCTGCCTGCACTGCAACGCTCCCTCAGAATGGATCTTTCGAATGCGGCTTCACGAGTAAATCAGTAAATTAAATCATTCAAAACACAAACGTTGTGTTATTCATGCACCCATATTGCTCAATACCACGCTAATTGCAACCTGCTGTATCCAAGGTATCATCTGATACTACTCAGCTAGATGTTTGTCTGACTGCTGTGTCTCAACAGGAGGAAACTATTGACGAAGTCAGTGCTATGCCGGTGCACAGGGACAAATCAAAACCAAACTTACTGGAAACTTGAACACTTGTACACACATCAGAACTACCTAAAATGATAGAAAGTATGTATGTATGAATGAATGGCTGTTTTTCTATGTAAGCGCTGAAAAAGCAGTTGTGCCATTCGTAACTCCATAAATCACACATTCACACGACCCAATAGTGAATTTGTATTAAACCATTCGTCGGTATTAATGGAAAAAATGTATATAATGGCCAAAAAAAGCTCTAGGAGGACAAAACATTGCATTGTTGAATTATACTGTAGTCTTAAAGTATATAAGACAAGATATGATTTAAGATCACTTATGTAACCAGAAACATACGCCATCTGGTCTCACATTCTACTATCAATACAATATTGATAAAGTATATCTCCTGGTCTCTCATATAAAGCGGTGGAGCGGCAGAGAAAGACTTACAAGCTGTGTAGCTGAGATAAAAATGGGACTTCTAAAAACATTTCACCCTCCGTTCGTCTTGACTCCTGACTCCCTGCTTCCTACACTCTGACTCAAAATACACCATCCCTGCGATCACATTGCTGAAAATTGACAAATTGACAAAAGTATATTCCTGGAGCCACAGAGATCGAAAAAAAAAAAACATTTGATTGTGGAAACTATAGAGACGGGGAAGAAGAAGAATCAGAAGAAGCCTTGGCCAATGTGGTGTTGTGGTGAAAATACAAAACTCTATACAAATCTTTCAAATTCAAACATTTTGCCTCAAAGGGAAATGTTTTAATATTATATAATAAAACCATTTTTTTTGTTTTGCTGTGCAGCACAAGGAGACAGGAAACAGGACAGCTCGCAGGAAAGGTCGGGGACCAGATTCAAACCCACATGATGATAGGTGCACAAGGGTGGCTTCTGCTGAACCCCACGCGATCCAGCAAATTGACTGTGCAGCGGCTGCGGACGCGTGAAAAAAATGTCTCACAGTTCCCCAACAGTACGTTCGGCCGAGTTCTGACCAGAAACAAACAAGGAAGCAGCCTGACGGGCGGCGCCCGGCTGCGCTGTCAGGTTTGTTTGGAAATCAGCGAACTGTTGCAAACATCAGGATGCCTAGTCAGCCCGCCTGGGAGTACAGGAGAGCCTCTTTGGAAATGAAGATGATTTATAATACATGGCAAAAGTGGTGTCACTGATCCCGCCAGACCAGGAAACGCAGTGACAACCGTCGGCGCGGCACTCAAACTGCAGGATCAGATGCTAGCGGTGCTGAAAAGACAAAGAATAAGCGATCACACAAACCTTTACCTCAACTAAAGGATTCACTTAAAGAGAAACTTACGAGAAGCTCTTAGATGCTTTAGCTTTCATGAACACCTATAGTTCTCTTCTGGGCACCAATAACTCTGGACTGTGAAGCATGTGCAGTTGCTTTAGCAGCCTGCAATCGATTCAGACTAGCAGGAGTCAAATAAAAACATTTATCACCAACTATTAAGAAAGGTAATGGATGAACCCCACGAAAGGTAATGGATGAACAGTTGAATCTTACCGAGGCCCCTCTAATGCCCCTCCCCTTCTCGTTTTGTGTGCTGTCAGAACTGTGATCACTGACAGTAAACCTGACAGCGCATTCAAAAAATTGTTGTTCCCAAGAGGACAAAATGTGTGCTTATGCTGTCATCATATTGATACATTTATTTGATGAGCAAGTACTTAAAAAAACAGAAAAGACTATTTCACGACACAAAAAGAGGAGAAAAGAAAAACCCCGCACAACAAAACAACAATTACGGAAACTGACGCTTGACTTTGTGCCTCTAAATGGCATATTCTCCGCCGCGCTTTGTTTTCTATCTCAAATGTCACCCACAGATGACATTTCACGGATAGCTCAATCTGTACAGTATATCATTTGTGAACTGAAGACCTTCACTACAAACCAGCGAGGGGACGTAAAATCAAACCTTTGACTGTACAACAATGTGACGCCACGCGCTGCTGTAGCCCTACACCACATGTGGTGTTAATTTAAATTTGATTTCTCCAATTAGTAACAAAAGCATCTCCCCCCGCCGTTCATTGACCGTTTGCAGGCAAAGCGAAAAAAGCACGAGTTGACAAATGACCTATTTGATTTCTAATTATGCCCGCATTATTTTTGACTGACAGAAAACCATGAATTTTAAACGGGCATCTTTGAGGCATCTTCAGTTTTTATAGAGCCAGCGATATGACATGACAATTTCTATTGAAGCTTTTATTTTGGCCAGGTAGGGATGGCATATTCCAAGAGACTTCCACAATAAGAAAAGGAATATAAAAGGAATAAGTCCACAATGGAAAAATAAATGAAATTCTAGCCGTCTTGTGTCCCCCTTTGACATCTTTCGTCATTCTGTCAATTGTAATGTTTTCCCAGTCAACTAAACTAAATTATAGTCCTTGTACCCAACGATGAATTTTGTCATATTTGGCTGTTCAATACGAATATTTGACAATTTTCCCTTTTGTCATATAGACAATGCTTTATTGAACGTGACATGATATTTGGCGCGATGTTCGGCGTGACAGTGATGTGCACGTGAAGTTATCCCTCCGAGCCGATGTGTGCTAACTACACCAACGACGGATCCGGCATGTGCAACAATATTTTTGGGCCGTCACTAGATATCAAACAGAAGCCAGTGGCTCCATCGTGTTAAGTTTGCTCTCTCAGACTGCGTCCGGGTCAGCAGCTGCCTTTATCCGTCGCAGACATCTTCGCCACGCGGACAGGACCAATTTGACTTGAAAGATTTTTATCCCTTCGAGCGGTGTTGAAGTGAGGATGCCTCACTCTGCCGCTACTTCTGGGGATCAGAATGTTCCCAAAAGTGCAGAGCGAACTGAGTGACACGCTGATTCCAATCTTCGACTTTCACGGAGCTGCCCTCTATACCATCTCCAAACTTTTGTTCCATTATTATGCATTACAATAGATCAAACTTCAATAACTAATTTAGTTAATTACATTTTAATTACAGCGTCCCCGGAATCATTAATTTGTAGAGCGATACGATACAATCGTACAATCCCCAGTGCAATAATTATTAAACATCAGTCAAAATAACAGACAAAAAAATCATTGAGTAGTGAAGAGCTGTCAAGTCTAACTGTTAATATTTATTGCTATTAATATTCTAAATATTGCAAGCTGTGTCAAATCTGCCCTCAGGCATGGAGGAGAAAAAGGATTTTAATGAGTACCTCTGACAGCTGTTGGACTTTTTTATTATTTTTTATTATTAGCCTATCAATTACACAGTTTCCCTTTGCCTGGAGTTATCAAACTCATTGGAAACACTGCCTCCTGTCTAAAAAATATATATAAACACTTAAAGAGCACAAGTGGATATATATCTCTCTTATCTTTTCCCTTTTATCTTATAAATGAAATCTACGCCCAGATTTGGGTCCCAATTTGAGAAGCCCTTGGCGAGTAACAAAGCGACTACCAACGTCTCTTCTGTTTTGGTTCAGTGGCAGCCCACCAAGGCACCTCCTGGCACCCCAGCTGGCTGCTCAGCTATTGTGCAAGAGCAATGGCCACGAGGCTCCTGTTAGCTGCGCAACGTACTCCGAGCTGCTTCCCCTGATCTGTGGACTGCCCGCGTGGCCACTGAGCCATTTTGAATCATGGCCTCTGATAGTGGAGAGGTATCAGGGAATATGGCAGCAGACTGCTGCTGTGGCAGGCAGACAGCGACAGGGAGAGGCAGATGGACACAAGCACACACTCAGATACTCACGTATACACACGCAAAGACACACACACACACACACACACACACACACACACACACACACACACACACACACACACACACACACACACACACACACACACGGTGCCCACAATTCTGTGACTTTGAGTGAAAGCGTGACTGTGACAGTTCTGCTGTGGGGTTATCAGTGGCCAACAGAGCATGCCCTGACACACACACACACACACACACACACACACACACACACACACACATATGCACAGACACACATGCGCGCGTTCACGCAATCACACGCGCACACGCGCACACTCCATCAATCCTGAGGGCTCTCCGGTCACTCTTATGTACAGTCAGAGTCTGATGGGAGCGGACTTGGCCTTTTCCTTGCATACCATCATCTCTCCTCAGCGTCTTTTATCCACCGCCTTGTACATCCCCCCGCCCCCTCATTTCTCCTCTCATCCGTACATCTACCTCTCTTATCTATTACCCCACTCCCCAAAGATATTATCCTCTTTTAAGTCCCGCCCCCCCCCCCCCCCCCCCCCCCCCACACACACACAAAATCATACTCTCCGCCGTAATTGGCAACTTTATTGCTGGGGTGACACAGACAGACAGAGGGAGCCCCTGTGTATGCATGCATGAGCGTAGGTGCCCCTGCAAATGCTAGCGAGGCAAATATGGGTGTCATCATCTGAGAGATCATACCGCATGAGCATGACTGTCTGTCTGGCTCCCTCCCTTAGATTTCTCCCCCCCCTCTCTCTGCAATAACAGTTTCACACTCCCTTCTCCTCTCCACTGGGAGACAAACATTAAAGAGCTTTCTCATAATGAGGGAAACTACAGAGAAAAAGACCTACAGTACACACACACACACACACACTCACATACACATGCGCAAGGGGCACGCACATGCACGTAGAATCGTGTACACATGTCCCATAGTTACATAAAGGTTACGTAAAAGTCATGAATATTAAAAGGGAATGCTGGTACTCGGCTGTCATTAAAAGTGTTGTTGTACAGTTGTGTGTGTGTGTGTGTGTGTGTGTGTGTGTGTGTGTGTGTGATTGTCTGTGGACGTGCGCATCATTAAAATACCTAATATTTTATGAGGGAGCAGGACGGAGGTGATCCTAGTGCAATTAAATTAGAGCTGGTCGTGCAGGGATGGGAACTCTTGTCAGGGCAGTGGAGTTATAGATGAGCTCACCCTCAACGATCCTCCAGTCAGTGGTTCACCTAGACTGAGTTCGCTATAGCAATAATGACGATAAATTGTATTTATGCGGCGCTTAGACGCGTAAAGGCACAAGGACAATAAACATTAAATATTTAACCCCTTTTCATCAGGATCCCACGACTCAATAGTTCATCCCTTAAAGATGGTCGCCGTGTCATAATAGATCAAATCATTAGACCTGATTTTTACGGCTCCAACTCGTGGCACTAATAATATACGTTTGTATAAATATGCATTCACAATTATATGACTTAAAATGAATCTGGAAACCCTCATCATCACATGGCGTTGAAGGTGGGCTCGAGGCGGGTGAGTGCGTAGGTGCATAGCCCTGTTTTCAGAAGCTAACATTGCACCCACAAGGCGTTGAATAATTTGGTTTCGTGCCTCATAACCAAGAGTTAGAGTCAAGGGGTAAAAAAATAAATAGTCTTTGGCTTTTGGAAGTCAGGGGACTAAAAACATCCTCTCGAAAGGGAACATGTGCACCTGCATGTTCAAGTGGCTCTTTATGGTTATACGAATTCATGCAAGACTGTTGCAACAAGTTTTTTTTACAAAAGTTACATTAAAATGAGGTTATGTTGCATGTGTTTCAAATTGAGTTCGTTCTAAATATTGAGGAGCGGTCTAGTCTAAGCTGCAAGCAACCCACGTCTTCAATAAAACATGAACGCATAGTATTCTGAAAGGTGTGATAATATAATATTTACAGTTATTACAATGTGGTTGCTTGTTCTTCTTCGTGCAGTGTGCAGTTGGGGGATAGACTTGGGGGTTGGTTTTTTTTGCCTTTTGGGAGCCACACACAGACTTGTAAGATATATAATACAAACAGACACTTTGGCCATAATATAAATAGACTCTTTTTTCTTTCTTCCAGTAAGTGTTGTTCAGGTCGTGTCTTCCCACCTCCCAGCCCGCAACCACCCCCCCCCCGCCAGATGGAGCCACCTCAACTCCAACTGAGATTCAAACTGCCCGATAATGTCATCATTTCCTGATAATGTAATTACTACCAATAATGAAATAATTTCCCGATAATGTAACAACTACCGATAATGCAATAAAACCTGCATCCCAATGGTGTACTAAAATGTCCTTAAAGATAATGTAGTAATCTCTGTAATTATACTCACTACATAAGAAAAATGTATAGTAAGAAATATAGTTTTATATTGTGATTCAGCAGTAGAAAGAAGAAATTTTAGCCTTTCAAATTTCCAAAAACAATGCATTTCCACAACATTATTGGTGAGATGCGACAGCAAAATTGTGCGGGGTTCTTACAATATTGGTAATATTGGTAAATGATTACATTATTTGGTTCTGCAAAAGTATGGTTGACCCAATAATGTAATAATTTCCCATTAATGTTATTATTTATTACACTATCAGTAGGGATTATTATTTTAAGTTATTACGTTATCAGGGGTTATAAAATTTTGGACTAAGTAAAGATTTTGATACATTATTGGGTTCGACATCACCAAAGAGCAGGGGGCTCGTGCAATAAATGTCAAACCTATACTTGAGAATTTATCTTCTGCTTTGAACAAAAGTATCAGGGCTGCAAAAAAGTTGCGTGTAACATTTCGAGGCGAGATGCGTTGCTCAGCTCACTGTTACTGCTTCTGGCTAAAAATATCGATCTCAGAAATAATCATCATCTTCTTATTATCACTAAATGAAAAAGTAGTTCCGCATTTGTGGAGGAACAGACCTCAGTCAACATTGACCGGTGACATTTTACATTTACACAAAAATCAATCGCTTCAGTTTAGTTTTGAAAAAATTAAATTGTCATTTAAACATTTTAAACATGTTACTGTGAACACTAGATTTGGATTACCACCAAAATCCAAGTGGTTGACCTTTACCCTATAGGCCTGTTTGTCCTCCAAACATAATGAAATCCTTGATAATCAATCATATTTTTCAAAAAGACATTATGATTGGACCTCCAATGACATTCACCTTTGGCGGAGGTACCGAAAAATGATTCAATTAAAAAAACAGGCGAAGCCTGTGCAGGCTCATAACTTCACATGCGCCCATCACAAGCTTTACTGCTGGTGATAAAGTGTGTTGTGTCATGGACACTTGGGTTGTGCTCAAGTCATATTTGAGCAGTGTTAACTTTATCCTTTATTTTTTCAACCTGTCTCTACCGGCCTTCGGACTCTTTATTAATGTCTTTTGAACAATGCATTTCGGGACATTTGAAAGACTGGTTTGGCTTCCACCCGAGACAGGTAGACGTTTTTCCTGCAGCCCTCCCATGCCCAGCAATGCATCACATTTAAGGCCTCCCGGCCACAGGTGTTTGACACTGAATCAAAACCTAACAAGCTGTGTCGGTTACAGAATGGCCTCCACTGGGTTCGTATATATACGTTTTTACGTTTGCTTGCAGGCACTTCGAAGACCTTCAGGCTACACAGAAATAAAACGTGCTCTGGACAAAATGCGGGACAAAGACTATATTCAACTTGAAAAGACTTTGGATATATTTTACAGCGCAGCCATCAGACAGGTTATGAAACAGTTTTTTTTACAAATGAACTAGCACTGCTTCTATTCATCGTGGCCAAGACAGTGTTAGGGCGGTAGGGCGGAAGGTCGGTGGCTCAAATCCCCCTTCGCTCCACATGTTGTGCTGTGTCCTTGGGCAACACACTGAACACAAAGTGTGAGTGATAGTGAAAAGTAAAATGCAGAAGCAAAGCAGCGCCGCATGAATGCGAGTGTGCGAATGTGATTGAGCTTTGAGCGGTGGTTATTTGAATGCAGTCCATTTATCATTAAATGACGATTGTCTAATTTATTTATTTAATTCAATCGTTTGACAAGGGGCCCAAAGTCTGATAGCGTTTTTTTCCATTCACATAAATTAGAAAAGTGGTCTTGAACTTTATACATATTCAACAGCTGCTGCTTATCATCTGCTTTATTGTTTGCAGTTAATAAACCATTTACACATGGTTTTTATATATATATATATATATATATATATATATATACAAAATAATATATATATATATATATTTTCACAATCTTAGTCTAGCGCGTTTGGCTTAAAAATATTTGCTAATTAGCTCTGAAAACAAAGTGGAACTGAGGCCGGCGGGGATGTCCTTGGTTTGTACTTGGTCACGAACAAACTGAACATTTTGACCAGATGGCCGTGCTACATGAAAAGAAGAAGGAACAGATGAAAGAAAAATGAGGGGTCACCGCTGTCACTACAATTCCTTCTGTGGGGAACGTGTCGTACGTCGAACGTATCAAAATGTCATGGCGACCAATCCGCTATTTCACTTTGGACCCTAAAAAAATGCCAGCTGACCGGTGGCGCCGTAGGAAAAGTTAGGGCATCACAGAAGTTGGTTAAGATTCATGGTCAGGGGACTGTAAATGTTAAAACAGTCGCTGAGCTTCTTCAGCCTGCATCAAAGAGGTGAACTAACAATTATTAAGACTTTTCTACAAAAGTAAGGATGAATTACAACAACAACAAAAAAAGACAATCGACTTACCAGCACCATAATGTCCTGTAATTGATCTGTATTTAGTGAATAATTCAACCATCAGTTCGACCATTAATTTACAACTTATACACCTCATAATGCCATCTTTGTTGGAAAAAAAAAGAAAAAATGAGAGAAATAACAGAATTAAAAATGTTTTTGGAGTAAATACGGTGTAGGTTGCAGACCAAAAAAAGAAAATCAGTACCAACCTGAAAGTTATAAAACAATGTTTTGCAAGTGGACGAGTGAGTAAAACCAAAGACGGTTAAAAGAGTCAAAGCAAAGCTCATTATTTTGTGCTTGACCAGCACAAAAATCAAAAGTACTGCACCGCGGAGAAGATGTTTTCCCACAGTTTTAAAATATTAAGGCTGTTTAATGTGTTCTTGTTCCATTTCAAGGATCACGGTTTCGTATGCGGCCGGATTAATTATTAACACGATACATTCTCCTTTTAACAGTCACATTGACGTCGTTGAGCCTGAATCCTTCGGAAAGATGGACTGGCATCTCCGCTCCGGACACGATCCGTGCATGCTGAAACCGATCCCGGACAACTGCTGTACATTCTCACGCGTGATGGGATTCATCCGAGCAGGTAACCGCCGCGTTTGAGTGACACGCTGAACACCTACAAGGACAATAAACACATTGCAGCGACAGCGAGTGTCAGCGGTCGCCAATTCATGAAGTCGTGCTAAAACACAGAGAGACGCGGCGGAATGGAAACGTTGCTCGAGGTGAAACGTCGCATTGTTTCTTGTGCTCATTCGGGCCTTTGAAGAAAAACAACACTGGCATGCGGATAGAAAAAAATGTACAGACAGCGACAAGAGTGGGGATATTAAATGAGAAGATGCTCCCCGGAAACTGAGCAAACCGGAAGTTGTGCTGAAGAGGTGGACCGCCGCGGCCAGCCCAGTGCAGCGGGGACGACCTGAGCTCACCCCTCAAGATCCAGTGTAAACTGGTGCTCGGTGTCCAATTCAGCTTTTCTTTCTATCACGCTGTTTGATCTTGTGCGAGACGGGAGCATGAGAACGACTTCGAATGTTCGCCCGAGAGGAGGGTGAGGTAAATAGCGTGAGGCAGATGGAGGGAGGGAGACGGAGAGATTGTACGGTTCAGTGTTTTCTGCAAGGGTGAAATAAGAGAAGGAGAAGGAGCCCGGAGGCAGCCATGTGTAATAAAGCAATAATGGAGTGAGGGGGGGGGGAAAAAATACAGGTTTAACAGGTTAAAAATATGAGAAAATATGAGCTTCTGTGCTCAACTTACATCTCACATATCCCCTGTTAAATCTGGTGGACTTTATCAATGTTTTCTGTGTGTGTGTGTGTGTGTGTGTGTATGCGTGTGTGTGTGTGCTGGTCTATAACCAGCTCATTATTTGAATAACAGACGGCACAGACTCGGTCGAGATGCGGAGCTGTGGACGCGCTAATGCCGCATTTACATTGCAACATTCTAAAAAGCCCTTCTGGGCCGGAGCGAGTTGAACAGAGCAGCACATTCTGCTCTGCTGAGTCTGCTCAGCTGTGCAGTTTTCAGGTAGTTTGCGGCGCATTTATTTGATTCAACAATTGGGTAACTGCAGCCCCCCTAACCTCTTGCGGGGGTAATCTTACTTATAATTGCAAATTCGCTGTCATATGAGAAGTTTTGTCGAGCTCGAAAAAAAAAGAAAAAGAAAAGAAGGAAGCCGAACGGAGGCCGGTGCGGCATTTGCTCGGGATCCGGACGGCTTAATCATATTTTGAAATGATTTACTGCAGCATCTTCAACTGCTGCAGTCAACATCAGCAGTGCCCCCCGGTCCCCCATCGGCGCTCATCAATGTGGGAATGAGTGGAATTCATTTTGCCATCAACTGTCCACATGCAGCTGAAGTGTACGAGAGCTGTTTCTGTAGAGGCAGAAACAGTGGGGGCAAGGCAGAAGAAGAATGTCCTGCGGAGTGCCGGAATGAGAGAGGAAAATAAAAATGAGGGCAAACACAGCAGATTCCAAAAAAGCATTTCCAAGGAAGAGGTTTTAAAATACACCTACGGCTTCGCTCTGATTCCCCTTTTCTCATTAAAAACGACACTGTAATCAAGACTGAGACAGTTCAACTCGACCTGAAGTGCTGAAACAATTAGTCAGTGAATCAATAAGTCAATCAAAAGAACATCAATCTCTAACAGTTTTGACAATCAGCTGTTTGAGTCATATACTGTGAGGAAAAAGTGCCAGATGTTTGTTGGTTCAAGCTTCTCACATATGATCATTTATTTATTTTATAAATCTTTTAGGATTGTTTGACAATTTCTTGGATTGTTGGCCTCTGGAAAATTGTCACATGATTCTTCTATGTCTTATAAAATCTATGGTTTTGAAACTGCGGGGCACGGTTGAATAAGTCTGTTCTACCTGGGAGAAAATAAACAGATTGTTGCCATGCGAGAGAAGCAAATAGCACCGCGGCGGAAAAGTGTCATTCAGACATGAACACAAGATGTGAATCATAAGACTGATTGACAGATTTTTGATTTGTAAGACGAAGAAAAAAAAACACAAAAACAGGTGGCTCATCAAGGATAGATGAAGCCTGTCTTGCTCAGGGGTTCACTGTCGTAGGCACAGAGACAGTTGAAGGTTGTATATGAGATTTTAAATATTAATATTGCAGCCGACCAGTCTGGGCGCACTCCGGTGCCTGAGGCCAATGAAGCGCCTGCAACATGTATTCTCTGGAATGACCGGCAGTGGGCGTCTGTTTCGAAAGAAGTCTATGAGAAAACGACTCAACTTCTCACTTGGATTTATGACGACAGAAAACATTTTCTTGAGAAGTTTGTGGTCTCAATCGCGAGTTTCCAAGTCTTCTTCAATACAACATGGTGTTCATTTTGTAAATGATGGTCCCATTCAGAATAAAACAGACGATAAAGCACCTTAGCACGGATACAGCTTGATTGACAGCTGGTCCGTCCAATCGCTGCGTGGGCACGCAGTGGACGAGCTCTCAAGTCAGACCCACGTCTGGTTGCAAAAATACTAAGATGACGCTGGTCAAGATGCTAAACTCGAGGCTTCAAAATGACAGTTCGCCAGTGAAACCAATGGGTGACGTCATGGTGGGTTACCACTTGGCCCACTGGTACAATCTCCCAGTAAAGTGAGTACAGGCGAGAATACAGCAAGAAAAACTCTGCTGCGTTTTTTTTTTCCACATGTGAACGGCAGACTTGGAGTGCATGTCTCCTGGTAAGTATTTCAGCGGCGGGCCATGATGAGAGCTGGTCGAGTTCTCTAAAGGACAGGGAAAGGAGGAGCTCCAATGCTTCCCATCTAATCTCCCACAATTTCTTGCGGCAGGGACATTAGAAACAACATTGTAGTCGTACCATGAGGGCAGACCCACACTTCTCAAGAAGGGCTTTTTTTTCAGTTACCATAAGAGAAGCATTGTTAAAATACAGCCATGCTGTGGATTTAAGAACATTCAACATCCATAGACTAAACAATGACCGTATCGATGGAAAGAATAATGAACGGGGCCAATCCATACTGACAGCAATCGTTAGTTAGTTGCAGCACTGTGCTTGATCAAACGTTCAATATCCAGATTTCAATATTCCCATTCGGGGTTAAATGAAGTCGTCAAATTGAATCTATCACACATCTTCAAGTGAACTGTGAGGAACGAGTTAGTAGCCTGAAGGAGGAAATCTGCAGCAGCAGCAGTGAGTCACATCGTACCTGTCTCATGAACTGTGAACACTCCAAGCTTCTGGCTGGTGTTTGCTATTGTGGCCCCCCCGACCCCATTGTCCCACCATTGTTAATGATAATGTCAGCGGTGACAGGAGTTGGGAGTTGTGTGTGTGGGAGTTGTGTGTGTGTGTGTGTGTGTGTGTTTTGCAGTGCGCTGGCACTTGTGCGCACTGTGTCGGTGTGTATCAGAGCAGAGTGTGACCAGAGGTGACCCAGTGGTGTCCCTGCTGGTCCGGAGCAGGGATAACACCCTCTGGAGGCAACGCTCATTAATCATCCCATTCAAACACACAGAGACGCAATCCATCCTCCCATCCTCTCCTCCTCCTGCTCCTCCTCTTCCTCCACCGCTCTCCGCGGCACCAACGCTCCGTAATGGGGTCACTGCTCCCATTTAACAGAGACAGACAGAGGGGAGAGAGAAAGGGATGAAGTGGTGGCGTTGGTGGTGCTGGGGCTAGTAAAAACGACGTGAGATTAAATAAGAAGTAACAAAGGGGGAAGGACGGCGAGGGAGGCAGAAATAATAAAAGGAAGGGAGGAGGGAGACGGGGGAGAGAGGGGAAGGAAATAATTACAGAGGGAGGTTTTTGAAAGTAGGAGCGATTACGAGGAGAGGGAGGGGTGAAAGAGTGAGGGAGAGCGGTAAAGATGGTGGGAGGGGGGGTTAAAAAATGTACTGAAAAACAGTAAAAGTCTTTCCCCCCTGATTAATGTTGCGCAAGAGAGGAGCAAAACATTGTGTTCTTTGGAAATGTGGAGAAGAATCTTTGGAATATGCCGCTGTGAGGACCGAGCACTAATTATGACTAAGTGTGTGTGTGTGTGTGTGTGTGTGTGTGTTTGTGTGTGTGATTCATTCTAGTGCTGGAGGACAAGCATGTATACATAACCAGCACACAGAGGGATGCACAGACGCTGGTAGCGGCACATAGGCGCACACACACACCAGCTAGCGAGCAATGCCAGGGGACTTGCCGGTAGAAGTAGGTTCCTCCTCCTGCTGCATTATTCTCTTTGGAATGTTGTTTTTATTTCCTGGTTCGAAACTGTGGTGCATCGCCCCTGGTTATCCACCATCTCACACACACACACACACACACACACACACACACACACACACACACACACACACACACACACACACACACACACACACACACACACACACACACACACACACACACACACACACACACACACACACACACACACACACACACACACACACACACACAGGAGCGCTTCACTCATCCTCGTCCCACCACCACTTTTGAGAAAACAGCCTGCAACGGATTCCCCGAACAAAAAGAGAAACTGGAGGCCAAAAAAACTATCTGAGCCAGACAAGAGGGAGAAAAAAGTCACTTTCTCCCCCTGCCTATGTGTGTGTCTGCCCTCAAAAATAATAATGTGCTTCCTGGTGGACAAGGCCCACTGGAGATGTTGCCGTCCTTCTACAGTTTGGGAAATAGAGGACGACATTCTCACACCACTCACATATCTGTAAGGTACAACCGAGAGGTTGAGAGAGAGAGAGAGAGAGAGAGAGAGAGAGAGAGAGAGAGAGAGAGAGAGAGAGAGACGAATCCTGCGGGAGTTGAAAGGGACATGTGCATGTTGATATTTTAAAAACAGGAAGTTAGACAGGATTTGTGTCGGAAATAAATCCAACAAAAAATCTGACCACACAGACATGACAGTTATTCGAATCACCTAAAGGTTTTTACCTCTCCAATAAATGTCCATAAATCTGTTCAGAAATCATAAAACATAACGTTCCTTATAACTTGTCCCATCTTGTTTGCCCACATATGAACATATATAGGCATAAAAATAAATAAAATGGGGGCTGAAATTGTGTTGAATAGTTGCATCATTTCAGATGAAGTTGGCGCTCGGCCATACTTTGAAAACCGCTGCTTCTAATCCGTGCAAAAAAACGTGCGAGTTAAGGGGTGTTCATGTGCTGTGGCTCTGAGCAGTGAGCGGCAAAATACCGAGACGTCACACTTTGCCTCGCCAAGGAAAAGTCTGGCACGCGATGACCCATGAAACAGGCCAAGTCTCAATCGAGATGCAGCATGTTAACTAGTTAATTAGTGATTACCGAGCTTCAGAGCTGTTGTTGATGTGGGACAGAGCCAACTGTTTCCCGTCTTCGTGCTAAGCTAAATTAACCAGCTACTGTCAGCCTCATATTTAATGAAAGGATATGCGAGCGGCAGCAATAATTTTCATTCCACGCATGGAATTGCTGTTTCCTCAGGACAACAGCCAATTCAAGATCAGGATGTGCAAATTGCAATTGTCCCCTAAATATGCATCCGCTATTCCCTGGGAAATCTGTGGAATTTAAAAAAAAAAACACGAACGAGACGCCCTATCTTGCCATGGTGAAAAGTGATGGAAGAATCCTGGATGCGCTGCTTTCTCCGGGTCTGTCCAAAAAATGCAACGGGTTCTTTCGTGGCCTGTCCCTCAAAGTTCCGTGGAAATCCGTTGGGTAGATTTTTTTGCGTAATCCTGCGGACAAAACTAAAAACTAAAAACTAAATTATAATGATGGGTGGAGGTAATGACAATTTCTTTGAACAGCAGCCAAGGAAAACATCATGGCTTGTGTCTCGTAGTTGCTTGCGAATCCATCCAACTCAGAGCGCAGAGGTCTGGGCATTTTGATGTCGGGCTCGGAGAGCTCCGTCTGCCAGAGAGGAGGAAGCTAATTTATATGAGAATGGGATGGAGATTAAGACCTCTGTGGGTATTATGGATTTAGGGAATTAAGCATAATGGATTTCATGTAGGGCTTTCTTTTTTACGAGTCCTCCGTTGGAGAGAGGTACGCAGTCTTGAGAGTAGAGATCTGATTCATACCGCGGCTGGAGAACTGGCACGTGCACGTGCCAGCCGGCTGTCATTCAGTAAAAACACGCGCACAGCTTTTTTCCTTCCGCCTGCATTCATATAAACAGCAGCTCCCTGGGATGAGCCATGGCCCCCTAAACTGTCTGAACTGAAATGCCTTTTGTCATCCCCGAGTGGTATTTACGAAGATTTTACACTTCCATTTCACACCGCTCTGGTTTTTTCGGAACAGGGATAACAAACAAATAAAATGCACGATACATCGAGTGTCATGCTGCGTGAGACAAGAGCAGAGCCACGAGGGATTTAGACTTCAAGCGAATGAAAGTACAATAATCATTCTACGTGTTTTTCTCTGATCTGATCTCTATAAAAGGTCAGAGAGGCGCTGATAAATACTCAACTGTGTTCACCAGCCGGTTGGAGCCGTTTGGTGCTTGGCAGGTTTCACATACTGGGGTTTTTAGCAGAAAAGATCATGCGAGAATAAATCGAACCATTAAAGCTATGGGCCATATGCAGTTAAAACTGAATCATTGGTAAAAACATGCTGAGTTTTGTTATAATTATATGCCCCCCCCTTTAATATTACACATACACAATACATAATTTAATTCATCACAAACTTTGATCAGTGTAACTTCGAAGACGCTTGCTGCATAGCTTGTGTTGCTGTCAATATTTGCAGTCAATCCCCTTCATGATTGATGGCTTGATTAGGAAGCACCAGACTAGACCGTATCTATACTGCATTGTTGCACTGAATGCAAAATTCTCTCAAGCGCCTGTGTCTGTTATTGCATATAATAGTTAACAAATATGTACGCTATTAAAAGAAAGACAAAATGTTGAAGTCTTCCCTCTGGCAATAAATGACAGCTTAAGTACTCATGCGGGAATTGTTCACATGGATTTGTAACCGTAGACTGTGTATAAAAATATGGACGAAGACTCTGGGTCCGGAAAGTGAAACAATTATTCTCTCGAATGACCAGCAGAGGGCGACTCACTGTTGCAGTGTTAGTTAATAGTCTCAATCGCTAGGTTCCAGTCTTCTTCAATACAGTTTGATGTTAATTTAGTAAATTATGGATAATTAACTAATAACTAATTTAGAGAAAAATAGTATTGCAATGAGGGGTGTGGATACTGTATGATTGACAGCTAGTACCGTCCGATGGGTGCAGGTCGCAGGTGTGCATTTTGGATTAAGATTCCTGTGTACGGTTATTTCATCGTAGAAGTTACAGCAAAAAAAACATGAAACTCAATTGGTTGTTTTATCCTGCTCATGTTTATTTTGTGATTTACCTTTGATTAGCAGAAATATTAATTGTACACATTACTATTATAGGTGTGACAAACTAATTATTCAATTTGTTCACGAGGAACATGTTGCCATGCTCAAAAGCAGGAGCTCTTATAACTGTGAACATAAATTTAAGAGGTCACGTCGTAATTTACGTTGTTATAATTGTTTCACGCTTGTTGAGAGAAGCATCTGCCGAAGAATCTTTCCTCACTTGATCTCGTACATGATTTGTGTGAACTGCACTACGGACAAGTATTGTATTTCTCCTTGTTCATCCCTCAGTACTTTTCATGGTGCTCGTCGTAAAAAGGAGGACAGTAAACAGAGCCACCCATTTCTAATTCTCTGCGTCTCGCTTATTTGAGCCAAAGGGTCGCTACATTGACAAGAAACATAATAAGCTTTACCTGTGTGTTCAATGTTTTCTTTTCATTGCATTGTTAAGTGCTCATGCGTTTACACCACGTGCATAATCTCAGCAGTGGTGTCATCAGTGTTATCACTGCACCAAAAAATTCCCCAGAGAAGTGTGTGCGCGCGCGCAAGGGGGGGGAACTTTGTGTCACCGCCGGGTGAATTTAGACGTGTGATGCAATAACTCTGGTGCTGAGAAAGTAGAAGAGAGGGCCAAGAATCCCCCCCCCCCCCCTCCCTCCGCGCACAGCACTCATAAATAACTGCTACGCCCCTGCATCCAGACACAAACACAATCGCACTCCCAGTTCCCGAGCGGCACTTGGAGGGAGAGGAGATGTTCGGGGGGGGGTTATCTCTGCGAACGGGTGCCTTCCCCTGGCTCCTTCCCCCGCCAGATAAACACGTTGTTCCAAACACTGGTTCAACACGCGGCGACGGGCGGAGATTAAGGGCTGACTTAAGTTTATCATAAATGAAGTGCAAAGTCGACAGTTGTGCGGCCCACCGCCTCTCAATACTGGAACCACCAGCTGGGGTATTTAGGAGGCGATGGGAGCTGTGCGGGCGCAGCCACCAGGCGTCCCGGTGCTGAGGTAGGCTCTAATCCTTCGCCCCTGGCTCGCTCCCGACAGGGGAGGAAACAAGTCGGAACGGCGGCGAGACACCTTCACAAATCAGAATTCATGGCGCGATGAACTCTGTCTCATGGCTGTTTCAGAGAGAGACACGGATCCCGGGGCCCTGCTGTTTTTTTTTTGGTTTTTTTTTGTTGTTGTAGCTCTCAATCCTGCGAATAATCTGTATGTGGTGAACAGTAGAAAAAGTGGCACATAGGATTTACAAAGAAATATTAATAATACCAATATCTGGAGTGAAGTCACATGTCAAAGTACTATTTCTAGCACAAATCTGCCTTTTTTTTAAAAATTTTTTTTAAAGAAATTTACTTTTAGGGATGCAAGATGAGCAGGTCATTTCCTCCCCCACTTTCCATTAGTGGAGGCTTTCTCCGAACGTTGCCAGAAACCCGAGGTGAACGGCGTCTCCTTGCAGCAGGAAACTCAAAACCTCCCGGGATGTGTGGAGACTTAAAATCTATTTAAAGTTGATCTACCAAATTTTTGCCTTCCCCGTTCATCCGCACTCTCCTCATTCCTTCCGCTTTTCTGATCTTCCACACGAAAAACCTTCAAACTCACAAGGAAAAAGATTCAGAACTGCACAGAACACACAGTTTGAAAAAAAGACGGCGGAACACTCGACAGTCATGTGATGTTTTTCAAACGTCAACCGGGCCCGTTCCCTGCCATCTTAGTGTCTCCGCACCGGCTTACCGACACGGCGGAATGACACAGCAACAGACACATATCAGCTTACCATAATAACACCTAACCAACACGGTGAGTAATCCACCATTTTGCCACACAACACCGTAAATATGTATTGTCAAGTTACAATAGGGAGACGCATAGGGAAAATCGCCGTCTTCTGACCGCCGCCGTTCGGCGGAGACACGTAATTGAGCTGCGAGTCTTTGCAGGGATAATGTGGGTGGCGTCGTGTGCCGGGAGAGCAGACACAAAGGCAAGGGCGGCCAAGAGAACGTGTGGATTCCACATGACAAACACAGTATCCGTGTCTGCTTCACACATCCACCGTAAGTCCTTTTTTCTTCCCTCTGTCTCACAGCCGCCTCTAACCCTCCGCTCGCGCGCAAATTACAAGTCCTCCAGCAGCCTTAAGCCTGGAAACACCCGCTCGCGGATCTTTCTCCTCTTCTTTTCATCTCCTCCCATCCTCCCTCAAATCTCCCTCTGTCCTCCTTAGTCCCTCTTTCCCTCCCTACCTTCTCATCATCATCTTCCTCCCAGCGTCCTCCCCACCCCCCCAACTCTTTTCTCTCTCTCCGTCTCCATGTCTCTCGCTCCATCTGTAGGTATTTCCCCTGCCGATGGTGTCCATTGAGAACCTGTGATTGTCTGCGGGTGAGAGCAGAGGAGAAGAGTGGAGCCGATTACTGCAGTGCAGAGCGACCAAACAACATCAGCGGCGGCGCCGCAGCAGAGCCGGCAGGGTTTCCATGTGCAGTTTGTATGTACAGTTTGTGTACATAGTTAAATGGACCTTATCTACTCCTGCATTTGTGTTTGCATGTAGGGGAAGTCCGCACACATCTGCGGCACTGATACAAACGATGTAAATGTTTATGCGTGTGCGTTTGTGTGTCTGTGAGCGATGACCAGCTCAACCACAACTATTTGTCATGCCCAAACACCAAAGCTTCTGCAGCTATGCACCATGACTTTTAAATAGATCTCTTTTCACTGACATCAAACCATGGCCAACTGTGCATTTTTAATACCCTGCATGTTTATGCAGAGAAGAATATGGTTTCATGCCTTTGCGCACGCATGCACACGCATGCACGCACGCACACACACACACACACACACACACACACACACACACACACACACACACACACACACACACACACACACACACACACACACACACACACACACACACACACACACACACACACACACACACACACACACACACACACACACACACACAGACAGAAAGGATCGGTCTATTGCAGCTCTGGCTAAATCTATTATGCAAAATGACAGTGTTTTAATCAGGCTAATTGTCCAGCTCCTCGCCATGTCTCTGCCATCTCTACTTAACCGATGCCACAGCAGCGCTGTTCCCCCCCCCCCTTCTTTTTCTTTTTTTTAAGGAATGAATGACACGGCGGTGGAGGAAGAGCGGGAGGCAATCTAAGCCACAGAGGCCCACAGGCGTTTGAAGTCTAAAGACTCTTTCATCCTCGACTGTGGGAAATGAATGATTTTTTTCACACAGTGACAGGACAGCTCTGACAGGACCCAAACACATGAACCATGGCGAGGCTGTCAGATAGTCAAACACGCGCGCGCGCGCGGACACACATACACGTGCAAACAGGGAAGTGCACAAGTTCAAAACACATAAATACACACACACACACACACACACACACACACAGATAGACACAGCTGGAATGAGTCCAGAGCAGAAATCCGGCGCCCTGTGTTCATGGGCGAGGAAGTGAGAATGGAGCGTTAAAGTGAGACGGAGAGAAAGAATAGGATGCGGAAAATGATGCTATAATTAGTTGTTTGTCGCTTTAACTGGCGTTTAGTTTTAACTGGGCTTATTTGTGTGTAGACACAATTGGGGCTGATGTGGCATGAGTGAACTACACAGCTTAGAGGATTAAGGCTGGACTGAGGCTGTGGTGCCGAACACTCACTCTCTCTCGTCACGCACAACAAACAGACACTCAACTAGCTGCACAAACTCCCCACTGCTTCACACACTTTCCTAGACACACACACACACACACACACACACACCTCCTACAAACAAAGGCACACCCCTCTGAATACACACGCACACACACACACAGTCCTGTGTGTACGCACAAACGCACCCACAGGGGGATTATCTGTGCAACAGAGTTCTGAACACTGAGAGTGAGGAGGCGTCTGAAGAACTGCACTCATCACCGAAGGATGGGAAGAGCACAGCAGAAAGAAAGGGAGAAAACACACACACACACACACACACATGCACGTAGACACTCGTCAGTGTGAGCTACCTGTGTGTTGAGCAGCATATAGAGCAGCATCTCTCCGTGTCCACCCTGAGAGGCTGAGCTGACAACCGGAGCGGTGAGAGGGAAAGAGAGGAGAGGGAAACAACAGAGAAAGGTGAGAAAGGAGTGGAGAGGAATAAAGGGGGAGGGGATGAAAAGAGAGAACATATCAGGTGGAGACATGAAATCGGAGGAGATGAGGGGTGAAAAAATTGGAGGAAGATCATTACGAAGAGAAAAGAAAAAAAAAACGGAGCAGGTAAGAGATGGAGCAATTCACGACCTCGGCCCCCCAGGGGGCCACCAGCCTTACATGTCCTTATCTCACAGAGACACCGTATTGATTTTACACCATTAATGTGGTAGATTTCACACTATTAGCTTCCATCTCCACCCTTTAGTGTGTGAGGAACCCTGCAGGCGCTCGGCTTTGCTCAACCCTCATCTGATCTCTGCAACACGCTGCGTGGACAAGCTTACAGGCTTAGCGCACCTCGAGCTGTTTCTTTCATGCACCATTGAGGCGACAGAGACGGAGGGAGTGAGTGTGCATTTATGGGGGTCAGGGTATTTGTGTGTGTGTGTGTGTGTGTGTGTGTCACATAGTAGCTGCCACTGCAAGGTTTTTTTACGTAGCACCCTTTATTGTATTTCGTGGGTCGGCGGTAAGAAGGCTAAACCAGATGCAGAATCATCCTATACATTAATATAACATGATCCCTCACAGGAGAGCTTCAACACGCAAAAACTAAGAATAAATATATTCACAACTGCCTCTACTATTGGTAGGAGATGAAAGCATAAAAAGGTACCTCCGTAAAAGATAATCAATAAGTGGATAGAAGTGTCCGTCTTTTTTTGTGTTTTGTTTTGTTTTTTTGACAAATAAAAAAAAAAAGGAACGCCCCCTTTTCCTGTTTTTTGTCCCTTTTTTGCCGTTCAATTTTCTTCTGAGAAATATTCAAAAATCAATACAATAACCTCGACGCCTTTATCCCGATGAAAGAAAACATGGAGTAGAGGTCCTCGTGGCCCCGTTAAGTCTAGCTGATCAGGAAATCAAAAAATGCATCCGTAGCCACAATGTCTCTCTGTGTGTCAGCCATCCTTTGTTTCGTCTTGCATTCCAAAAATAAGGATATTTTCCCTTTTCCTCCATAAAACCAGAAGCTTCTTTTAATATATATTTAAATATATATGTATATAATTTCGCACAGCAACCAACCATTCACGGATAAGTCCCTCGTCTAGCTCTGTGAAAAATTCAACTGGATAAGCAAATTAAGTTAACTGGATGAGATGACAATGAACTGAACTGCATACAAACAACTCCAATATTGACTGGGTATATTATTATTTTTGGCTCATCCAGGGAATGCAAATATTCTGCGGCTTTGATTGGTTTTTAGTCTCAGTCGTCCATCAGCGTCCCATCCGTTGGTAGTCAAACCTCTTTGTTTAGATAAATAGATCTGTATTCATAGAAAAATAAGCATTGACCACATTGCTGGCTGTTCATTGCTAAGGCACTTGGCTGATTTCAGTAATGTCTGTCGTTTTTCTCCGTCCGCATGTGTCCACCCAGCTCGCTCCACACTTTCCGACTGACTGTCACAGTTTGTGACTCGGTGTTGGATGTTGCACAGACCTGGTGTCTTTTCACCTCCACCGGGGTCTTTTGAGAGGGATAACATGAACTTAAACGCCCACCACCACTGCCGCCACACCGTCTCCCGCTCATCGTAGCACTGTGTAGAAAAACAGAGCCTTGGTCCTTCACAATTGTGAGGTGTAATGGAGGGAAAAAAATAATACTGTAGGAGCTGCAGCTGAGGATTTGCCTCCAGGCAGAGATTTGGGATCAGCAAATCCTTGCCAAACCCATATGCCGGCGTTGGGGAAAATAGAAAAACTGACCTCAGCTCGTTATCCAGGAATAAACATAGTATGTGGTGTGGTCCTGCTCCCCCACAGGCTCCTCTCAAAGTCACGCCAGCCTCTGTACAGGAGTCATTGTTACCAGATGATTCATCATCCAAGAGGGAGATGAGGAGGAGACAAGGGTAGAGGGGTAGCAGGAGGAGTGGGAGGACAGTTAGAACTGGTACGAGCGGTCCAGCACCTCCATGTAGTCTGGTGTGGTCCTCAGTCTGGCTCTCTGCTCTCCCGCACCCTGCTCGCTCTGGCTGCCGTTACTGCCGCCGGCTGTGGAGCCGACGGTGGTGACCACGAGCGTTTGGTCGGGTCTGGTGTCCTGTTTGGAGTCTTGGGGGTGAGGGTAGCGGGGCGGTGGCCTCGCATACCTGTCAGGCAGGTCTCGGAACTCCGGGGTGGGCAGCCTGAAGAGGCAGTCCACCAGTTCGACTTTAGGGGTGGGGCCCTGGCTGTCTATCACCGTGGGGCAGAGGATGCCGTTCCCGTGGAGGCCGGGGAGCGATCCCATCGCCCCTGTGACAGTGTTGATGGGTGATGAGGACACCTCCAGAGTCCAATTCCTCTCCTTCTCTGCTGCAGGGCAGTATCCTCCCTCACTCTCTTTGGGGGCTACGAATGTCTGTCGCTGCCGTGGACGCTGTTTCACCGTGGCATCCTGTTCCTCTTTGTAGATTGGGTTGCTACACATGCGCGAAGCCGCAGCGGGGTCGGGACCCTTTGACGCGACCTCCGGGGGCAGGATGGTGTCGTAGACGTGATTGTGCTCTGGCGGAGGGAGAGGCGGCGTCTCTGGGAGGCCGTGGTGGTGGTGATGGTGGTGGTGGTGCGTCTGCTCGGTGAAGATTCCGCACTCCATCTGGATGCCGGCCAAATCCACCTCTCCCTGGCGACGGAATGGCAGCTTGTCCCTCCTCCTCAGGGCGTAGGCGATTAGTGCCGCCGCCGCAAAGAACGCAGAGACAAACAACACCAGCAGGCTGAGCACCAACACCGACAGAGGGATTGAATCCTTCCCCGGAGGGATCAGGGGGCCCAGCCCTGGGCCGGGGTAGCCAACCGACACACCCCTGCCTGCGGCTGTGGAAGTGGCCGTGTGCTCCTCCTGCTCCTGGTCCTCCTGGGGCTCCAGCTCAGGGCAGAGCAGCTCCATGGAGAGGGAGCGCAGATCTATACCTTTGGTCTTCTCCGGCGAGTGGCAGACCACCTCTCCCACCACCACCACCGCGCTGAGCCCCTCCAGCCAACGCTTCAGTGGCGCTGCTTCACAGTTGCACTCCCACGGGTTCTGCTGCAGGTCCACCTGGAGGAATACATAACACCACAGCACGTTGTCATCGTGTAATAGTACACTAATTACTGGTCTGCCATGCAATGCAAATTCATGAATCACTTCGTGGAACGTAAACGAAAATAGATCATTTCTCTGACACCCTCGTGATATATATATATATATATATATATATATATATGTAACTTTAAATGTCTGCTGTGTTGAAGAAAAGGCCTGTAGCTTGCACTCTAATAAGATGACAACAAGAAAAATGATGTTGCCTCTTCTACCTTTGCCGCTTACCGGCATGAATATTTTTTGAAAATGAGTTTTTCACCATTTGCATTATAGAGTACGGCTCTCCACGGTGTCCAGTGTCTCTAATTGAATTTCCTGTAACACATGCAAAGGTTGAATAGCGCTGATTAATGTAAATAATGTCATTATGGGGCCATCAGCACATTGAAGTGGTTACATTCACAGAATGGCTGTGCACAGGCATGATACATTTTCCATAATGTGCAACGATCTGAGCCGTGACCAATTCAACTTGTCCCACCCACAAGTGCGCTCTTAAAAAGCTGTTCACGCGTAATGCGGCAGGTTATAGGATTATTTTAGTTTACAATGAAGACCACTCTGAGTTTACATAAGTGGTTATTCACAAAACTCTCCGGCAGGTTTTGTGCGACGAGCATGTGAGAGTATTCTTTGTTTTCAACAATAGACGGGATGTGATGCAACTCTACCTTGTGCTATAACGCAATAGGTGTGCGTAAATCCGCTTTACTCAATGCCGACTATTGATTGCGTGTCCTAAAACAAACTCAAATATTCACTTTGCCGCACTCCGAAAAAAATGAGGCTAAAGCAGATTATGCACAAAGGGAATCACTTACATCACGTCGTATTGTCTGCAGAACTGATCTATTCCATATCTTAAGCAATGACATTGGCAATGAAAGCTGATATTCCCTTTGTCACACTTCCAACGAGCTCGCACAAATGCTGTCATGCTAATTCGGTTAGACCGTCTCCCGGCGTGCAGGAATAGACGGATGCCTTGCGAGATGATTCAGCATCGCCGTTGCGGATGCTGCGAAAAGAACTTCCCCGTGCCTCACACCGAAACAACAGGATGATCCTTCACTTTATTGAAGTGAGCCGACTGTGTTTTTTTGGTTTTTTTGTGTGGCTTCCATAATGAAATAATTGCGAATGGAGGGTGAGTAGAAAAAACACTCGGCTGCAGTTTTAACTCAGTTTTAACACTTCCACCGTATTAAAGGTCCTCTGAAAAAGTGCAGCCTTGCAGTTTTCTGTATTATTGTGACATCTGGGCTGTAATGTAGCATGAATGAACATTAATAAAACGAGGTGACATTTTAAATAAACACCGCATGGCCAAAATGTCAGCTTGTTTTTTCGCAGTTTCGTAACTTCCACAACTACAGTCTCACATCTGGTGGAAATTCTTGAAGCATTTTATTCCGAGCAGTTGTTTGTTTTTCCACGCGGATCCCAAAGGGCTCCATCTTCTTCTCTACTGCGAGCATCTGTCTAACATATCCAACACAGTTTACAATTTACACGCCTGGTCACCTAGTGTGTGATTTGCTGTCAACTTGTCAATCAAAGCCGCAGCTTTGAGGGGAAATCATAGACCCCAGCCCGAACAGGTGCTAGTTGCACCGGATATGCAAATAGTATGATGACCCCGCAATATAGATTTTATAATGAGGCTTTCAGTAAACTCACTCCACATCCCAACACTATTCCATGTTATGGATCCGAGGGCAACATTCACTTGTTTGATGCTGCATATTCAAAAGAAATTCATTAAAAATATTAGAGAAAAAAAGATATTTTTAGTCTGACTTACAAAAAATGACTTCAGTTTTGATAGGAAATGCTATAGCCAAGGAGGAACAGTTAATTCGCCCTTGTGGGTTTTTATCATTATGACGAAGATCAAAGATCAAGCAACAATGGTCCAAAAATGACATGGGACCCATAAAGAAAACCACATTAAGGGAGAAATTCCGGATGTTCGCACTGAACCATGCGTCTAAACATTGATCACTTTGCCAAAAACAGCAACATCTGTCAGTCAGTCATTGCAATTGTTCCAGTTAACTCACAGGAACAGAGTCAATATAAGCCGTTTTTTTTTTTTTGGAAGTTGTGGTGCGGGGATTATGCAGGAGTCTCCGGTGACGAGTCGCCCCTGAGCATCAGCTTGCCAAGCTTTTCTCCATACTGATGCATGCGCCTCATTGTCTTTTGAATAATACACAGAGCGAGAATGAAAAGAGCGCATTTGAAGAAGAATCTGCAGTATGTGCAAAATTGAGGTACATTGGAAATCTGCCTTCATGGCTACAGAAAATGGGAGATGTTATACACACAATGGCCAGAGAAATGCGTCAAAGCAAATTCCCTCACAGATATTCTCTCCACGAGTCTGTGGTGCCGAGTGAATTCCAGGTGTTTCTATTGTCTTTTGTAGTGTCGTGATTTACTTTCACAGCGTACTCACCCTCTCTTTGCATTGCCTCATCAACTTCTACCTCAGATAGTGATTTATCGTATTTCCCAGAGTGACTGCAACAACCCCTCGAGAAGGGGCATGAACTTGTTCAATCCATCGCTTTGCGTTTCATGTGGGTGGAGAGAGAGCGCTGGTAATAGCAAGAGAGCAAAAAACAGCACGAGGTTCTGGTCCACTGAGGCGATTGTTAGCGGAGAATTTGGCATCTCTCTGCCTGTGTGATTGCTGAACATCAGTGCAACATGGTGAGTCTAGAAAAAAAATAAAAAAAGCTCTTGATCTTTTACTCTGAGGGGAAAAAACAAATATTGACTTAGAATGCTGCTGTATGAGATATACAGTCTGGATTTTCTGTGCACCACGTATGTACGTAGTAGGCTAATCATGACATGTCTACATGTATGGTAGACATGACGAGAACATTTGCAGAATGCAGTCATGCAGAACAACAGAAAACTAAACAATTTTTTTTAAACAGTGCCATTTTTGTAAATCACAAATTTAAAGAAATTTAAATTTAATTACAATATAAAGATATACAGAGATATATCAGACTCACCAATAATCCATTATTAAAGTTAATTACCTCTCCATGTGACGGTATAATGATAAATTCTCACATCCAAATTCTGTGTCTATACTTTTCATGTTTAAACGAATGCCATACCTTATATATTCTGTCACAGCATTACATTAAATACTTGGAATAGATTTTATGAAATATTGTCCCTTATATAAACTTTTGACCAAGTTGGATGAAAATGCAATTAACTTTCAGCCGTGTGAGTGTGAGTCCTTTAGTAAACATTAACATGCTGAAATAACACTGCAATAATAGAGCTTATACTAATTATGTCACGCCATATCATCCACCCCTACAGTTAACTGAATGCAAGTGGCTATTAACACACAATTACTCCTCTCTCTCTCTCTCAGTGGTGAGGAAAATCCTGCCTTTCATTTTGCAAGGAAAAGTGATCTTATACTGTACAGCGGCGGGAGTTAAACCGGCTTCATTGGCATTTTAACGCAAAAAATCTGAAATACTGAGACAGACAGTGGATGGGAGAAACGTCAATTTTCCTGTCCTTAAAAAAGGAAATACATTTGTGTGTTTGCCAGGCGACTGGTGTCTCTCCAAAACAGTAAAAAAGCTGAGTACTTTTACAGGTTTTTTATTGAGATACTATAATTATGTTTAAAACACCCGTGGGGGTCATGTGTTTGCTGTGCGGTGAAATAGCAAGTAAAATTCGCTGAAGCTTTATATTGTGTTAAGAAAAGATATTTTTTTTTAAACATGGGATGTTAAACAGGCCGACTTAAAACGACGAGTTGTATTGAATTAGATTTGATCTGGTAAGAGGTTAGTGGTTAAGATCAACTCTATTACCTGACCCGCTGTGGAGTTTTCGAACGTGATCGATCTTAACGCGATCCAGGTCGCCCGTGTTAATGTGAGGTGAAAATGATGCTGCCAGCCCAGCACCAGCAACCACAAACGTTGCTCGTGTGCTGACAGAAAGTTGAGATTTAGAATTCAATCTGTAATTAGGAAAAACAAAGTTCAGTAAGTGATGAATTATAAGTTTGCGCAGTTTTGTCAAAGTTTCATGTCGCTGACTGTGTAATTTATTCATTTTTTCAC
Source organism: Scophthalmus maximus (assembly GCF_022379125.1). NCBI lineage: Eukaryota > Metazoa > Chordata > Actinopteri > Pleuronectiformes > Scophthalmidae > Scophthalmus > Scophthalmus maximus. Next base: position 6,960,918 of record NC_061529.1, read on the forward strand.
GAGCCAATCAGCCTCGTCATCGCTCAGTCTGTTGATTATTCAAAACTATGGTTCAGTTCAGTACAAACTAGGCCGACAGACTGAGGTGCCGCTCACAGGGGTTGAACAGCACAGGAGCCAAGTCAACTGCAACTAAAGAGTCAAACAAATATTGTTTCTGAGGCTTTCATTGACATTCATTTCAATAAGCCTATAACTAGGACAAAACAAAGGCTTCGTGGCTGAGCTGAAAATGGTCCACTGTTAAAGCCAACGGTGATCTGTCAGTGACATTGTTAATTCACTGTAGTCACCGTCCATACAATGTGTTGTTTTTAAAACTTTGATTTCCTTGGATTACACAAATGAGATGTGACAAGTTAATTAAAGAGCCAACTTTAAGAGGTAACTGACTGTTGACCCTAGCTTCCCATAGTATGGTGTACAGATATTAAAGAGGTACATCTACTTATCTACTGCTGCGTTCCATTATACCTTGGAACCTGGAGCTCAGAACTCGGGGGTTGTCGCTCCATTATAATCTCGGAACTCGGATTCACGAGTTTGATTTACGATTCAGTTGCAACTGGACCGCCGCTCCGAGTCGGAATTTCATCTGGAAAGGTCGGAGGAAATTCACCACCCCGACTCCCGAGTTGGAGCTCCGTGTTTCGAGGTAGAACTCACAAACAAAGTGAAATTATTTCCCAAGATGTTGAACCGTGACATACTTATTATTCGAAAACATATTTGAACATCCCTGAGAAATATGTATCACTGATTGAATCAAACCGCAAAGCATGCAAGCAAATTTATTAGTTGTAGTAGTAACAGACAAGTCTGTATATAGTCTATAAATAAAAACAGATAATCAGTCCCGTCTATGTCGGTGATTAAATGTGTCTCCTGTCAAACAAGACCCTGGTGAATACCGTTGTTCATCCATCTTTACCAAGTGTGCATTGTTTTCTATCTGACACAACTCAAGGTGAAATGTTCCCGTTGGCAAATTTATCCACTGCAGTGATGAGCGAGTCCTGCCAAACTGTACCGCCCCCCCCCCCTGAATGACATGTATCCCTGAACATATTTCTGGCATCCACTCACCTAACTTGATTCTACTATATTTTTTTCCAGGATGCTATTAAATATCTAGTTAGGAAATTACAGCATTGCAATTATTTTCTCTTTAATGTCCCATCAATGGTTATTTGTTTTTTTGCTTCTTCTTTTTTTTTTTTTTTTTTAGATAAAAGAGATATGAAGGAGGGAGTTTTCAAAATATCCATGCATGTAAGTGGGTGTAACTGTATAATCCCATGACAGGGACTCTAGGCTATACAGTACATGCTGCTGCATTGTGATTATCAAAATGGACTGCTTTTTACAGCAGCTGTTAGCTTCACCCTGCTTCCATCTGTGTTACCCTTTGATTTTACTGTGCAAACACTGGCTCCAAAAACACATGCCAGCGCCCAGAAATCCCACTTACCGAGCCTCAAACTGGCCGGCCGTAAGTCAACAGGTGATATCTGTGTCACATTATTTCCTGCAGTCCATGGGCAGAGCTAATGTGGCTTTGTCAGGGTAATAACAACCCTGGTAAATGAATGAATACAATTACAGCGCCACAGATTTTGAGCACTACAATGGTGATACTGCTGGGCTTCACGAAAATGGCCCACTGTGTGCTTCCATTTGGTGAATGCTTTAGTGCTCATGGACATCAGAGGCGTATTACGGCACAAAACCATTATACACTTCTACATGGTTCCTCCAGCTCCATAAACCAGCGTCGTCCTTCCCCTCGAGCAAATATTTAGAAACAGCCTCTGAACTGCCAGTCTCACCCACACTCCCTAGGATCAGGAATTTTCCATGGAGCCGAGTAAAAAACGGAAATTCACAATGACATTCGGGCTAATCCACACACCCACCTTGCCTCATTCTGCTCGGGCGGTCTAAAAAAAACCTGGTACACTAAATGTGCTGAAGTGAGAGGAGGCAGAATGAAAAAAAAAATGTAATACCTTGGGTTCGGCCCTTATCAGTTTCATTGTGTACAGCAACCAGCCACATAATGCCGCAGTTAAATGTGTGAGGTAAGGGCAAACACAAACAGTGAATTTAATACATACTGTGCAGTCTAAGCATGCTCAAAAAACTTGAGGGGGTTCAGCTTTCCCCAGTTTAGCTAGTGATTTATTAAGGCCACTTATGCAAATCGAGACAATTGCAATTTTCCAATTAGAATACCTGAGGCACAGCCACAGTCCCACATGCCACAGCGGAGCTCTCAAAACAACAGACGACGCAGATGATGGAGAAAACTGCAGCTGTGCCAGAGAGCAGGAGATCATGGGCTGCCAGGAGCTTTAAATGTAGGCATGTCTTCCGCCAAGAATTCAGCTCGTTTTGTTTATTTCATCAAGCTGTGATAATACGGCGTCTTGGAAATGACATTTGAAATAAATATCGGGAGATCCAAATCAATATTTTCCATTTAAAGCTCCGCCACGGTCACTCGACAAAATGCATTTTGGCTCGTGCCAGGTGTCTGACTCGTTCACACAAGCGCAGGTTGGGACCCAATCCGCACTGATACCACCCAGGTCACTCATTAAGTACAGTTTTAGGTTTGCACCGACCTGTACCAGTCCGGTTAGGTGCTCCAGCACGCCCTCCGTGGGAAGCTGCAGAAAGTGATTGTTTCTCAGATTGAGGCGAGCCAGATTAACGCCTGAAAAAACACCAAGAGGGAGGCTCCGCAGCAAGTTGGCATTGAGGAACAGCAGCTGGAGGGACGGCATGGAGTCGAATGTCCCAGGATCTACCTCACGGATCTCATTGTACTCAAAATAAAGGTACCTAAAATTAGGGAGAGGACAGTGTTACAGCATATATCAACTGAAGACAGGCTCTGGAAATAGGAGGATCAATTGTACATTGTTATGTTCAAAGGATCTATCACTGCATAAAATTACATGAAGCCAATAAAGTAATCCGTTAATCTGTCTTTGTCTTGACTTCGAACAAAAACATTGTTTTTGACTCTTGATTAGGGAGCACAGTGTGAATCCATGAATCATCTTATTTTTTAAATATTCTGCAGGTAATGTACCTTCTCTTGCACCACAGCATGCTAATTACATCAAGTCATAACAGAGTTTTGATTTAATCTGCACCTTCCCTGTTCACAGCTGATTAGATGATCAGTATCAAATGATATTTTGTAATTTTACACTGATGACTACTTACAACTGCCTTGGCATGCCCTGATCATCATGTTAAATTTAAAATACTTTGCATTTTTAAAGTGTTTTTCAATACGGAAGTCAGCGGAGGCCCACTCGGCCTAGAGTCACTAACAAAGGCTAACGAGAGGTTAAGAGGAAAACTTTTTGGATTTCCTGAGAGGATCTTTATTATTGATTAATAGTCAAAAATGAACAGTGCTCTGGATTTTCCGAAACTTTTCTTGAAATATAGAGACAATGGAGCTGAAAACTAAAGGGAAAAAAATGTTCTGAATGTGTAAGTGTTGTGGCACAAATGATCTAACGCCACAATGTTTAATTCCCTGAATAATTACAATTACTGACTGTAGATATTAGCAGTATACATTACTTGTGGAGGCATTTTCTTTGTCGGCTTAATCTGACAATGATACATATGCATAATTCTGATGGGTTTTTTTTTTTTTAAATAAGCATTTTTTTTCAAAATACAAATTCCTGGCATCCTCCAGACGTCTCACTGCCTTATCATCACCTCTGTATGCAAAGACGGAAAAAAAACATTCATTTTCACGTTGTCACTCACACCAGGCTCACACTTCAACTGAATCAGGCAGTGTGACTAGCAAATGACTATCCTGGAAGAGAATGGGCACCTTTTCATTTCAATCAAACTCCAGCATAATGGTAATCACAGTGTTCTGCTCTTGTGTTATGCCGGCACTACGGTGAAATTAATTTCCACACACTTATAAACAAATAATAGCTTCACTGACATGTGGTTTCAGTTTATGAATTTATTTGAAGTGCAGTGAAGGTCAAGTGCTTGAAATGCTGCGAGTGATCCAAACGCAAACCCCCCCCCCCAAACCTCCTACCTCAGATTCTGCAGCCCAAGGAACACGTGGGGGCTGAGCCTCTCCAGGTTGTTGCTATTCAGGTAGAGGCTCCTCAGGCTCGTCAGGCTGGAGAAGGCCCCCTCCTGGAGGTAGGAGATGCGGTTGTTCCCCAGGTGAAGCAGGTCGAGACTGGAGAAATTCCAGAAGTCTGTGCGGTAGATCCTCTGAATTAAATTTCCACTCAGGTAGAGCTTGCGGCCGTTGAGGGGCCGAGGTGTGAGCTGCGACACGTTGAGGAAGCCGCTCTCCTTGCAGTTGACAGTCAGGCCCAGGTCTGTGATGTGCAGGTTGCAAGTGCAGCCCAGGGGACAGATGATGGGGATGGGGGGTCGTGTTTGGTAGCCGGCCACGGGGGGATTCTGGTTTGGCATCAGACTGCGAGGAGTGGGGGATATTCTAGAAGGCCGAGGCTTTTTAGTCGGCCTCAGGTGCCTCTCTCTGTCTTTACGCTCTGCTGAGGAAGAGGACGACGACGTGGAGGAGGTGTGAGTGTTTTGGCGGGAGCCGTGCACCATAGAGGAGGGTTTAGTCGGCCGGACTCGCCCAGGGTGGGAGTTGGGCTTAGAGTGAGGAGGCAAATTTTGAGGCTGGGATCCTGCCGAGGAACCAGCCCCCTCCGTTTGTAGCTCTTTATCCGGCAGGTCGGCACACAGCTCCTTCCTGGGAATTTCCCTAAGGTCCTTGCCGTGAAGGTGGAAGGGGTATTCGCAAGTAACGTCCCCGACGACAGCCGTGTACGGGATCTGACCCAGCCACTGCTGTAGCTGCACGGCCTCACAGCCACAGTTCCATGGATTTTCCTCCAGCTGTAGCTCCATCAGGGAGCGACCAACGTACTCCAGGGTCCCAGCGTATGCCAGGCTCTTCAGACGGTTCCCCCGCAGGTCCAGATGAGTCAGAGACACAGATCTGGAGCAGCAGGAGGGGGATAGTAACATGGGTTAGATGAAAGGACAATGTGATAGTAAGAGAAAACACAGATTCGCACATTCCATTGCGGAGGAATCGGCTGTTTTTAATCTGATGATTAATCCGTCTTTTATCAAAATTAAATAATATGACAAAGAAACTTTAACTCAACAACTGAACAGACCATCTGTGGCAGACATGATTTATCAGTCGCAGCATTATTCAAAGGCTTTGCCAAAAACCTGAACAGATGAGCAGGCAAGACAGGGATCAGGTTGTCATTGAGGATGAGAACTCGGAGTTTGTAGAGGAACCTCAGAGCGCCACTGTCGATTCGTTTGATCACATTGTAGTCGGCCTGATGATAGGGAAGAGAAAATGTGATGAACATATAATTGCTGCACCTGCTAACCACTGACCGTTTCTGTCACAGCTACCTATTAAAATCTCATGCACTCTGTCAATAATCCTATCAGTCATGGATAGCCGTCCCGAGGCCTACCTGGAGGTATTCCAGAGCCTCTAATCCAGCGAAGGTGTCATTTCTGAAGACCTCCAGCTTGTTCTCGTGGAGGTACAGGCGTCTTAGTTTGGCCAGCCCCTGGAAAGCCCCCACTCGGATGTCCTGGAGTGCATTGTTGCCGAGGTTTATCGACACTGCGTTGCCAAGGTGCTGAAACCCGTTGCTATAGAGACGCCTCAGAGAGTTCCTTTGGAGGTTGAGTTTGAAAGGGCGGACCCACGACTGTGACACCTGAGTGATTAATTAGAGGTCTGATTAGTTATCTTATTCATTTCATGAATTTAACGATTAAAAACACCCATAAGTCACGTTAAAGGCAGGATATTAGACTTGGAGAGTATGTTAATGAGGTAAATGTAATTACGTGCAGTGCAATTCTGTGTGCACATAACAGAACGATAGGGTGATACCTGGGTGACATTTGTGAAGCCCCGCCCATCACAGTGCACGTGGAGCACGCCCTCTTTGACCTCGCACGTGCACGGCTCGAAGCACGGCTCGTCCACCTCCTCCTCAGAGTTGTCTACCAGAGGGGTGTGTGTGGAGGTGGGGGTGGGGGTGTGCGACGCCCAGGACAGACACACACACCCCAGGGCCACTGCAAGAGTGACCCACTGCATCCTCCGGCTTCTCCTTCTCAGCTCAGCAGCCATGGGCTAAAGCCCGACATTGGCCCCTTCACTGCACTGCATAGCATAGCACAGCACACGCAGCGCACACGCACACGCACACACACACACACACACACACACACGGTTAAAAGAGGGCAAACAGCCACAGGGGCAACAGCAAAAGTCAGGTCAGGATGAATCAGACTGATGATGCATCACAAGCATACCGAAGCAGTCGGAAACTAAAAGTTAAATCGCTCGGACTGGAGTGCCACAGGGAAAGAATTACGTTGCATTAGAATAATGATGTATAAGGCCAACTGGAGGTCAAACTACGCAATGATATGATCGGAACCGTGGTAAGAATGCATGAGATGTATTAAGCAACAAGAAAACACAAGGCTTTGGAATCACAACCCCCCCCCCCCCCCCCCCCCCCCCCAAAAAAAAGAATTACCGATTCAAAAACAACAAGCAGGACAGTCTGCTGCCAAAATGTTATGGAGAGAAAATAGTCTCATAAAGGTCACAAATGTGCAACACATGATCTACAAGAGAAAGATAAGAGTTACAAATGCGTTTGTGCGTAACTTCTCACAAATGCGTGTTCAAATCCACACACGCATACGAAATAATCCATGCACACGTAACTTTAAAGATCTAATAATGTTCGCTTTTCAACTGCTTCCTGTGAGTATATTCCACAAATCTAACATATCTGGTTTATATATGATATGCTACTGCTGGGGCGTGCACTTCTGCTCTAACAGCCAGTCAAGGCAAAAGGCAGATGCCGGTGTGTCTGCTAGAGAACGTCATGGCAGGACATCCCGGTGGTTTGTCCTCTGGAGTCCACATGCGCCAGTAAGCTGATTCGTGTGTATCCGACGATCTGTGCACACGCATTTCACAATCTGTAAGTGAAAACAACTAAGGTCACACGTGTTTTTAGACATCTGTACTCACAGCAAGCAGTTGGCAAGCAAACCTTAGTAGATCTGTAAAGTTACGTGTGCACGAATTGCTTCGTACGCGTGTGTGGATTTGAACACGCATTTGTGAGAACCCAAAGTTACGCACAAATGGTTGTACGCATTTGTAACTCTTATCTTTCGCTTGTAGATCACGTGTTACACATTTGTGACCTTTATGAGACCAGTTTCTTTTGCTCTTAAATTAGATATTCGAATACTGACATTGAAAATGCAAAACAAAGGCAAACACGTGGGATGGTTCACCTGTGAATCACATTTTATAATTTATCAGAGTGGCTTTTTGGACGAGTTGGGGGGGGGGGTGCTTGATATGAATATATTCATCTGCATTCTCAAATGCCTGGTGAAGCCGAAATGTCACGCACGTGTTGTTTTAATGTATGCAATATGAATATGGGCAAATTCAAATCAGACTCATAATGCTCCTGTCTAATGAACTGCTCCATTTAATAAGATGAATGGCAATCAGACAACAGAGGGCTGAGGCACAAGATACCCCGATCTTATAAATCAGCAGAACATGTGAGGTTATCAGCAGCCATCGAGTCCTGTCACAATCATTGTTGTGATAATGACAGTGGAGTGAAAGCGTCGCCGCAAATCAAAACTCTTCAGCATTTTCAAAAGGGGGCTGATGTGACGGCAGTGCAGTGATGAGCAGGAACGTGAACCGACGGCGATGATGGTGGGCAATGATGAGGACGCTCACGAGAGTGGCACTGCAATAACAAGAGACAGCGAACAGAGTTGCAGTCGTCCGGGAAACAAAAAAAGGAAAAACAGCTTAGATGCGAGTCTTGCATGGGGAAATTTCCTCTCAAGTCTTAATGAGATCTAAATTGGATAAAGCATCTCGACCTGCTCGCACAGTGTTGAACACTGCCACGCGAAAATGCAATAATGATCACGATGGTATGGTGGCTGTAATCATACAGCAATAATCTAGCATCAGCGAGTTAGACAAGGAGGCAGCAGTGAAAACATCACCGCCCGGGAGAGAGGAAGAGCAATCACAGAGATGATTATGACGGGTGGGGGGGGGGGGGGGGGGGGGGGGGGAGATGAAGGCAGAGGTGGAAGCGAGCGGAGGAGGAGGAGGAGGAGGAAAAATGGAAGCAGGGCAAAGGAATGGAGCAGGAGAGACAGACAGATAAAGGAAGAGTAATGGGCACAGGGTAGGTACGAAAGGAAGAGGAAACGGGCGAGCTGGGAGAGAGGAGTGGGATTGCATAAGCAGTAAGAAGTCAGTCAAGGCTGCCACTCAGGAACGAGAGCTCACAGTGAGACCGCTGAAATCTGATATTGATTACATCAAAGCCCTCCTCTCGCCCTGCACACAGTGTACGCCTTGCCTCACAGAAAAACAAGGGCTGGAGCCAAGTTATATGCGTGTGTGTGCTGACAAACTATGTGAGAGAGGTCAAACCGTATCCAGAAAGTACCCTTTTACAGCCTGCCAAGCACAGGAACAAGTAGACACGTGTGTGTGTATGTGTGTGTGTGGGTGTGTGTGTGTGTGTGTGTGTATGTGTGTGTGTGTGTGTGATTTCGTAACAAACCAGTGTGATGCTGCAATACTTTGTTGGAAAATCCTACATTTAAGAACGTGTTATCGCCCAGCAAGACACGGTGAGTTCACCCATTTATCAAAGTGTTCGGAGCACGGTCGCTTCACAACACAGGACATCTAGGCCAACATGCTCAATAAAGTTTGACAAATTGGAATACAATACCAAATACCGCCCATTCGGTGTCCCAGTGGATTGCCGTTTTCATGCAAGAGATGCACTGTTTATCGCTGGGCCTGAAGCCCCCCCCCCCACCCTCCATACAGAGGAGATCAATACTGAGTCCAGATAGACCACTGGGATCCCTCCTGTTAGATTCTGCTTTGTGGGAACGGCCGACTCTCCTTAACAAGAAGAAACACAGTCAATGGTCAAGCCTCTTTCTTTTTCCCCAATCAGCCAAGTGGACTAGTCAGCAGTCGGCATAGCTGTGCATCATTACGTGAACAAGTATGGAAAGGACTTGTGTGTGTGTCGACTGCTGACAGCGCAGCAGAATTCAAATCCATTTATCCATCCGTCTATCTGACTGTCTTGTGTCTTCATGTCCATCTGAAATCAGGCCTGACACAGGTGTGGCTTTCCCTCCCTGTATCTTTCTGGAGTCCCTCTCTGACTCCGAGTTTTTTCCTCTTCTCCTTCTTCTATTTCTTCTTCTTCCCTCTCTCCTCTAGACCTGCACGCACTGACGCAAGCGGACCACAGATGACGGTCACTGCTTCATTCTTCCCCCACCCGTATTATTCATGTCACATAATGCCAGTGTCTACCTCTCCGTCCTCTCTCTTGTCCGTCCGAATACACAGCACAAGCCTCACGCTGGCTTTTACATGGGCCCCTGCTCCCAGCACAGACCCGCACTATCAGGCGAGCAGCAGCATCCCTGATCAAACGAACGGGGGGCTATCAGCCTGGATAGACCCCGCAGCCCCTCCGAGAAAATCAATTAGCCCCCTCGACATTACAGCAGACAAATTGTCATAGTTTAGCAGAATTAAAGCATGACCAATTGAACAGTCTAGTCATTAACAGAGACCTATTAAAGACATTTACCAGGCTATGTATGGAAATCCTTGGCAGAGTAAGGCAATCCAATTGCATTCCCCATTGTCTGTCTCTCCCCACCAGCCTCTCTGATCCACACAGCGACGCTTAGCAGGGCAGGGATGCGGGTAATACTCACTCAGTCCGCCGCCAAAGAATTAGGGAACGACCGAGAAAACACTTTAGAGGCTGACTGTCGACATGTCGTTCACGTTCAGCCGCACTCTCTCTCTCCCTCTCTCTCTCTCCCTCTCTCTCTCTCTCTCTCTCCCTCTCTCTCTCTCTCTCCCTCTCCCTCCCTCTCTCTCTCTCCCTCCTGTAGCGGCCGAGGCGGATGGGGAGTGAGGGAGGGAGGGGGGACCAGAGCAAGAGGGGGGACGTGATAAGACTGCAATGAGGTGGAGGATAGAAACCAAGGGGGGGAGAGAGGGAGAGGGAGAGAGAGAGAGAGAGAGAGAGAGAGAGAGAGAGAGAGAGATTGGCTTTAGGATGCAGGTCCGCTTCTCCACAGTGCAGCCCGTGGGAGCTGCGGCACCAGACCGCCGGATAGGCGCGCGATGCGCGCGACTTGTAGCCTGCGTAACGACGGAGAATCCTCTCTCCTCACCTCGAACACAACCGGGGTAAATCGCAGAGGAAGAGGAAGAAGAAGAAGAAGAAGAAACAAAGGCGGGGAGACGACGGAGGAGCCCGCAATTCATCACGCAATAACCCGGCGCGCAACTGCTCGCTTGACGCGCGCGCAGCGGTGAGATCCTGCTCACCGGAGGAGCCGGTCAGGTCCGTCATCAACACATGACAGACGGGTGACACGACAGAGTCGCAGACAACACCCTGCCCCATGATAAACTTTCTCCTCACGTTGCCCGCGTGTGTGCAGTCTGGTGAGGAATGCCGCGACTGTTCAGCTGCACCGGCAATAATTTATAATCCCATTAGTTTATTCATCTCCCCTCTTGCCCTTAAACGCCGACGGATTTCGTGAAACCGGTGCGTGTTACCATGGCGACTCGTGCCAGCTGGATTCGTCGCGCACATAACCCCCTCCCACACACACACACACACACACTTCTCGCGCGCACGAGCACTGCACATAGCATCAGTCGGGTACAACTGTGGTGACTTTCAGGGGGGGGGTACATCAAAACACAAGTCTTGCCAAATGGGGGCGGTGGGCGCAACAGATGCCGCCGCGGAGATTGCGAGCAATGAAGCCCGTCACCCACCACCAACACCGAGTTCAGCCTCCTACACCGGCTCACCACAGGAGGCTGCTGCCCCATCAATACTCCGCTTTAAGAGACAGGTAGGCCCCTTGTGAAGCCCCCCCCCCCCGCCCATCAAGGACACTGGGGGTGCCATGGTGTTGAAAACAAGCATCCACCGGCGTTCAAATAACAGTCAACCGGTTTCACGGCTATAGGAAAAGATTTAATAACCACATGTCTTCCACATTACTGGGCCCAAAGTTCAATTTTCAGTTCAATTTCACATTGATTTCAGCGTGCATTAAGGCGAATCACCTTGAGGAAATGGAGAGAGAGAGGTGCATCCCTGCCTCGGCACAACGCTCCTCTCCTCTTCCTCTCCCCACAGCAGCGGAGGGGGGAAAGCTCTCCCCGGAGATTCCTATCAGAAACAGTAAGAGAGACGGTTCCAGTAATATCAGGGAGATGTGGATGATGGTTATAGATTTCAGGGCTCTCAGGTGCATTAGGCTGTATTACAGCTTCCCCACAAGGCTACTTAATGCCATCTCGCAGTGGAAACAGGCTTGGCGGATGCAGGGGCATACATGCACAGTCATGTGATTGCACGCATTTTTTGCTTACGCGTGCATTAAAGTCGACTACACCATGCGAGGGCTGCAGCTGACGTACACACAAATACGGTTCAGCGATGCATGGGTTTTGGTGACGACGACATATTATTTCCTAAGTTTGTGATTTGTGATGCCACATCTATGGCAGGGGGGGTATATGTGAGCCCGGACCTGAGGCCATGTCTTCTACCGCGGAGAGCAACACTGGCCATTACGGAGAATCTGGGGAGGAAAAAATCCACCCACTTTCCTCACCACGGTGCCGCCATTGAACCGTGGAGGCTCCCTAAATTAAGAAAACAAACGGAGAGGAACTGAGGGAAGATGGTTATCAGGCACCATTAGATACCTGCGTGTCTGTTCTCCAGGGGCAGGAGTCGCTCTGAGCACATAAAGCACTTTTTTTGGAGCGTTGACGGGGCCTCTAAAGTGGGGGATCTATTTATACTGGCCTAGTGCTGTCTGTGGAGCTGTCCAGCGTGGAAACGGATGGGGATTCATGCTGTTTCATTTCAGCCACTTCCCCTTTCTTCCTCCTCCGCTTTCTCCTTTTTCCAAAGCCTTTTTCTTTCTCCCACCTGAATTATTTCTGTTAGATCATACTCAGATTCCTTCTATTCCGCTCCCCTCTTTCTTCCCCTTCTCTCTCTCTCTCCTTTCTTTATTTTCTTACTTTGATTCTCCCGTGGGCTCCTGTCAATTCGGACTGGTTTGCATGCCATTCTCTCCTTGATTCCCTCTCTTTTGTTTTCCTCTGCCTGCTCCCTCTCTCCTCCCCTCCGTTGTAGACATATTGCAGGAAGTGGTCATCCCATTTTCGCAGCACTCTCCAATTATCCATTCGTTCACAGGAGATCTATTGGGACTGGCTCGCATGCATGAATGAACACACACTCAAGACTCGAGGACAAGCAGACACACTGACAAGAGTAAGATCGCGGCTCCTTCCACTCCCTTGCCAATCCACGGGTCAGAAAATCTCCTTAAAGCTGAGCGTTTGTTCACATACCATTGCATTGTCCCTTAGTTTGTGTTTTGGTTTCTTTGGGGGACCGCACGGCCCCCAGTCTCTAGTTACTCAGAGGGATGAGGCAATCAGAGAAGCAGTACTATGTGCACCGTGGGGAGTAGTAAAAACAGAGGGAGAGAAGGAGCAAAAGGGAAGAAACAGCCCGGTTGCGGGAGTAAGAGAGAAAGGGAAACAATGGGCAGTGGGAATTAAGAGGATTGTGAGTGAGGGCTGGTTGAGATGTGTGTGGTGATGGGAGAGAAGCAAACAGATAGAGGGGTTAGATGTGGGGGAAGAGCGGGGTGGGGCAGGTAGTTCTGTCATTAACTCCAGATTAAAGCAGAGGGCAACTCCAGAGGACTCACCTCTGATTCACGCAGTGGTACTGCAGGCAAGGACAAGCCTCCCGGGAGACATGAAGCACAAACACTCAGGCACACGCACACATGGCGAAAAACACAGAAGTGATTCACACGATTACCCGAAGGCTCATAAAAACACTCACATTCATGTATATATAGGCATATAACACCCCCTCCTCATTTAGCATAACTACACACTAGATACACTGTGACTCACCTGAACATGACTCCCACACACATGCCACATAGAGCCGCCATGCAACATGCACGCGCACACACGCACACATCATTGAACTAATTAATCAAATCTCCTGTTTTAATTAGGATTCAGATCAGTTGCTATGGGAACCTTGCCCCCTTGATATCTTATGGTAAAGACTGTCGTTGCTGCCACTGCTGTCTCCACCGACTCGACAGGAAGCTGACTGTGGAGACTGAAGGGCACAAATCCATATTACCGACAGTGATTAAGCTGACTGCTCTCCACATTGTGTTTTCATGCAGGCCGTTTTTATTTTTCTGGAGGCCCGAGGTGGCCGAACTGAGCTTCAACTTGGGTCCGGTCCTAGAGAGAGGCACAAAAGTGGAAAAGATGGGGAATTATGATGTCTCACGTTGCAGCCGCACATATTACAATATGCCTTGCCATGAAAAAGGCCATATGTGTGCTGGCATTAAATGTTTGCACAAACACGGGCCGGCCATTTTTTGCTTTGGAAGTTTCCATGTGGCTAATTCACTGCTTTTGCCTGGTGCTCGAAGTTTAGCAATGAAAATATCATTCACAGTGTTTTCACAAGGGCTCCATTAGTGATCAATAGTTTATGTTTGGGACTACCAGCTCAGTGCTTTCACTTTCGGTCTGAACGCTTTAAAGCAAGTTATAAAATCAATATGCAAACTTTTCTGTTCATTTCAATCAGGCAGTAGGAAATATTTACACAGCGGCTCACAACCAAGCTCTATTTTAAGCATTTCTGGAGGTTTTAGTGTTAATACAGTTTCATCTCGCACACGCTGATAGACGCGCTTATCTCAGAAGGGCGAGGATGAAACGGCTCAAGCTGTAGTGGAACCAACGCCGCCGTCATCTTTCCCAGAGAGTGTATTAATATCAGCTCAGGTGAAGGCTGGACTTGATGAATTCGAGGAGGAGAGGATGCCAAGTTAAGCCATTAGGATACAGGAACTCAGGCGTGTGTCTGGCTCGCCGGTTGTCATGGCTGCGGTGTTTATCACCTCTTTCTGCCGACAGAAGCCCAGGGGCAAATCAGATTGGCTCCGGACAGAGCGACACACAGAGAGGGAGAGCTGGTGAGTGAGGGGGAGGACATATTGGCACAGCGGAGGGGTGAAATGCCAACACGCTGCAGAGGGGAGGCTGAGGAAGGGCATTAGGCAAAATGTCAATGTGGCTTATTCATGATACGTTTTTGGGGTTTTTGGACCATTTGATCCGTGGTGAGGGTCAGGATTTTCGATATAACTGATATTAGTCAATTTGAATCAGTAAATCTTCACTTCAAATCTTCCTTGAGTTTCTTTTTCATCCTTTGAACGCCATTTCAATTCCATGATAACAAGACACACATTGGATTATGAGTCTACAGCAGGAAGGATCCAAATGTTGGACCATTGTCAAAAATCAGGTGTAAAAAAAAAAAAAAAATTCCCAACATCCCTCGCGGCCTGTGTCTGCCACCTAGCGGGGCCTAAACCAATCATCTCAGTCTGCCGCCGTGTACAGGTGCATTAACAGACGTGGGTGGGGGCAATTTTCACGGAGCTCAGTAGCGGCTGTCATGCGCCTGCAGCTGCCAGTAGCAGTTCACATCCACTTTCCACTCTGACCAGCCTAAGGAGGAGATTTAAAAACATAAACGACCCGCTATCATGACATTTACCGGTTATGACAAGCGTCGGGCTGTGGACACTCTCCGGTTAGCAGTCTGTTAGCCATTAGCGTCGCGAGCAGACGGCGGGCAGCTGCTGGTTACATCCAGGTGTCTATATCTACTTGTCACCGCCGGTTTCCACCACTTCCCTGCAGCCTCTCGACCTCTCAGCCTCCTGCTGCTGTTGCTGAGACTGTAAACCACCGCTCCTGAGTGACACAAGCGACCATGTGCTCAGGCAGAAGCCGCGCCCCCCCTTCGTTTCCCGGAGCCAATCAGAGGTCGCGATAAGCGCGGAGGGGATTCCTCTCAGCGAATCACAGCGCGTCTTGCTGCGGGGACACTCGCTCTCGCACACGCTGAGGAGGCCCTTCTGCTGGGAGCGGGGAGGAAGGTATGGGTGTTGTACTTGTACTTCTACTACAACTACTACTACTACACAAACCAAAAATGTATTTAGCTCCGCTTCGGTTTTAGCTTTAGCTAGCACGTCTACAGTACCCGAGTTAGCGAAATGCTAATTTTAAAGGATACTTGTAATATGTTGGGATAACATTCTACTTCTAGCCGGTAGCTGCCATTATTGTTTACTATTGTGTGTGTAAAGGGAACCGGTGTCGTTTCCTCCGACGTCTTTGTTTCTATTGTGTGTGTGTGTGTGTGTGTGTGTGTGTGTGTGTGTGTGTGTGTGTGTGTGTGTGTGTGTGTGTGTGTGTGTGTACTGTGCCTGAGTATGAGGGGTTCAGGATTTGGTCGGGGTCGTGTTTTAGCTGACAACCAGCTGAATAGGGCGAAACCACCAGACAGCCCCTGTGAATAGCTGTATTGTGGCCGCTGGCTGGTGTGTGTGTGTGTGTGTGTGTGTGTGTGTGTGTGTGTGTGTGTGTGTGTGTGTGTGTGTGTGTGTGTGTGTGTGTGCGCGACAGCTCAGGCCTCTGTGCCATACAGAGAGTTGCCCCCCCTTCTCTCTCCCCACTGGGTTTCTGGTCTTTCTTTCATTTTCTCCATCCTCGTCTGTCTGTCTGCCCCTCGCCAGGGAGGCTGTACATCATCGCTCTGTTCAGGCTGACACGGTGCGTCGCCGTGCTGAAGAGTAAATTACCGCTGACAGCGAGCTGTCCCGTTGTTTACGGTCGCGCCTTGCCGCCGTCAGCACGCATTGCCAAAGCCTCGTCATCTGGTCTGCCGAGGATGCCGCAGGCGAACAAGTCCAGGAACGCCGCCCCGGCGTCTGACTCCTCAGGCTCGGCCCAAGCCGGAGCCACCGCCGCCGAAGATCCAGAGCCGGTGTCCCGGGAGGTGAGCCAGGCTGTGGATGGAGGAGGAGGAGGAGAGGACAATGTTGGAGACAGCGACATCATCAAGTCCCCCAGTGACCCCAAACAGTACAGGTAGATATTGCACAAGAATAATATCCACTAAAAGTTTAATGCTACATGTTTTTTTTATTTTAAATTATGCATCATTTTATTGTCTTGTTACAGGAGTCATGTCCTCCTATTTAATTTCTAGCTCTCCATCATGTTATTAATATCCCCTCACGTGCAACAATATCCACCAGAGGATACTATTTTCTGTGTTTGTGAAAGTGAAAGTGCAGAGAAGGAAAAAAAAAAAAGACCCAGATCCACTAACCCAGATCCCAAAATGATCCAGGGCCTCTCTTTTCCAGCTGAATCAGTGCAGCGTTATTGAAGTTTGATGATGACGATTTCACGCTATAAGCACACACCAGAGCCTCGGGCCTCCGTGGGGCATACACAGAAACATTTTCTGTGAGAAAACAAAGCAAGAGAGAGTCTCGCAGGGCGTAAGAGGCAGTCGGGGGGGGAAAAAGAGACGTTTGATTTAACAGCCCGTTGAAAGTAAGAACAATGAAAGCTGTAAAACATGGTGGTGCAATACTGTTTCTCAAAGCTCCCTGTGCTGTTTTCACCTTTGACTTTTCTCCATTCAGGTACATTGTGTTGGAGAACGGACTGCGTGCTCTGCTCATTTCAGACTACAATGGACCGGCAGCGTCCGAAGATGAGGACTCGGAGGGAGAAGATGAAGGTGAAGGAGAAGACGACGACGAGGAGGAGGATGAATCTGGAGACGAAACAGAAGACGAGTCTGAGGAAGACGACGACGATGACAAGGGCAGTGACGAAGATGACGACAATGAGGGGAAAAAGAAGAAAGGAAATGCAGAGAAACAGGTAAACGTTTGAGAGCAGAATATATGAGACGCCCCCTTATAAGGAGGTATCCCCCGAAAGTTAACATACAGAACCTTAGTCTCAAATGTTCCACATATTGACTATGGAGGCCATGTGAAGTGATAACTATTTCTGCAGATTTTGCATGTCATTCAATACAACAGTGTGGGTCATTTGTGTGATTTCTAATACAGTAGTTGTTTAGACGACAGCGGCTGATAATAGATATCAGGCTCTAGCTACAAATGCAATGCATGTTGTTATCAATAGATTTGTTGGCTTTGGTGTTTTTATGGGCCTTGTGGAATATCTCCAGGCTCTTCTCATCACTAGACACAGACATGACTAGATTTCCTGTGTGTGTGTGTGTGTGTGTGTGTGTGTGTGTGTGTGTGTGTGTGTGTGTGTGTGTGTGTGTGTGTGTGTGTGTGTGTGTGTGTGTGTGTGTGTGTGTGTGTGTGTGTGTGTGTGTGTGTGTGTGTGTGTGTGTGTGTGTGTGTGTGTGTGTTTCAGTCTGCAGCTGCGCTGTGTGTTGGAGTGGGCAGCTTCAGTGACCCCGGTGACCTCCCCGGCCTTGCCCACTTTCTCGAACACAGTAAGTAATTAACCAGAGAGATTTTGGTTGTTTCTTTTGAAAAAGTATTTCTCATCCTTTGTTCAATTAAAGTGTTTATTCATCCTCAGATCCACTGTCAGTAGTCAATGTACTGTGTTGTTTAATGTACAACCAATGTAAATAATTGCTGTTATTCAGTGTGCTCACTTAGCCTCCTTTGTCTACTCATTCGTCACTCAATAATGTCTGACATTACCTAAAATACCCTTCTCCTCGCACCAGATTAACCCCACTTTGGAGCCGGGGGGCAAAAATTTGCGTTCAGGCTCCTTTTGACCCACTTTTCTCTTCTGCTCCCTTTGCATCTGACCAATCACCTCCAAAGACCCATGTAGTTCACACTGAAGTCTACACAACCAGCGGCACCTGCAGAGCATTTGTTATACTTGAGTTTTGCTCTTGGATTTTATGAATATGCTCCTTGTAATCACAATAATTACCTGAAAAAGTTTGACTCTGGCTCCCTGTATGATAGAAGGCCCTGGGATGATTGGCCACAAGGTCCTCAACATTTCAGTTAATGTTGGGCCTTGGTGGTGTATGTTTCAAAGATTTGGAGTGCAAACAAAAAGAATTATTGTCTATCAACCAAATGACACACACTGGGGCTTTCAGGGCCCCTGAGAGGTCTTACTTTGCCTGACTGATACTCCAACCTCCCTTCCCCTGACACAGAAGAGGCAGGAAATCTGTGTGTTTAGTGTTTGCAAAATGGTACAAGATTGTTTTTCCTTTCGATTAATGGCAAAACATGTCCCTGTGAGTTCTGAATTGCAGTCCACTCGCTGCTGCTGTCAGCGGAGATGTTGTTATATTTGTTTCCCTTCCTGATGTGACAGTTGAAAATTGTTCCGTCTGTAAGGAAACCCTTGTTAATTCTCACCCTCTGTCATTAAAACTGCTTCCAAATGTTCACAGCAGTATTTAGAGCTGTGTGAAGAGCTATATCTGGAATAAAAAAGACAAAAAACAACAGCTATGAAGTTCTGTCGTGGCTCACATAGAAATACAACACAAAAAGGTGTTTGACCAGCTGTCGACATAAATAAGAGAATCGCAATTTCAACGCACGTTACAAAGTTGGATTCTTCTCTTAAATTCCTAATACAGTAGTTTTGATTTACTGTATAGTCTCCTCACCTCTCCTCCTCTTGCTCCCACCACCTACTGTTTTTCTGCTGTGTCCCAGTGGTGTTCATGGGCAGCGAGAAGTACCCCTCAGAAAACGGCTTTGATGCTTTCCTCAAGAAGCACGGAGGGAGTGACAATGCCTCCACCGACTGCGAGAGGACCATCTTCCAGTTTGACATCCAGAGGAAAAGCTTCAAAGAGGCTCTCGACAGGTGAGGAAACATCAGAAGTGTCTTTTCTTTTTGGAGCAGCTTCTCTTAAGAAGTGGACTTCTAGAGAAACATCAGGTGATTTACAGATAAACGCAAAACACACTAATACATCTATTTTCTCCTTTATTCCCTAGTACAAAATAAACTATAAAGTGAAAACATTTACGACACGTTAAAACTGTTATTTTATACCATGCTCAAGATGATTGCTCTTTGGTCACCCTGTGGCACTTAAGCCACACCGGGGGATTGTTACACCCTTTTCTGGGTCTTACATGTCTGACTCACAGGTCAAATACAGTATATAAGATGGGGAGAAGCCACGATAAGCCTAAAAATAATCAGGAAAATCTTTAAATCATCTCTTTAACATGCTGGGAGCCAGTGTAAAGAGGTTAAAACAGGTCCACATGTCCATGTAACAGTGGTACAGCAGCTGCAATTCATGCCCAGGTCACAGACTACGGTGTAACACTGGTTTATGACGCGCACCAACAGATTGGGACAAACACTACATGTTCAATCAGTCACATCTGCTGTTGTCTGAGGTTTTGATTGGCTCGACCTGTGTCCTGTCCCAGTGGCTGGTATGTAGCCCCCTGATTATGGCGTCTCTGTCCTGTCCCCCCCTTTAGGTGGGCTCAGTTCTTCATCTGCCCCTTGATGATCCGAGACGCCATCGACAGGGAGGTGGAGGCCGTTGACAGCGGTGAGCCTCTGCATGTTTGTTTTTTTGCATTCCCTTTCTGTACCGAGAGGTTAGATTTCAGCTTTTGTGCTTGGGAGTTAAACTTTTCATCATCTTCATTGCCGTGTCCTCCTTACGCAGCTCTGTAGCACACCATCGATCGCCGCGGTTCGCCGTCGTCTTGAGTTTTTTTCTCCCCGTCTCTCCTTCTGTCTGTCAGAGTACCAGCTGGCTAAGCCTTCGGACTCCCACAGGAAGGAGATGCTGTTTGGCAGTCTGGCCAAACCTGGACACCCTATGGGCAAGTTCTGCTGGGGTGAGTTGGCAGACACAACCACTGGGACACATAAGAACACCCTTCTTAGGTTATGTTCAGCAATAATAAACAGAAACAGGAGAACCAAGACCGACGCTGAGTTTCCTTTCTTGCTCATATCCATACATTTGTAAAAAAAAAAAAAAAAAATTCTACTGTGTTTTATAGTTCTTCTGAATTGATTGCTCACTTGTGACAACACTAGGGAATGCCCAGACGCTGAAGCAGGAGCCAAAGAAGAAGAAGATCAATGTCTATAAGCGGCTGCGTGCCTTCTGGAAGAAACACTACTCTGCCCACTACATGACTCTGGCTGTGCAGTCAAAAGGTTTGGAAAATCTGCCCCGTTCACTATTATGTCATTAACACGTCAATTAGTAGATTGAAAGAAACTTAACAGATTTTTATTAATTTTACACACCAAATGAAATGATTAAATGAACAAGCAATCTGAAGATTAATCAGCAATCAACCCAACCATTAGTCTCAACTCTAATAAGGATTCAGTTTAGCCGACTGTGGATAATCTTTCCTGAATCAACTCAAATTGATTTATTTCTCGAAACAACAGTGCACAAAATATCTAACATGGTTTATTTTTGTCACAGAAAATATCACAGGGATAATTAACTACTTCATTAAAGTTAAATAATAGTGTTGACATTTGCGCTGAAAAATCTGCCTCATGTTCCACGAAAGTCTGATTCTCTCACATAAAAAAAGGATCAAACAGTGAGAAGTGATGCAAGTGATGACTGAGTGCTTTAAAACAACAATAGTATACAACCAACATGTCATTGGGAAATTGACAAGGTATTCGAACACAAATGAATGAAATTAAGTTTAGAATAATTCTTAAAACTTGAGAATTTTTTTCTGACCTCTGGTGGTTCAACTTGTCACCTTGCCTCAGTGACGCCCAGGTATAGGTACAACAGCGCTCGCTTCTGACCACACCCATCAGTGTCTTTTTGGGTTTTTTTATGTGGCAAGCGATAAATCATTTGGGCTCTAGAATAAGGCGGAGATCTACAGGGTAAAGAAGTCAATATCTGGATTAGGCCTTTTAAGGACAAAATGCAGTCAAAGCTTGAGGGCAACACCACAGTTGCCCTCTACAAACCCTCTGCATTGCACCGAATTCTCCCCCAGGGTCTTCGACCGCCACAATTATTAAGGCACACTTGAACTTTACTTTACCCTCCTTCACTTGTCCTTTAGAGAAGCTGGACACTCTGGAGGAGTGGGTGAGAGAGATCTTCAGCAAGGTGCCTAACAAGTGAGTATAGAGGAAGAGACTCTCAGACACCGCGATGAGGTGCCAGTGTGATAATAGATTGAGTCTGAATATCCTTTTGAGACTTTGCTCGAATGTAAATGTCAAGCCTGCCTCTGATTCCCTCTTGGCTCCCTTTTACCACTCTCCATTCTCAGATGTTGGCTTCTTTTTCTTTTTTTTTTCCAATGTACACCTGAAAAGGCAAATTTTCACATAACGTTGAGCTGAATTAATCTTTTCTCACAGATCTCCACTTCTGTTTTCTTAATAAGTCACTGCAGGAGGTTTTCTTTTAATAGAAAGAATTAACATGCATATTACTGTTAATTTGAAACCACATAACCCCCAGTTTTAAGGCTTTCCTTACTGTTAAAGGATTTCATGCTGCTGTGTGGGTTAATGAAATGTCTCCCATCTATGAGCTTATAAAACCTTCTCAGGTGACTTTAGCTCCTTTTCAAATGAACTAAATAAATTTTCACCAAGCTCAAAACTTATGAAAAGTTTACATTGTGAAGTTTCGTCGGGGAGAAACAAGAAACATCCTCAAGCTTGTTTTGGAAACATTTGCTGTCATCTAATAAGTCATAAGAATATCAGTCCAATTACAGTATAACAAACATTTCTCTGTTGTTTTCCTAAAATGTTAGAAATTAGATGGTTACAAAAGCATTATTTGGGTTTAAGACACCTTTAGTGACGTGCGCTGACGTGCTGACATTGTTAAATTGAAATTAGGGCATTTGTTTCCTCTTATAATTCTGCCTTTGTGTCTTCAGTGGTCTGCCCAAGCCAGATTTCTCTGATATGCCAGATCCCTTTGAGACACCAGCCTTCAACAAGCTCTACAGAGGTACCGATCCATCTCATTGTTTTTGTCTGAGCACATCTGCTGTTCTCTGTTTCTCAGTAGCTGTGATTCCCAACCTTTAAATAAAAGATAGTAGATAGTAAAACGGATAAGAAATGTTTCTGCCTCGCAAAATGAGGTTGTTATTTTTAAGGCTTTCTTCTAATCTTTGATTTTCATTATCAATTTCTGGAGCATTTTGCTTTTTCGGGCCTCTAAAAGTTTTCTGTGAGGGAAAAGTTACTCTGTGGTGAAGCTGCTGTCAGATAAGATGCTGCAAAGTGGCATAGCTTTGTTTTAATGGATCACGAGTCTTAAGAGGTCCGGAACCAAGTGCTGGAGCAGAAATACTCGGATCAACAACAACATTAAAAACGGGAAACTGGCTTTAATGTTGTGTCTCCGATCAGTGTATAATCGAGCAGCTTGTTATCTTTTTTATCATGTTTTGTTTCCTTTACCGTGTTTGTGTGTGTGCAGTCGTTCCTGTGAGGAAAGTTCATGCTTTGAATATCACCTGGGCTCTTCCTCCTCAGGAAAAACACTACAGGTGAGGTACATAGAGTAGACATGCTAAAATAATCCGACCTGTTCTATCATTGCATGATGCTGAAAGTGTAATCAATTAATTTTCTATCTTCCAGATGTTGTAATACCCCTTTCTGTGCTCTTCCTACCTGTGCTTAAATAAGTCTTCAGCTTGTTCATAAAGCTGCAGCTAGAATCTTGACACAAGTGCTCTTCCCTATTTACCAGTGCAGATTCAGCTTCTTTGAACTCCACACCACCTTATACTTATCTGAGCTTATATCAAAATTTACACCGGCACACACTCTTCGCTGTCTTGACGCCCTTAATATTGTTATTTGTTTTAATTTTTAGTATTTATTATAGACTAACTGGGAGCCCGAATTATATGGATGCTTGGGGGCCGATGCAGATATGAAAAATGATAATAAATGTAATTGAAGCTTGATACTTAAAACATAAAAAGTTTAATAAATATCTATAAATCAAAAGAAGATACAAATACAACCGATATGATCTGACCAATTTATCTGTGAAAGGCTTATATTGGACGATTTTTATTAGCCAACCATTAAATTGGTCGGGATGTAATTCAAACATCCTTTTAACATTGATGTTTTTAATTTGGTTGTTGTTTTTTTCTTATGTCTTTTGTCCCATATGAATTGCATCAAATGTGTTTGTTTCTGTTTTTTCCATGTCCCTGTCTCATTTCTGTAGAGTAGTGGCTTTTCATATAAACATAGAATTACAAGAGGCAATAGATCCCCTGCTCTGGCCTGATTGTAGGGGGATTGCATCGATGTGTTTTTATTTCTCCTTTTCATCTTGTCTCCCTCCTCCTCTTTTCAGAGTGAAACCTCTACACTACATCTCTTGGCTGATTGGCCATGAAGGCACAGGAAGCATCCTCTCAGTGCTAAGGAGAAAGTGAGTGTTGTTGCCTCTGTCTGTTTTTTGTTGTTGTTTGTTTTTTAGTTATTTCAGATTCGAGGGCTCTCCAGAATGCAGTTAAAGGTCTTCAGTTTGCTGGGTATACATGAGCTTTTTCATGCTCCCGAGTGTTGGAGCCCAGTCTTCAAACTACACTCTTTGCTGCCCCACTTGATGATTCGATTCATACATTCTCATCCCAGCATGGATGTGGTTGTGCGAGACCGTTTCAGCCTCTTGTTGTTAAGTGGCAAAGCGATTCACCAAAACTCTCTGTAGTCCCACAACACAGCGACGCCGTGCAATAGTCCCTTTAACCATCAGCACCCCTCGGAGCGCCTGATAGAATATTCCTCTTTACTGTTTGTGCTGCTTTCAATTGTTGATGAGTGAAAGCAGTGAAAGTTGAGTGTACTCGTGTCTCAAGTCCCGGTCGCAACAAGCTGCTGAGGCGGGGATTGGTTGTTTATTATCGGGTTCAGACAAACAAAGCATCAAGGGACGAGAGGCTGGTTTGAAACCAGGGCACTAATGTGACCCTCACTGAAAGAGCGGACTGGTCTGTCTTTACGTCATAACATAACACACACACACACACACACACACACACACACACACACACACACACACACACACACACACACACACACACACACACACACACACACACACACACACACACACACACACACACACACACACACACACTGAGATGCCGCTCAGCTGTATTAACCTCTAAAAAAGCCATACTAGTATTTTTTGTGCAGATT
Organism: Scophthalmus maximus; assembly: GCF_022379125.1. Taxonomy (NCBI): domain Eukaryota; kingdom Metazoa; phylum Chordata; class Actinopteri; order Pleuronectiformes; family Scophthalmidae; genus Scophthalmus; species Scophthalmus maximus. The sequence continues at coordinate 6,985,294 of NC_061529.1, forward strand.
TAAGTGCATTTACTGCAAACCAGATCAATAAAACAGTTTTCGCGACATCACTGCAGGTCTTTTTCCAAAAGTACCACATAGTTATTTTTTCCCCAACACTGGGGTCTGTTTATTTCAGCGCAGATAAAAACCTTCACAGATTTAAAACGTTCTTGGTGTGATCAATCACATATTTTCTTCTTGTCTGGTCATGCAGTGCAGAGTATATTATTCTTCTTTTCTTCAAATTAGCTTTTACAAGTGCACCTTCACACAACTGGAACAGATAAAAGCAAACATGATGTTCACTTGAAGAATTATCAAAGTTTCGAGTTTCTGTACGTTGTTTTTCTCATGTGTAAAAGAATGAAACGCAACCCGCAAGGCAGGACAAACGCATAACAGAATGTCACATGTAATTGCTTCTTTCATGCAGTACAGAAGTACAATTTCTAAAAAAAAAAAATGTTTTCCCAGTGTATCATTTCAAGCACTGCTGTTTTAAAACCCAGCGTCAATTGACTGCTGTGTGTGTAGGTGTTGGGCGCTGGCTTTGTTCGGAGGAAACAGTGAAACCGGCTTTGACCAAAACACCACCTACTCCATCTTCTCCATCTCCATCACCCTCACTGACGAAGGTTTCCAAAACTTCTACCAGGTGAAGAAAACTCTATCTTACATTTGTCTGTTTATTCTTATTCTACCTAAGCCTGAGCAGATGGGGGGAAAAACAAGCACTTTCATCTCAAGTTCATGATCATGAATATTATTTGTTGTCAGATGATATGGAAATGTGTGCTTTTGTTGTTTCTGGAAGTCAAATCTACTCTGCATGAATGCAGCCATCTTACTTTCATTAATACCACAGATCATTTCAGGCAAACAATCTGTGTTATCAGTTTCTATGACAACTCTTGTTTTAAACAGAGAGGCAGGTAGTGATGATTCAACTGGCCCCGGTGTTATCTAATCTCTAAGTAGTTAATGGAACAATGTTTCATTCAACAAAGTTGCATCGATGACTGCTCTATAAATACTGCATCCGCCTTGAGGATGTTGTTTACTGTGATGAAGAGCACTTTATCCTCCGCGCCCCAATTCAGAGAGGACGAACCTGGAGTCGCTTGGTTCGGAGTGCGTCTGTGTTTGTGAATCTTAGAACAGAAGTGCAAATGGAGTCAAGTGTAGCCCTCGAGTTGTGACAAGTAAGTGTTGCGCTTGTAGTGTTTTGTTAGCTGGAGATTTTCGGCATATGTGAGGCTCACTTGGTAACAGTGTGAGGTTTAACAGATGAATCAGTAGAGCTCGACCGACATGGATATATTTTGGGGAAAGCTGCTACTGGGGAGTTACATTTTTTGGGGGATTTTATATATATATATATATATATATATATATAAACCACTACAGTGCACTGTGTTTGTGTTAAGGACAGCTAACAATCGTGGCAGTTCATATTAGCTATAATGCTATCGTGATTAACTGAGTCAAAATTGTTCTTGTTTTTACATATAAGTAACTATTTTTCAATACGCAAAAATACCGTAAATATAAAAAGATGACACCCGGAGAGAGAAGTGGAGAACAGACTTGACACATGACGGGACAACTAACCTTTCTGGAGACTCCTCTGGTTGCCTGGAAAAAAAGAAAAGGCAAAGATTCCAAAATGTCAAACTATTCCTTTTTTCTAAGGGTTTAGATAGATAGATAGATAGATAAATACTTTATTCATCCCAAGCTGGGGAATTCTGGAAATTTTGCAGTTCAATAGTCCTAACATGTTAAAATACACCAAGAAAAACATGGGCTAAAAATGAAGTGTCATAGGTTTGCTATTGTTGAATAATAACGTGAGGGAATGTTCTTTTTTTTAAACTGCTATGATTAAAAACACCATTTTCTAAACTCTTACAAACAATAATCCTCTTGTCCACAGAATATAATTATTACTCTTATGGCAGAGGTGACATTTTCATTCACATGTTTGAATCTCTTAAGAGGGGGCAAATTAATTCACACATTACTTCCTATTTAGTATTTAAATGTCATCACCTTTTTTTCCCCAGAATTATCCAGCTTGTTTTTAATGGCTGTAATCATAAAACTGTGGTCAACGTCAGTGGCAGCCTCTGTCATGCAGAGCCCCTCATCAGCCCCATCATTAAGGGTGACAATGATTTTACAGTCATTTTACCAACAAACTAATTAATTTCCTTGATTCATTGTATGCACCAATTTATGTATATATTTTATATTTTTATCCTATTTTCACTGTTATTTCATCTAATTCTCGTCTGTGGTCTTTTACAGGTGACCCACCTGGTGTTCCAGTACCTGAAGATGCTGCAGACGCTTGGACCGCAGCAAAGGCACTGTCTCTCTTTTTCTCACACACAGATCTGTCTTTGCACTGTTATGAGGACACATTATGCATTCCCTAGCCCCTTACCCTAACCTTAACCATCACAACTAAATGCTTAACCCTAACCTGAACCTAATTCCAACCCTAACCATAAAACCAAGTCTTAACCCTCAAACATGTCCTCACAATGTCATAATGTCCTCACAATGGTTTTGAACCAAAATTGTCCCCCCACATTTCAAGACATATAAGTCCCTTATGAGGTCAGAGGAAGTAAACACTGTATTTTATTACATATAAATGAGGTCAATGTGATTGTTTGGCTGTTTGGAACATCTATATATTCATGCCTTTAAAAAAAATAAAAAAAAATCTTATAGTTATGTTTCCTAAACATAACTAGATTTTGGTCGTCAATGAATATGGATTAATTCTTTCTGCTTATCTGTACGTTCATGCATTTTAGAATATACGAAGAGATCCAGAATATTGAAGCAAACGAGTTTCACTATCAGGAGCAGGTAAGAATCCAAACATACAAATGCGCCTCTGTGCTAGATGTTAGATTTGTGGTTGCTATTCTGCTAATGACCACTGACACTGATCTCTGTTTTATCAGATTGATCCCATAGAGTATGTGGAGGACATTTGTGAGAACATGCAGCTGTTCCCCAAAGAAGATTTCCTAACAGGAGATCAGCTCATGTTTGAGTACAACCCAGAAGTAAGTCATTCAGAAGTGCGCTGAGTGAACCAATTTCAGGGCTTTTGTTCTTTAGCCGGCACCTTTTTTATCCTAGAAATGTATTTGCTGGAGTTGTCGGTGCCGTTTTTGAATCAGAAGTCTGAGACTAATTGTGTCTTTGCATATTTTCTGCGATGACATTAACTCCTTTTCAGCTTTCAGCTTCTTATTATTATCATCAAGGACAGCTAGAAATTGTTGTCCTCTCGTCCTTTGCTGAAATGTTTTTTGCCTCCCTCTGTTTGTAGGTGATCAGTGCAGCCCTGTCCATCCTCGCCCCTGAGAAAGCCAACCTGATGCTGTTGTCACCAGAACATGAGGGCCAGTGTCCCCTGCGGGAGAAGTGGTTTGGCACACAATACAGCGTGGAGGGTGTGTTTTTGTGTTTCTCTTGTGCGTTTATTTGCTTGTTTACTGTCAGTGCAACTGCTCCGTCTTCTCCGTGTAGGGATTCAGTGAATACATTGTCTCTTTCCCCCCCTCTCCTGTGTGGTGATATTCAGCCTGATATGAGCCTGAAGCAGAAATGCCAGCATTTATCTCTCTTTTCTCAATGCAAACAATAGTGTTGGGATACCATTTAAATAATAAAAAAACAATATTTAAATTTTGTCGCAGTAAAGTTTTGAGGTCCCCCAACTCAAAACGTGAATCTAAATTGCAAAAACTGTATTTGTTGTGTTGCTTATAGACACTTTGCTTTCTCACAGACATCCAGCAGGAGTGGATGGAGCGGTGGACAGATCACCTGGAGCTGAACGGTGACCTCCACCTGCCCGCTGAAAACAAGTTCATCGGTGGGTGAATATACTTCTTTGTGCAGCAAAAAGAAAAGTTGGTTTCTTTCTTGTCCAAAAATGCCACACGTATCTTTTTGAAAAGTTTCCAAAAAACGATGATCATTCACAAGATGAGGTTGGGCAGTTTTTACTAGGCACTAGAGTAGAAGTTTACATTTTCCAACTTTATTTCACCATCGAGCTGAGTAACAGAAAAAATTATACAACAGTATATTAATATATTGTAGTATAGTATATTAATTGATTAGGAGCGTATCTTAAGCAAAGGTCAAGATTTTTTACTCTAACAGGGCAAACAAGTCAGTTCTGGTGCAATTCTGACCAAACTTTACGCATTTTGGAATTCTGACAAAATGTGGAGAGGTGACGTGTCTTCATTTATCAGCCCAAGGGTTTCTGAATCATTTATTGAAGGGCTCCAGCATTGTCCTCGGCATTGAGTTGTTGGATGTTTATTCCCATACTGGACACATTGAATTGAATTGTTGAATCTCACACATTATTTATGAGATTTTACCGAGTGGAATAATGGTGATTTTTTGTCTATGTGCATTCTGTACAGCCACTGACTTCAGCCTGAAGCCTTCTGACTGCCCAGACACAGAGCTCCCTGTCCGGATAGCCGACAGCGACAGGGGCTGCCTCTGGTACAAGAAGGACAACAAATTCAAAATCCCAAAAGGTGAAGTGGGTGTGTGTGCGTGTATGAGTGACTGAGGGAGTGTGTGTATTTTCTACTGTGTTCTGCATCATTTAGCTTGCAAGATGTTTTCATAAAGACATTTAATATCATTAGAGAGGTGTTGATACGTGTTTGTCCTCTCATCTGCTGCAGCCTACATCAGATTCCACTTAATCTCTCCTGTAATCCAGCAATCTGCTAAGAAGTAAGTTCAGGCTCAGATTTAATCTTGTGAAAATAATATTTGTTTTTAATTTTTGCGCTGTAGCACTCATCAATATCTTCCAACCCCTCAATCTTTTTTGTTCCCTCTCTCCATCTGTCTTTAATTGCATCTCATTGTTTTTTCATCACTTCAATCTTACTTTTTAACTTTTTTCATTCTCTCCCCCCTCGTTCCCCCAAACTCTTCAATGTCACCCCCTTCACCTACTTCAAATTTCACTCCTTTCGTTTTTCCTCATCATTTTTCTCCTCCCATGTTTTCCCTCTCTCTGACCTCACCCCTGTCTGTCCTCCGTTTTCTTCGTTTCAGTGTGGTCTTGTTTGACATGCTGGTCAACATCCTGGGACACAACCTGGCGGGGCCGGCCTACGAGGCAGAAGTGGCCCAGCTGGAGTATAAACTGGTGGCCGGTGAACACGGCCTGGTCATAAAGGTCAAAGGATTTAACCACAAACTGTCTGTGAGTGAACGTATCAGGGACAAAATCAGATATAGAAATGATTTCATGAATTAAACTGATTGGTAAAGCAATTTACATTGTAACCATGAAATAAATATACTTTTTGATAGTAGCACATACAAGACAACGCAGTGCTCGTTGTATAAAACAATGTTAAATGCCCTGTAAGGTATAGACTTGTTCCTGTAATTGTTGCCTTTGTGTATCTTTATTATTTTTGATATAGCGGCTAAGATAACCACTTTCCGATAAGGTTTAATTAACAAAGAGTTTAGGAGAAGGAAATAATATTTTAATCAACTGTCATAAATCATTAAATTAAGTTTTATATATCATAACAAGAGAGTGCATACCTCCGCCAAGGCTGAGCAATCCCCCACCCATATGCTGTTTCACCCAAAACTTACATTCCTATCTCCATCTGACCTACATTTGCAAATGTTGTATATTTGTGAAGATTTGACTGAAACTGTCAGGTTTTGCCCTCACCATTACCTGTTACCATGGCGGAGACCCTATCTGATTCAAAAAATTAAAAAATTCATGCAAATCCATCCATATCTTTTTGAGTAATCCTGCTAGTAAAACAAACAATATCTGTATTACTATTGTGACACATTAAGTTGTTTTTCATAATCTGAGATTGATTATGGATTAAACAGAAAGAAAAACCTAACCTATCACAAAATACTTTTTTCGCCTATTTTCCTTTAACTTCCTCAGTTTACCGTAATGCACCTTCAGTCACATGATTATTCTGTTAATGATGGCCTGTCTGTCTGTCTGTCTGTCATCTCTCTGTGCAGCTGCTGTTCCACCTGATCATTGACCACCTCGCTGCCTTCTCTGCCTCCCCCGACGTCTTCAGCATGTTCTCGGAGCAGCTCAAAAAAACCTACTTCAACATCCTCATCAAACCTGACAAACTTGGCAAGTGAGTAGTCTTATCTCCTGACTTTGTCTTTTTTTTTCCCATCTGACGATTCCATTTTACTTTCTGATTCATCACCAGGTCTATGATGCCTTCTAGTGGTGATATGTGACAACCTCAAAAAGAAATCCACTTTCCATCCCCCCCTCTCTCTCTCTCTCTCTCTCTCTCTCTCTCTCTCTCTCTCTTGCTCCTCCCCCCCCTCCCCTCTCTCCGTCTTTCTCAGGGACGTTCGGCTGTTGATCTTGGAGCACTCTCGCTGGTCCATGGTCGAGAAGTGTCAGGCTCTGACGGCCGGTCTGACCAGCGACGAGCTGATGGAGTTCAGCCGGAGCTTCAGGACCGAGCTGTACGTCGAGGGACTGGTGCAGGGCAACTTCAGCCGAGCTGTAAGTGGACAGCATTTGGATACACACAAGTAGATTGATTAACAATAAAAAAATATAGCTCTCGCATCAACTGATTCTGAGTTTACTTGACTATGTTCTCATGTTTTGCTGATTCCCTCTCATTACTCCCTCTATCCCTTATCTGGACTTGTTCATTATCATTTAATTGTGTTTCCTCCGCAGGAGTCGGAGCAGTTCCTGCAGTATGTCACAGAGTAAGTCAACTCTTATCCTGAATGCACTCTCTAATGACAACACTTATACTATACAAGACAAAAAAATCTGTTTGCTGCCTTGCACTGTAATTTGCATTAGCTTTGGTTGTTCAAGCCCTTCACCCTCTTCACCTATACTTTTTTTTCCCGTTTCAAACTTTCTCCACTACTTTCTTTATTCCTCTCCTACATGCATCCTCACCTATTTCTTTCTCTCCTCCCTTTCCTTCGTCCTCCCGTTCCTCTCCTTTTCTTCGTCCTCCTCTCTCTCCTCCCGTGGCAGTAAGTTGCAGTTTGCAAAGTTGCCAGCTGAGGTGCCCGTGATGTTCAGGGTGGTGGAGCTTCCCCCGAAGCATCACATCTGTAAAGTAAAATCGCTCAATAAGGGAGACGCCAACTCCGAGGTCACAGTTTACTACCAGGTACACGCACCTGCACACATCTGCAGAGCATCACACCTACTACATTTTAGCATCCTTTTGTTTTGATGCTCACTATTTTACTCTCCCTCTACTGTTTATCTAGTCTGGCCTCAAGGCCTTAAGAGAGCACACACTGATGGAGCTGTTGGTGGTGAGTGATTCACTCCCTTCTCTTCATTCACTCTGAGTCTATCAGGTAATCCCTCCATCTCTGACTGACTTGTTGTTGTTGTTTTTCAGATGCACATGGAGGAACCCTGCTTTGATTTCCTCAGGACCAAAGAGACTCTGGGGTCAGTTTCTCTAGTTATGTTTCCAAATTTCAAATTCTAACCCCACCTGCAATCTGAGAATCTCCACTTTTCTGGTGAAGGGGCTTGACCTCTCCTACACATTTTGAAATCGGATGACCAATGGGATATATCGGGAGGAGGGTCTAAAAGAAATCCAGGCGTTTTAGACAGAGGGTGAAAAGAGGAGCTGCAGAATTGGGCAGTATAAGGACATTGATACCTTTTCTGAACTTTAGATTACGTAAACTTTTTCAACTGGTAACCCAAATTAAAAGTGTGAACCTGTATATGAGAATATTATATCACCTTTAATATTTTGAATAAATTCAAGACAAGGATGCATAATTAATGTAGTACGAGATAGTACATTTTGGCACATCATGCCATTCCATTATTCCTTATCAATATGCCAGCCCTTCCACCCTCTTTTATCACTACGGTTATTTTGTGAAATTGAAGATGTGGCTGGGAAAAGTAACTTCTGTCTCTGCCTCTACGTGTCTGTCTTTATTGTGAATTTTTATTATGCTTTCCAAAAGAACAAAGCTGTTGATCTATTTTTTTTTATTGTGCATATCGTGCACCTTACTGCTCCAGTTACATTAATATAATGCTTTTCACATTTATCCAGACTTTAGACTGCATATTCATCTAACTGCCATTTGATTATATTCCAACCCTAGGCTTTCTAGACGGGTTTTATTATAGTGCCATGTGGAGAAATCAGGACAGTTGGGAAATACAATGCAATTTATTTTGATCTGCGTCGGTTTTATCCGCTTGTCGACATTGCTCATCCTTGCTGCCTCCCCCCCCCCCCCATCTCCTGCTGCAGCTACCATGTGTACCCCACCTGCAGAAACACCTCGGGGGTTCTGGGTTTCTCTGTCACCGTGGAAACACAGGCCACCAAGTTCAAGTGAGTCTGCAACACAATCTTAACCTTTTATTTGCCCCAAAAACAAGACACAATTTATCTCAACCACCTGCCTAAAACCAAGGTGTAATCTGTCTCACTGTTCACCCAAACCCAAGCTACAATTTATCTGTGTGACCGTGGAAAGAGAAGCGAGAGGAACTGATGAACGAATAAAGGAATCAAACACCCCAGGCCTATAATATATCTCTTTTTCCCCTCATGAACTTTCTTTTTTTTTCTCTCTCTCAGTACCGAGCTGGTGGAGTTAAAAATTGAAGAGTTCTTGGCTTCATTCGGGGACACGCTGAATGCTCTGACTGAGGAGGCCTTTAAGACTCAGGTCTTTGTCTGTGTGTGTGTATATTATTTTGTGGGTGGGTGGGTGTGTGTGTGTGTGGGCTTCCCGTGGTTAATGAATAATTTGTAAAATGATTCGTATCCAAAAAGTTTTAGAAATGTCAGAAGTTCTGAAGTTCTTTTACTTTGGTGGATTGATAACACATTTTCTAACGTGTAGAAACCCTCTGTACTGTGTGTGTGTGTGTGTGTGTGTGTGTGTGTGTGTGTGTGTGTGTGTGTGTGTGTGTGTGTGTGTGTGTGTGTGTGTGTGTGTGTGTGTGTGTGTGTGTGTGTGTGTGTGTGTGTGTGTGTGTGTGTGTGTGTGTGTGTGTGTGTGTGTGTGTGTGTGTGTGTGTGTGTGTGTGGTACAGGTGACCGCTTTAGTGAAGCTGAAGGAGTGTGAGGACACACACCTCGGGGAGGAGGTGGACAGGAACTGGGCCGAGGTGGTTACACAGCAGTATGTGTATGACAGGCTCAACAGAGAGGTGAGGACAACAAAAACATAAACACACACACACCCTTTGTATCCTTGGTAAACCTTAATCTGTGGTAAACCTTCATCTTTGCCACAGACCTTAACATCGTTAAAATTACCAACTTTTAGACATTGAAGTATGTGGTGATATTAGAATATCACTCGACCTCTAAAACACTTGGTGCACTATTAGTTGGCCATCTGTGCCTTATCCTTGGCAGTTTTCCCACCATCTTTGTCACATATATTCAACTTTTCTTTTGAATGTGAAACACACAAAACAAACCTGAACCCTTGTTCTGTTCATTTCTCATTTCTGGATGCCATCTCCCTGGCAACAGCTCGTGCCAAATTTTACACCTAATATTAGACCTGTAAGAGGCAGAAGGACACGAAAACAAAACTGACAGACCTACAGCCATGACACTTCATCTTTTTAAAGACTTATCCAATCTCTTTTTTTTTTTTTTTTTTTCAAGTTTCTGACCATGTGTCCAATAATCACTCTCCTTTGAGCTTTGGCTCAGTCGCCACCAGCTCCAGGGGGAATTATCTGGCTCTTTCTTGCCAGGTTGTGTGACAGTTAGTTTATGAGCTGGTTAAATTGACAGGTGGAATTGAACCAAACGCGGCACGAGCTGCACGTGATTGTCCCTTGTTCTTCAGCCCAACCCAGTGCTCTTCTCACCATCAGTGTTTCCGTGTTTAGATCGAGGCTCTGAAGCAGATGACCAGGGCTGAGCTTGTCTCTTGGTTCCAAGAGCACAGAGGACAGAGCAGCCGCAAACTCAGTGTGCACGTAAGAAATGTGTTAGTGATGTGTTAGTGATGGAAAAATAGAGGTATTTTGCATTTTTCTCTACTGTAGTGCATTTAGCAATACTCTAAATGTAACCCTGTCCCCCAAGGTGGTGGGATTCGGTGCTGAGGAGAACGATGAGGTTGGTAAAAAGGGAGAAGGAGAGGAAAGCAAAGAGGAGGATTTAAGTGGCTCGACCTACGGTGAGGTGTCTAAGCTCACTTTCATTCCGGCCTCACCCAAGATGGCGGGCGCCGTTGCCATCATGGACATTCCTGCGTTCACCGATGGCCTGCCCCTCTTCCCCTACCACAAGATACTCGAATAAACTACGACTGACGAAGGGCCTGAGCTTATCCTCTTACTGAGCCATGTTTGGGGACAGTGCCACATTAGAGATGCAGACACTTAATGTGTGGAGGATGTTTGAAACGGCTTCGGCTCAGCTCGTCTCTTGACCTGGATTCTGTAACTTGGGCCCGGCTGTAGATTTTACTTACACTGTGTATGTGCGTGTGCGTGCGTGCGTGCGTGCGTGCGTGCGTGCGTGTGTGCGTGCGTGCGTGCGTGCGTGCGCGTGTGTGCGCACAACCAAGAGCCTGGAAGTGATAATAGACTTTTCTTTTAGCTAAGTGATAATCTATTCTGTTTGCTCACACTCAATTATTTTATAACCTCACACACCGGGAGTGCGGGAGCGCTCCATTTCATTCTCTATCCCACACGGACTGAAAAAATGTTCGATTCACATTCTCATTTCTTCGGTTCTCTGCGCTCTGCTGATATCACAATACTGACGGAAACCTAGACTGAGTTTAATATCATTTTAAAAAACACAAATCAAATGTGAAAACTTCCAAAATGCTGAGTTCTTTGAACTGCAGATATGTGTTTGAGTGATTGTGTGCTGGATTTCATGCTCTGCCGTGCACTACTGTTATTAGCTGACCTGGAGTGTTCCGTGGAATGAAACTGTGCAAAGAAAAAGATCAATGATGATGAACTGAGCCTACAGAAAATATGTATTGATGAAGTTGTCTTTACAATAGAAGTAAAATATCAAACTAGTGAAACATTATGACTATCATTGAGTTTATTTTGGATTTTTTTTTCTCTATCAGCTCACACTAAAGCAAAATGTATTTACATTTACAAAATACCGTGACATTTTCTATATTTTTCTCTTCTGTAAATACCAACTGAACTGACACCCCTGTTAAACAACACAAACGCCACCGACGACTCGAGCATTGCCAGAACCTGACAAACGGCGAGGCCTGTTACAAGTCACAAGCGTTTGCATGCAGATGACACCATATGGCGTCAGCTGTTTTAATTTATGCAGCTTTAATGTATTTTAAAATTGTACATAACTCAGACTCTCTACCGTCTCCCTTAAGGAAAAGGCTGTTGCAGCCGGCGATACTGTGTGGGCTCATGGCTGGTGACACACTGTACCACTGAATGTAATTAAAAGCTGATCCAGAGCGCAGCTCAGCGGAGCGTGTTGACAGAACCGACTAATATGCCCACAGGAAGGTGTCGGCAGGTCTGCAGTAGCCTCACACACGCTACTGCGTGGCGATAATGTACAATGGACGGCCGACCAGCTTGTCCACATTAAACGCTCAAGCTCTGCGTGTCCTGCAGCTTCACTGTTTGTGCCCGCTCCAACAGGGATTTTCTCCCATTCAACGATAAGAGCGTTAGTGATGTTGTCCTGATGTGCGATAAGGCGAGATATTGAATGAGGTTCAGTTTGAAGTTCTGCAGGACGGTTAAATGCTGTCCGAGGGCAACTGCAGAGTTGGGGAATGATTCCCTCTACTGTGGGTTCATCACTACAAGCATTTTAATGTCCACTCTTAAGGAGACATATTATGCTCATATTCAGGTTCATCATGAATAAGGTACATTAAAGTATGTTGTTATTGGGAGTCTACATACCTAAAGCAGTAATCTGCTGCAGGATGTCAAACCTGGAAAATACATTGGTGTGTACTGGAGGGAAGTACAGCAGTATAGTGGAGAACTGGAAAAAGAAAAAGAAACGAGAAGTAAAAGTGTACCTGTGGGAAAGATTGGTGATGTTTTATCACTCTTTTAACGATCCAATGTGGAATTCACTCGACAGGTTCTGGGTTGTATGGCAGCAGCAACGCGCAAGCACTGCACAGTCCCACGGATCCGGTCTCGGGGATGACAAACGGATCTAATTAGCTCTCACTTTATTTTGTGATATGAGCTGTGCCTACCTGGTTGATCAGCCGCCGTAATCTCTTCCACGGGGGAATACAGGATATTAAGCATCGGGCCGATTGTCCTGCATTACATCAAACCTGGAGATACCGCGGCTTTGATTGACAAAGCTGATCCTGTGAAAATGAACTATACCAGCAATGAATGAAGGCACTCTTTAGCCTTGGCTCCGCTTATATACAAATTCTGAGCTGTGTGTGTACGAGACTCCATCCTTACAGAAGAAAACGCCCTCCGTTCTTTGAAGGTTGAAGAAATTGAAAATGTGTTTTCACACTTCAAACCCCCACGACGGTTAAGAGATGTCTTTATGTGGTGAGCGCCGAGGCCACAGACGACATTCGACTTTATTTAGGTGTTTATGAAAACACTTTTAAGACTATTTGGCCTTTGGAAGATTGGAGACCATAAAGGGCTCTTTACGCTACCAGACACCAGTTGGGTTTTCCTTCTAAAATGTTTTCTCCCATGGTAGAAAGCAGGTGCATTATAAAAGAGGGTTTATTGAGAAATAAATCAGTTTGACTCTTTTTTTTTTTTTTTTTTTACTAGTATTACAAGATTTGCCAAAGCTATATACTCCTTGTCATCGTCTCTTGTAGAACAGCACTGACCAATTTCGCCTGTCACTGGCAGTCAAAGATTTCATGGTTCATGTTGAGCTTGTGGTTTAAGACATTTTTTATTTTTATACCCGTCTCCTTTCAGAAAAAGGTTCAATTTCAGGTTCCTTGTAAAGACGTCTCCTTTGGAATAATTTGTTATTACAGGTGACGTTGTATTGAATTATACTGAATTCAGGGGCGGCCTAAGAAACACGATACCAGACCACATAGAAACGATTCTTTTGCAGAAATTTTAAGTGCAAACTCACCACCACCAACCCACGGCTCATCATTCACACGTGCACAGACGTTCTAGTCTCCAACCGAACCTCTAAAATATTGAATAACTTTGGCAGAAACCTAGTGGCATGGGGTTAGGTCCGCTCCGACCGTGGTCTCATTGCAGCCTGCTGTGCAGAGCCGAACATAGAATTTAGGGGGGTTCTCACAAAATGCTAAATAAACCTATCATCCCCTTATCTCCAAATGCTACAGAAGAGAGGATACACTTCCCAGCAACTTATGTAGAAAAACAAACCATAAAACTGGGGAAAACAATGTAGATAAAAAAAATTTAAAAAAGATATACATTTTTTTTGCTGCAATCTGTGCTTTTTGAGTAAAAATGAGAATTGCCTTTGCCCCCGTCGTCTTCCCGCGCGACAGAGAGCCGCGGCGTCTCGGCACGTCTTTGGATCAGGAAAGTCATAATTCAGCCTCAGGGACGTGTAACTGTGTCACAAGTGGTATTGCCAGTCAATGAACTCAGCCCGACGCTGTCAACAGTAACTGGTGGTCCTGCTAAGAAAGGCTTTGTGACTGTGTCCCAGGGAGCCGCGCTCACGCTGCGTTCAACTGTCGGAAGCCATTTCTGTCTCGTTCGCCTCTCGCTCCCAGCCCCCTAGACCGAGCACATACGCAAAAGAGGGAGTGAATCACAAATGCATGCAGACAAGCTTGCCCATGAATCAGAGAAGATTAGATTTGTTCAGTACGCGCACGCGCACACGCACGCACACGTGCGCGCGCGCGCTTTCGACTTCACCCTTTGAAAACCTTCCACTGTGTCATTCCTGTTGTCATTCTAATTTCATCTGAGGAACCCTGCCAAGCCAATAATGAACTCAAGTCATGAGGCAGGGGCCATGCTGTGTGTGTGTGTGTGTGTGTGTGTGTGTGTGTGTGTGTGTGTGTGTGTGTGTGTGTGTGTGTGTGTGTGTGTGTGTGTGTGTGTGTGTGTGTGTGTGTGTGTGTGTGTGTGTGTGTGTGTGTGTGTGTGTGTGTGTGTGTGTGTGTGTGTGTGTGTGTGTGTGTGTGTGTGTGTGTGTGTGTGTGTGTGTGTGTGTGTGTGTGTGTGTGTGCGTGCGTGCGTGCGTGCGTGCGTGCGTGCGTGCGTGCGTGCGTGCGTGCGTGCGTGCGTGCGTGCGTGCGTGCGTGCGTGCGTGCGTGCGTGCGTGCACACTCTTTGTGAGAGTCAAAGAGAAAATGAGGGATGAGGTAAATGGAGGAAAAGACTGCGTTATGGAGGCTGCATGGCCAGATTTCCGCATGTTGTCTGTGCGTGCGTGTGTTTCTGTGAGCCGTGTATAACATTGTGCTGGTTTTTAAATTAATCAGTGCAGTGGGTTGTATCTCCTAAGCCGCTATAATGTGTCGGCTCCTCTATTTGATTTGAGCAGTAATCTCCAAACTCCCCACTGGCCTGCCTTCATCAGCCCTGTATACTGCGGAGCTACAGTAGCTCGACCCAGCCACAGAGGCAGAGGAAGGCCAAAAGGGATGAGCCATTTTTTCCTGGATAAAGATTAGAGTTAAACAAGTGTATCCAGGCGGAAATCGGCTCATTATGCGGGCATTACAGTCAAGATGGACCCTCGCTGCGGCATCAGTTAGAGACGGTTGGCTTCGGCTGCTCTGGGGAATTAGAAAAGATGAAGATATAGTGTAGCTGAGATTTACCAGTAATGCTCTAGTTTCATGTACAGTATCTGAGGTGACGGGATGGCCTCCCTCGTGTGTGCCCTGGTTCTCATGGTGAACTTCAGCACCACGGACAGCAGCTTGCAGTCCCCCAATCTGTTTTTTTTTATTCAGGACTTTTGCTGCGTCTGTCCTGTTTGACTCCTTTTTGACAGGTCAGGGACCCCTGAGTTAAAGAGCCACAGACAGTCTTTCCAGGGTTTCCTGTCTTATGATGCGTTCACACCAGACGCAAAGCGAAATTTTCCCACAGTGAGATCACATGATTTCAGGAAGTTAAAGCCCCAGTGTGTTTTTTTGTGCTTTTCTGGCGGCATCTGGCGGTAAAGTTGCAAACCGCAACCAACTGAGCACCCAGCAGGGGACACGTTATGGTGCTGCACCGCTAATTCCATCACCAGGTTCCGGCAGCGCTGGAAATTCGACGCGAATGCGACGTATTCTGGACCGTTTTTTTGTGCAACCGTATGATCACCTGCAACAACCGCTTTTAATGCTTCCCATTATACCTCGGAATTCGGACCCCCGGAAGTCGGGGTGGGGATTTTTTTCCCACCTCCTAAGTTGCAGCACAACCAGCGAAGCAAACATGGCGACTTCCACGGAGGTCGGGTCCCTTACTGTGGCTATATTTAACAGACATCGGTTTTCTTTGTTGCAGGTGATCATACATATATGAGCACATAGTTGTGGAGAATATATTCAATTTCTGTGAATACGTTCTTTTGAATATTACACACTGTAGCTTGAAATAGAATGAATTAGTCAGTTGGAATCTTGAGACTACAACGACCACGCTGCCTATAAAGACATTCAGGGACACATATTCAAATGCCTCTATACCTTAGCACATGTACTCTCTATGGTGGAAGTAACAAAGCACTTGTTGCTGTTCTGCGGAGCCGGCGCGGGTTTTCGCTTTGTGGTAATCATGTACATCGCAGCGGTGGAGCTGTGGGGGCACTGCAGTGAAGTGTATGAATCACACCATCTGGCAACAGGCAGCGGCGACCTCAAGGTTAGAGAGGAGGTTTAAAATTAGCGGCTTGCGGGGTCGATCGCGGCTGTGGAGAGTGAGAGAGCTCATATGCGGGGGGACCTTTGAGCAAGGCCTCAAACATGATGAGACTGTGGTTGTACTGAGCTGATGTTGGGTTGCAATCTGTGGAAGTGTGCTAATGCGATCAGGATAGAGCTGCGACAGTAAATCGATTAGTTTAGGACCACTAAATTTATCGCCAACTATTTTGATAATCGATTAATCGGTTTGAGTGGTTTTTATGAAGAAGAAAAAAAGTCAAAATTCTATGATTTCTGCCTCGTAAATGGATATTTAATTAAAAATGTTCTGGTTTCATTGCTCCTCTATGACAGTAAACTGTGGACAAACAAGTAAATCATCTCTGGGTTTGGAAACACTATTGACATTTATCACCATTTTTATGACATTTTATGGACCAAAACATCGAATCATAAAGGTATACATAAAGGTTAAAAAATAAAACCAAAATGAATAATAATAATATAATAATAATTTTATTTATATAGCATCTTTTAGAAGTAGCTTCACAAAGTGCTTTCACAAAAACATACAAATCACAGACAATTAAAATCAGTATTCCAACAATTATACGGTTTTCAGGTCACATATCTGTATAAAAAATAAAAAAAATATATAAAAAGACGACATAACATAAAAGCAAGTCCAAAGAAATGGGTTTTTAAATGAAGCTTTACATTTTTTTATCTTCTTTCTCTCTTAACTATAAAAAGTATTAGTTTATGTAAGATCACGTGTTATTTTTTATCTATCATTAGCTAAGTTAAAATAACTGAAACTTTTAAAACGCCATTTTACTTTTGGCTTCGTTTTATACACCTGTTTTTTTGTTTTTCTACTTCCACGTCTTCTTCTTCTTTGGTGGCTTGTCACAATAGCTTTTGAGATTTTTTTCTGCCATCATTCTTTAAACTTCATGAAACTCAACAGAGCCAGAGTGAACCTCTCCCATCATGTTTTAAATTACAGTCTGTGGGATATATTACTTTTACGCCCCCCTGCCCACCATCACCACCTCCTCTCCACCATCCATCCTCCAGCCACCCTCTCGCTGAGGAGATATCACATCGCGCCCCCTCCCTCCCTCCCTCCCTCCCCACCGGGAACCGGCAGCAGTGGGTGCCCAACCGACCCCCCCCCCCCCCCCCCGCCCCCGGGAGCCGCGCCGAGGACGCGGCCACGCGGAGCGACGACACTTCCATACTCGGACAGTCGCCTCGTCTCCTCCGCCTGCAGCGCGTCACGGAGGCGAAGGATGCCGTGAGATTTCCCACTGGCCCTCAAACGGCACCTGGTTGCGAGTGAACCGGGGGGGGTCGGGAGGGGGGGTGGGGGGAAGGAGGTGGTGGAGAGCTGGGGGAACGGACGGCGGATAAATGACGTGATGGTTCCGGTTGAAGAGCGAGCGGAGAGGGGCTCCTGACCGGCGCTGGAGAGGAGATCACCGGACTTCATTGTGTGTGAGTGTGTGTGTTAGGTGTGTGTGTGTGTGCGTGCGTGGAGCCGCCGCGTATGATTCTGGACCAGCCGCAGTTATCTGAAAAAAAGAAAGAAGAAAGAACCGGGCTCAAACAGGTTAGTGAGATTTCATTCGGATTCCCAATCCTCCGCGCGCCATTGAACGCCTCTGCGCATCAATTTATCCGCTTAATTGGGTAAAAAGAATCAGGCCAATCAGTGATGTGACAGCTGACAAATTGACCTGCAGACGCGGATTCTGATCAACAGAGACCGTGTTTGTCTCAGCGAAGTATCTCATTCACGTCGCTATCATTGAAATGTGTCGTTCGTGTGCACTGGACTTTGACATTACTTAAAAACGATGAGCACCCAGAATGAACGGGGGGGGGGGGTGTAATGATTTACTCTCATATTCCTCCTTATAATAATAATTCATTATATCTCTGTATGAGGCTAAGAAGAAAGAGGAAAACCCATTCCGTGCTTGATTTACAGACTTTGTTGGCAACTGAACTTTACATCTGTATTTTTATTCGGCATGGTCACGACCACTTGCATAAAGATTTAAGAATCTTAAAGACGTGGTTTGTATAATCTAGAGGCTGAACTATACAATCTTTCAAACATTTCTTATGGGGACATGAAGGGGTCATGATGAGCAGCGACTGAGTAAATGTGTGAGTGCGGCGGCGGTGGATTAATACGGGAGGCGATGAGTGATACGAGTGATAATGAGTTTGTGGATTAATGATGTGAACGGAGAATAACATCCGTCCGACTGACTTACTGCGCCTCTTTCCAAACAAACAGGCTCAATTAGCTGTGTAGCTGCCGTGGGCTCAGGGGTTTTCCCAGGGGGCTTTGCAGCACTGTTGAAGATGCCATACCCCAGATGGTGACTTCTACAGGTAAGGTGTGTGTGTTCTGAGTTTATGAACAATGTAACACACACACACACACACACACACACTTTGTTATTTCTGCAGGTCAAAAGGAAGCCAGCCATTGTCCTGTACCTTATATTTCTTTAATTTATGCCCTTCTCTGCACACTTTGATCCCCTGCCCAGTCCAACGGTCCAGTTCTCCCACAGTCTATTCAACCGGAAATGATCCGAAAAAAATGACTGACACTCAGGTCATCGTGGCTCCTGGCAGCCAAACACTGAGAGAGAAACCCGGATCATTGTCAGTCATGTGGGGGGAAAAAAACGGATGACGGAATTCCGTTTAGACTGATTTGAAAATGAAATCATCCACTTTTCCTCCCCCTTTCTCCCTTTCTCTCTTCTCTCCACTCCTTGGCTGCCCCTTTTATCCGTCCCGCTCCGACGGTGGGCGGCTCTGTCCTAGATGTCGATGTGTTCCTCTCCTCACACGCGGAGATGAGTGCTTTCCGAGGCGGACGAGGCAGAAAAAGTCCCAGTTTTCACTACCTGGCTAAATTGCCCCGTGATGGAAAAATATTGTCAAAGGACCGATACTTGAATAATTGAAGCCGCACGGTTTTAAAATTGCAGGGACTCTGCTGTGATTTCCAGCGCAAAGTTGGCGGCCGCCTCAACGAAATATTCATATGATTATTTAAGAATGGATATATCAAAGAGCCACTCAGGTGCTGCCGCCCGCTCACTCTCCCTCTCTCCGCTCGCCCTCTGTGTAAAGTCTCTACCTGCTGTTGTAAAATCATCCCTCATCCTCTTACTGGGGGGCGGCCGATCGGACCATCTCATGTATCCTGGACCGTCCTAACTTGGCAAATTTATTCAGATGAGCCGTGCAGATGGCATTATTGAAAAGGTGTTAAAGTAAGATATTTCATCTCAAAAGTTGGTGGCTGACGTTGAGGTGGAACTGCTGCCGTCACCGCTGGTAGTCGAGTCGCGACTGATGAGAAGAACCAATCAGGAAGAGCCAAGGCCAGCAGCTTTTTTCTAAACTTCACTGTTTTAGGTGCTTGAAAATTTCTGGAGTAGTGTGGACGGAAGGCGTTAGCATCAGTGAAGCATTTTGAAACAAAAACACATAGTGTAGATGTAGCCTGACTGCAACCAGGAGTGTTTCAAGGGACTTTGGGGGGTCCAGGGCAAAAGAGACCCGAGGGCCCCTACATCGAACCAAACCAACCCCCCCCCCCCCCCCCCCCCCCCCCCCCCCCGCTACCCCGGCCACAAGAAACACACGCCCCTGTGTGAACGCCCCTGACTGCAGCCCGAAGCAAAACAGTGTGATTCGTTCAGAATTCAGAAAATAGGAAGCGGCATAACGGGAGAAGAACGCAGAAAGATTTGAAATCACAACCTCCAATCAGGACTTTCAGAATAAAAGTGAATACAGGTTGCAGAGATTTATGAGTTGGGCCCTTTAACAACTAAATCTGTGGGGAGAATAGTTATTCAGATTGAGGTATGATCTTGTTTTGGGCTTTATCGCCGACCGATCTGATAGTCTTAAATTGGAGTTTGAAATAAACTGATTTGAAAGCTATACATACATTGTTTTAGTCTGTTCATCGGCAATGTTTTGCAGGTCCCCTGTTCTGAAACTATGAAGTTTTCCTGTTTTTATATAATTGTAAACAGAATATTTTCGGGGGGTTTTCAGATGTTGCTCAGACATTATAAGTTTTCTGAAGATGATCATTTTCGGGGCTCAGGGAACTTGTGATGCGCGTTGTTCATAATTCTTTTCCCCAAAAAGTTTCATCTGGAGTCAGGAGATGGCTTTAGAATTGTTTGCTTTAACTGTTTAGCATATAGATTGCAAAATGAAATGTGCGGCCCAACATATTCCTGGATCCCCCCGTCCCCGAATTTCGCCCGATATTCGTCCTCATCCGGGGGGGAATTTCCAGCTGTTGTCCTCCAGTGTTGTCCGACAGCTAGCAGGCTTTTCTGTGCCAGATGTGGTATAGGAGCATCTGACAGTCACACAGCGTGTGGGCCAGACCTGGGCCAAGGACCGGGGCATATATATAAATAGAGAGAGAGCCAGAAGTGACATAAATATGTGGCAAGCGTGTTTGCCAGAATAATCTTTCTATGTGGGAAACAGAAACCATTTGGCTCAAAGTTGAGAACCTCCTGGAATGTCAATCGATTTCCAGGCCGCCGAGTCCAGGGAATCCCTGCTCCTGGCCTCGAACTGCTGCGGCACACAACTCCTGTGAAATGTGCAAAATTTTGTACGGATTAAAGAAACAAGATGTGCTGTGTTAACGAGTGAGCTTTAGAAGGTGCTTGTAGGACGATCAGCGCCGTTCCCCCCCCCCCCCCCCCCCCCGGGTTTCTCCCCTTTGCATGAAGCCAAGCTAATTGGCCGCTGGCTCCAAATTCACGAGGCATCAATCCTCTTAGAGAGCAAATAGCGAATTTCCCCAAAAATGTCTAATTATTCTTTTAATTCGTAGATAAATTGGGTTTTTTTGTGATTACATTTCCCTTTGGAGGCGTCTCTGATTTTTAGTCAGGCATCATGTGGGAGGAGAAGAAGGCTCCTGATTTCAAAGCACAATTCATCACATCATCCCACCTGAAACTGCTTCTGAGGGAAGCAGAGGTTTTTTTTCTTCTTTACCTCCCGAGGTTTCGATCAGGGACAAAGGATGGGATGTTTTGTGACGGATGTCAGTGTGTGTGTGTGTGTGTGTGTGTGTGTGTGTGTGCGTGCGTGTGCGTGTGCGTGTGCGAGCTGGCTGTTCACGCCTGTGTGTTTCTGTGCGTTCGCATTTAGCTTGCTGCTAGGATCGTTTCATTTCCCACAGAGAAAACGAATTAAAATATGACACCTCTCGCAGCTGAGTCGAGAGACGCCGAAAAACTTCTAAATATACCTCCGCGAGTGGAGTGTGAAACCTCTCCCAACATCTCTAACCGCAGGAAAGGTCGTAGCTGTGATGCTGCGGTGGCTTCGTCAAAGGTTTCAGTCGTCTGACCAGTTTGTGGGTATGTTTGGAGTTGTATAGAAACAGGAAGAGCAAAATTAGGAAATATTGTTTTGTTTATTGTAGCATGGGAATACGATTGAAAAGATCTTTGACTATAATAAGATTTGGTTTGTTGATTGCTCTTAAGAATCCAATCAGAGGCTCAAATGAGGCCTGCAGCACAGTCACAATGCTTTGTTGCTTCCATTGAGAATAAAGCATTGGCTCATGGTTGCTGAATTTTATCTGATGTTGATAAAGAACGAAATAGTGAAATGATTCCAGCTTAATGTCACAGATGAACACAACATATTTGTATGCTCCGATTGTATATTTCCCTTAGAACTAACGTGGGAGTTATAGTAGACTTTTCTGCTCACATTTTCACCAATAACTTTTTTTTTTTTCCATATTGCATTTTTGAAAATAAATTTGAAATGTCGAGAATAAAGTCGATAAAATCCGGTTGGAGGAGCGACTGACGGCTGCCAGTGTGACATCCATCTATCTATCTAGACTCTAACCTAGAAATTAAAAAAATATATTCTCGACATTTCGACTTTGTTCTCAATATGCAAAATAAAAAAATCTCCTGATGTAGAGTGAGTGAATAATCCTTTTGAATTATTAACCTGCTACACACACACACACACACACACACACACACACACACACACAGACACACACCCACACACACACACACACACACACACACACACACACACACACACACACACACGCACACACACACACACACACACAGAAAGGCTGCCTTTCAAAATTCCCTTTACTTGCACCGAAGCAAATTTGACAAGATACACACAACATGACGACCGTGGTCCCCTGGTCACCTGGGACTCGTACACCAAACGGCCTCAGGGAGGTTCTTCGTGTGGTGGAAGTCAGATTCCTCACCTCCCTCCATCCCTGTCACCTCTCCATGCAGGCACCTGACAGGATCTCTGGCTGATCCTCTCGCTCCTTTCGAGCCACATTTAAATCTGTGTGTGTGTGTGTGTGTGTGTGTGTGTGTGTGTGTGTGTGTGTGTGTGTGTGTGTGTGTGTGTGTGTGTGTGTGTGTGTGTGTGTGTGTGTGTGTGTGTGTGTGTGTGTGTGTGTGTGTGTGTGTGTGTGTGTGTGTGTGTTTCCCAGTTGAATCAGACAGCTCTGGACCCACTGAGAGTCGTCCATGAACCACGCTGGTTAAGATACTCTGACAGCGTTGGAGTGGAGTCCCCCAACCTTCCGTCGCTTGGCGTCTTTGTCTCTCCAGTCTGTTGGAAACTCTCTACTCCGAGGCTTTACTCCCAACGCTGCCTTTCTAGCATAATTTGGTTGCATGTTATAGTCGATATCGCTTATTTCTGACTCTAGAAAGATTCCGTTGCTTTGTCTGTGTTGATATACATTGTTGCGTGTTGTTGTAGTCGAAATCGCTTATTTCTGACTCTAGAAAGATTCCCTTGCTTTGTCTGTGTTGATATACATCAGCAATGGCCACAGGATCTTGAGCGGTCTAACACAGGTCTTAAATTGAATTGATGCAGAGGACCAGGAGGGAAATGGTGTACGGTGTGGTGAAGGGAGGAGGAGGAGGAGGAGGAGGAGGAGGAGGAGGAGGAGGAGGAGGAGGATGGGGTTTGAGAGTGAATGGGAGACAAAGTGTAGAGAAGAGACGAGAAGCATAAGGAGGACTGAGGACAGAGGGAAAGTGAGCCAGAGAGGGGGAGGAGATGGAGAAACGGGGAGCAAGAGAGACTTCACATCGCTTTTAACGACATTATCGTGGTCCACGCTGTTTATAATTTAGTACGATGATGCAATGGAAGATACTGCAGCAGCGAGTGAGCTGTCTGGGAGGCTCACATGCTCATTTCAACACACACGCACACACACACACACACACACACACATAGAGATTGATTCACTTTCAATGTTAAGCTAAGATGTACGATCCCCAATGTATCTCAAAACCATTGTTTTTAAAAAGGGATACACCCCAGTCACCTGGCGTCCCTGCTTCCGTTGAGACGGTTGCGAAGCAGAAAAAGAGACACGCAGGGGAAGGAACCTCTGGCCGGATTTGACTTGTTGGCAGGCTGGAGAACACGTGGCTGCACAGCCAGGCAGCAGACCAAAGCAGCCAACCCTCCGCTCACATTTGTTTTGATGTGCTGGCCGAGGTTTCGCCAGTTATGACAACGCAACCAGTGCCAGAACATTTAAACTGTTTCGGTTTGAGAAAAAACTAAAAGAAAAAGAAGAAGAAAAAAAATCCCTGCAAATTGCAGCCTTGGGAGGCTCGTAGCTTTCAGAAAATGGAATTAATTCGCCAGTAATGAGAAGGAAACTGGAGTTTTTCAATCAATTTAATTGGGATAATGAAATGTTGTTCCTCTGCAGAGAGATACTTGGATGTTTTTAGTTAGTCGCCTTGAACCGTGGATAAACAGGAGTCGCCTGGTGTTGTAATTACTGTAATGGCAGCACTTAAAATGAATCATTCTGCCTGAGCCTAATCAGATAAATGTCTAAGTGAAGGTCAAAAGCATGTATTTTATTTACCTATACAAGAGGTCGCGCTCTCCGGGCAAATTAATATTGGGATTGCATGTTTACTTCGTATTTGAGGTACTTGAGTTTCTGCTGACCTTTGCTGGCTTTTTTTTTTTTTTGTATTTTCCTACACGCTGCACACACTGCAGATGGTGCGTCGAGCAATCAACACACTTTACAGCACAAGTCACATTCACACACGTTCATACAGCGCTGCTATTTATCGCTTCGTACACACACAGCCGTCAGAGGTAAGTTTTACAAATATGCCGATACTGGACTACTGTATATCTGTGATCGGCCAATAATCATCCCTTAAAATCGGTTGGGATTTATACCCCACACAACTCAGGACTTTTTCTGTGTGCAACGGACATAATACGAAATAGAAAACGAAAAATGACAGACAGACGCACGTCGGCATGTGGTTTAGTATGCTGAAACTATACTGCACATAGGCATGTAACATTCTGGCCATATGGCTGCTGTGTGCCCAGTAGGCGATGCTGCATTGGGCATACTAATATATCTACAACCCCGCGTGTCAGGTTCACATCCAGGGAGGAGTCCGGTCGGAATTTTAATCCAATCCAGGTTGTGTCTTTTATGTTGATGGATTTCATTGCGTGATCACATTCCGAGTCACATACCTGAAGTCATTTATTGTGAGTAAAAAATCCCACACGTCAAACGGTTTCTACCTCGTCTCTCTCGTATCATAGTAAATTTGACTTTGTCTCCACAGGAATGGACTGAAAGAAGCCGTTTGAAGTGCAACAGTCGCCAGTAATCTGAGGCTAAACGATCATTGAACTAATCGCACGGGCCGATAAATCACAGCACAGAGAGTAGTCGTTTGCTGCAGCTGACCGTTTCCTCTCTGTCCTCCTGCAGGAGTTCCAGCGAGAGGAGGTTTCGAGAGCGACGCTCCGCAGGCCCGTCATGGTTTCCCACCTCCTCACCCCCCTCCGTCATCTCTGCATCTCCCGTTGTCGTCTAATGTAGGTGTCTCGTCCCTTCTGCTGCAGCTCAGACGTCCCCGCGCTTATCGGGCTTGTTCGTTGTCTCTTACCGGGAGTTAGATGGGAAGATTGTTCGCACTCTCGCGTCAGTGTGGAGCTCAAATGGCGAAAAAAATGGCGATCCTGCCTCCGTCCCAAGTTTCTAAAAAGTATGCCTGCAAACAACTATAAAACTTAACATGTTTACGCCTATGTAAAAAAAAAAAAAGTTGTGTGTTTCAAGTTATTGCCCCAAATGATAGAGCTAGAGATACAATCTAAAGCCGATATCAATCAGACAACTATAAACCATCATATGATATCATGATGTGATAAATGACATCATGATGAAGTCACAAAGACTATATCTTTTTCAACGGTATATCTGCTTCCCATAGGCCTACAGACACAGCCTAAAAGCGTATATAGTTCAAATTCATTTATGATCATATGGTAGGAACGACATCATAATGACAATGCTATAAAGTCAGAAAATGACATTGTATAGTTTAGTAGCGCATTCACTTTGAGACACAATCTACAGCTTAATTACTTCAACTGATCTTTTATCATCATATGGTAGAAATGACGTCACAATGGAATGGCATTATTACAATATCACAGAGTTCGCAATGCCTTGTTGGGGTATAAACAGTGCCTCTAATGCCTGTTTTGGATTTCAGGAATTTTTTCTTTGTTAAATTTTATTCTGTATGACTTTCGCTTTGTCTTTTTCTTTCTCGGGACCCTGTCGGAAAACGGTGTTTTCACACGAACGTGTTAATCCCTCGGATTTTTTCTTTTAATGTCTGTAATTTATGAATAAATCATACCTTGTCATATCATATCATATCACGTAGAGAGCAAATTAGGAGTGAGTGGTATCCACGCCTCCCGGAGAGTCTCTCTTTACGCCACCGACCGCAGAAGCTGTTCTGTAGGTTTCGTGGCGGGCCGAGCGCCAGACCGACGCACTTGACTTTAATCCATCACCGCTTCATATCTGCGCGGCCTGAGACAACCCCGGCTGTCTGACAACAGCCGCACGATAACCACCCGGTTTCAGCGCGTTTCATCAGTTGCAGTCACATCACGGTGGTACACGAACACACCGCCGTCATCGCAGGCATTATAGAAACCTTTTGTTGAGACGCAGAATATTCAGCAAAACGTTAGTCCTACTGAAATCCACATCTCTCTGTTTTCTCCCTCTCCTTCTCTCTGTCGGCCTCCGTCTTTCCCTCGCTCCTCTGCTTCCCTCGCTCTGAAAGGGTTTGATGGAGAGCTGGTCGAATGTCAGCGGGAACTATCGTCATATCCGGAGGAATTCTCGCCGGAGTGATACTGCTCTGCATCGTCGCAGTGCTCTGTTACTGTCGACTCCAGGTATCACCTGTGTCACCTGTGCGCGCGCATGAATCTGACATTTTCAATGTTCATTTTTTCTTATGAACCAGACAGATAGAAGATACTTTATTGATCCCGTTACACAGGAACACAAGCAGGGAGCGTGAGATGAGAGCTGTAGTAGAGCGGTAAAAGTTTAGCGGCTCTCACAAACAAGGATAATGAAACAAACAAAAGGAGAAGCAGCAATACGAAAAACAATAGTGACAAGCGCAGTGAGACAAATGTGTCCACGTAAATATATATGTGCATATAAACGTAAAAGAATATAAACAAAAAACCTTTTAAAACCTTTGCTTTCGGAAGTTTGAAATGAATAAAATGAGGGTGTGATAAAAAATGAGTTGATCCCAATCCTGTAATTTGTGCACACGCGGTCTTTTTCTCGTCGCATGTTGATATTTATGTTGTTTTCACTGTGTAGTTCAGTGTCAGTCTCACGCTAGTGTGGTTTTCATCCCTTGTTTGTTTGCCTCTTTTTAGCGCAGTAGCACTTTGACACCGTCAAGACGTCATCTGGCTTGTAATTGCTTCTTGATTACAACACATACCCACTCAGTCTAATACTAATGCTCCGCTGTGTCGTGCTCACCACCCCGTGTGTCATTGCCGCCAGCACTGCGGCTCCAGCTCCTCTGGTTCAGACCCGCTCTCCCTCTTGTCTCCTCCCCTCCGCAGTATTACTGCTGTAAGAAAAATGACTCCGAGGTGGACAGGGGCTCCGGGGTGGAGGCCGACCCCCTCTCCCACTTTCCCTGCAACGCGTGCAACGCCCTCGCCATGGACGGCGCCGCCATCACCCCCGTCTCCCTGGATCAGCTGGAGACGGGCTCCCACCACAGCCACTGTCCCACCTGTTCGCCGTACCCCGTCCGCTCGGGACTCGCGGACAACGCGCGCAACGGCGGGGAGCGGCTGGGCTTCCACACGTACTACGAGAACCCGTCCGTCTCCCTCCCCCTGTCGGCCAACCCGCCGGGCTCCTCGCCGCTGAGCTACTACAATCCCACGGACATGTTCCCTCCACCGCCGCGCCCCTACAGCACCGACGTCTAACGAACAAACATATAGAAAGTCGTTACTTGAGCACGCCGGACATTTACACGCGTCGAGCACATAGCCCTTTGGTTGGGGACTCAAAATTCGGGGGATGTATTTACAATACAGCACAGTGACACTCACATTGCCCACATTGCTGCACATGCTCACTTCAGCCACACAGACTCGTTCATCCGAGGAACGTGGCCCATAAACTGAGCAGACCCTCCGCGTGGGCGACGAGTCCACGGACCGACCAGCCCCTGGCGGAGCAGCAGGCAGCAGCGCTAACATGCCGATATAATCGGCACGGATGTGGCACAGTACTGAAACGTGTCTTTGTAGATCGGATCACCGGTGTGATCCAGTCCACATTTAGGTGTGAACACACGGGTGCGGTCATTGGAAGGTGGTCACGGACACACGTGACCATGCCTGTACTTTATAGTGTGATCACACGAGGGGGCCCCCACACGCACTACAGGACCACCAAGTCATTTGTTTTCATTGTTCCCATGAAAAGCTTATTGTAAAAACTAAAAGTATTGGGATTTAGAGTAGACGCTTGGGTCATAGCAAAACAGTTCATGAATGAAATAAAACCAAACAACTTAAATTCCACCATAAGTTTCGGTTGCGCTTCACGTAATGGGTTCATTTCAAAATAATTCTCCAGAAGTTTTCTGGATGTCACAATGTATTTTTAGTTCCCATGGTAAGAAATGTTGTAATTTCCTTACAAAGAAAAAAAATGAAAGTGCAAAAGGCTGTTAGAAACTCAAGTGAATATTAATTGATAATCTATTATTATTATTGAGAACTTTATTCTCCTCATACAGTATGTTGAATCGTACGCTTGCCTGTTCACAGTTTCCCCTCGTTCATTTCATTCACTTGCACTGTCTAAATAACTCTCTAGGTTACACTGACATTTATAATATAAAGGATTTACTATTTTCCCTAAAACCAAGCACCATTCATACATCTTAAAGACAACCAGAAGGAAACGATGCAGCCATAAAAGAAAGTAAAACGTGTGCCCTCTGCTCCACTTGCTGTAAAAAGTGACACTGGCAAAATGAAAAAGTTAAGACACAATATTTCCAGAAAAATACAGTAATATTTGATTGGACATGAAAGGCAACAAAGATCAGCCCCATTATCTGTCAAAAACCTGACTCCTACACAGGACTGTTTATCAAGTAGGAAAAAAACAAAAACAGGCTGAGTGATTTGACAAACCTTGAAAACAAAAATAGTTGATTTGTCTTTAGAATAGATGGTCCGCTGGTTCTGAACAGCCGTGTAAATCCCCTTTTCCTTACCGTGTGGAAGTACATTTGTATTTTTTTTTCCTGTGCCAAGCACCAGTCACATTTTTTCTACACGCGATCGAGCCAAATTGCTCAATATCGCAGACTCGCCTCCTTGTGGCTTTAGGCGTGAGGTGAAACGTGTGATCCCGAGGACGCCTTTCTGCAAACACATTGCTTTTGCTGACGTCCATCTTCACTTTGTGAATATATCTGGTTGCAGAGTGCTGAATCTAAAACCTGGAACACCGCCACTTCTTTGGTTTCTATTACCCCCCCCCCCCCCCCCCCCCCCACACACACACACACACACACACCTCCTGCCTGCTAGTGTTAACTGAAACGCCCGACAGCCTGAGAACCCCCCCACCTCCCACCCCAAGCACTCCAGCTTACCACGCATGAGGGCTAACAGTTTTTCTACGAGCACGCTCGTTTGCCAACTATAGAAACTGTGAGTTTTTGTCCGCGGGGGGGGGCACAAAGAGCCAGGGAGACATTTATTAAGCATTTTTTGTGCATCTTGCACAAATATTTCAAGGAGCCTAGTGTTACGGCCCCTCTTTGAAGGAAAAGAAGAGTGCAACGAAAACATCAAATATATGCAGGAGTCGAAATGAAATGTATGAATTTACTTAAGTGTATTACAAACAGTTAGTTCAACAGATTGTGCGACACGTAGACAAAGGAGTGGGGGGAATGAGACGGGGCGCTGGTGCCAAATAATTGAAATGAAGAAAACAAAACAAGGCCTAACTGACGACTATCACACAAAGAAACTGTTCAGAAAACAAAGACCTAGCTGACTTATCTAATAAAGGGCTGCACAAAGAAATACACACGTGGCACCGACCCACAATCCCAGTGGGTCGAACACGAACCACCTGCGGTCTTGCTACATGTAAGGGTGCCCAACTCAACCTACCAGTCCACGATCTCCCCCGCCACAGAAATACATTAGTTTCACAGCTATTCGGCACCCCATAATACTCGTCTCGCAGACAGAGAGCAGAATGAACATTAAAAACGGCAGGCGAGAGGCAGGATCCTGAGACTGGGCCCTTTTTTTTAAATGGAGCAGACCAACGTCCGATTGGACCATTGACAGGCGGACTCCAATCAGGTCATAAGTACCTGGAGGGAAAACTGAAAGGGACACACACACACACACACACACACACACACACACACACACAACCAGCCCTCTCACTCTGCTTGGCTACCTAGTTTCAGTCTCTTGGGAGAGGAGGAAGAAAAAAAAGTCCACAACAAAAGTGTGACTTTTGTTTGCTTCTACTTTCACTTCAGGCGAATTGAAACCAAGAGCTGGTTGATTTCGCGGTGTCTTCCGTACGATTTGATGTGTTTGAAATGAGTCTTTGTCCATGTTTACAGATTGAAGTGAACAAGATACTAGGTTCATGTAAGCGTAGGTTTTTGTATATCTACAGTATAAGCCATTGTGTATCTGCTATACAGTACAGTATCGGGATGCCGTGTTATTCCACAGTATATGCCTGAATCTATTTATTTTTTACGGAGTATCGTAGTGTTTGTGCAGGACGTGAGGGGTAACGGTGTGTTTTAGTGACTTTGTTCCGAATGTGAGTTTCTCCACACTCTTCCATTATCACTCCATGTTGATCGCAACTGGACAGTGGGGAGATAATGGACATTTACATTTGGAAACGAAGGTTTGACTTTATCTAGTTATCAAACATTGAGATAAATACATGGAAGAAAAAAATGGTCTTTAGAAAAAAAAACAACAGATAAAAGATTTATTGGTCAAAAGACATATTTAAGGTATTTGTTCACTATATTGTCACGTCACAATGTTTCCACCAAAGCTGTTGGATTCACTATCACGTCTCCCAGCTTTTCTTCTCCTCTCCTCCCATTGTTGTGCATAAGTATGTGCTAAATTATATATGTAAAATTACTTTTTTGTTCATTCACCACCACTTTCAGATCCACTCGCTCAACACGCAGTTTGGTGAAAGAGGTTTAGCTTTTAGGTCGTCGCACCACTGCTGTATCAGAACTGACATGAGCACCTTTTTTTAAATTTTCAGGTTCATGCTTTTGTTCTAACGGTTAAAAAAAATGTATTTTTCAGATTTTTATGTATGAAACTAGAATTGTTATACCCTGATACAGTAAAAAAAAAAAAAATCCACCATGTTTCACAAATTGTTCCCTTTTTTGAGGAGGAATAAATGTTTGTACATCTGTCTGGACTTTTTCTTACGATGATTCAGACAATAGTTAGTCACAATGTTGAAATCACAGTGTCTGGTTCATAAAAACAATAACAGTAATTTCAGCAGTTTCTGTGTTAAAAATAAAATAAAAAAAGTCACCGACCACCGTGTCGTGGGAAAACTACACAGATGACACAATAAGTTGAATAAAATCACAGACGAAAGTGAGAAGGAGCTACATGCAGAAGCTTGGGGAAACTTGGGGGGGGCAAAAAAAAAAAAAATGTTGTCGTCCATGTCAGGACAAAGGGAGAAATTGGGAGAAACTGCATCGTGACGTGAAACCGAAAAAAGTGGGCGGGTGTGCCGACTCCTCTTTGTTGTCCTGCATTTAGCTCTGGTATTCTATCGCTTTACCTGCCGGACCCGTTTGCTCTCCTGCTGAGCTGCTCAGCCCGGGACAATAATAGAGCGAGAGGTCTGTGTCACACCAACAACAACAAAACTAAAACAACTACATTATGGAAGCCTATCATCTGTGTGTGTGTGTGTGTGTGTGTGTGTGTGTGTGTGTGTGTGTGTGTGTGTGTGTGTGTGTGTGTGTGTGTGTGTGTGTGTGTGTGTGTGTGTGTGTGTGTGTGCGTGCGCGCGTTTGTTTGTGTCTGTGAGAGAGAGAGTGTGTTTGTGTGTGTGTGTGTGTGTGTGTGTGTGTGTGTGTGTGTGTGCGTGCGTGCGGGGGGGGGGGGTGTGTGTGTGTGAGAGAGAAGACAGGTGACGTGATAAGAAAGGGGAGCACTGTAGTGGGTGTCGTTCTTTCACACACTCCCTCAGGTCTCATATAAACCTTGCCGAACCTGTTACAGCCCATACACCTGCAACACACACTCACGTCACATAACACTGTGTGTGCGTGTGTGTGTGTGAGTGTTTCTCACTGCTGCTTACAGGTGACAGTGTGTGTGTACTGTAAGTGTAGCTGCACCTCACCTGTCGGGAATTATCTCTTTCTGTTCTTCACCTTTGGACTGCGAGCTGAGTTTCCGTGTGTCCGGACCACTTGGACTTTATCCCGACTGTGCTCTTTTTATTCCTGTTTACACTCTGGTGCTGGATCGACCGCTCGCCTGCGTCACTGCGGGTGAAAACAAGACAGCTTCATCTCTCTGAACTCGTCTGCCAACGCTTCTCGATTTCTGTTGTTTGGAGTTGGAGGCTTTCGTCTGCAAAAAAAAGACAGCGATTGTTTGTGTGTCCGTGCGAGTGGGATCAGCTCCTGGAGCTGGGCGCGTTTGGGCAAGATGATGGAGGAGGTGTCCACGATGATGGCGTACGATGCCCATGTCATGGAGCAGATGAG